>NC_064641.1:35917783-36217783 GCF_023864345.2 Schistocerca serialis cubense
GGGAGGAGAAAGGTCAAAGCTGTACCTTGCCATAGCTGGATGTAAACATTTTGACGCTGAGGCGTGGACTCCTTGTGGATAACAAACGACAATTCAGTTCGTTCCCTAGCAACAGCAACGCCGTTAATTCAGCCATGATGTACAGCAAATTATATGCCCCGGGTGAGGATCGAACTCACGACCTTAAGATTATGAGACTTACGCGCTGCCCACTGCGCTACCGAGGCACGTCTGCAACCAACGTCCCAGGAAACTTGGTAAGCCTCGCATATTAGAGATAGACAGTTTGCGCTTTCTCAAGAATCTGTTGTGTTGCTACACGTGCTTTCCCGAATTGCTAGATTAAACTGCTGCCGCGGCTTTTCCAACGGAAAGCAGCACTGCCTGAGGTTACAGTACATCGCCCTTGCGGCACCTGAACACAGCGGCCTGTAGGGCCAGGCTGACGCTAGAGTTCAGAAATAGCACGCGTCCGTCCAAGTACGGTCTCTTGCGTGCTGCGTGTTTGGTTCTTCTCACAGCGAATCCTGCTATACATTTCTGAGGCTGACGCAGCTCAAACGAGCAATCGGCGCGGCAGCATTATAGCGAGAACAGCAAAACGATGCATCGGCCGGGAATCGAACCCGGGCCGCCCGCGTGGTAGGCGAACAACCTGCCGCTTTTTTTGTTGTTGTTCTCATTTTTTTAGTTGCATTTGTTGGGGGCGGTCGACCGTGCTTCCCGAGCATATTCCAGAGTAGCTGTCTGCAGGGAAAGTGGGATTGCCACCCAACGACGCCGGATACAACCGAAAAAAGTGCTACACACGCGGAGTCCCCCACTACACTGCCTTAAAGCGACCGCTCATCACTATCGTGTGAGTAACCTTGCGGCCGCGGCGACGAGTCTTGCCCAAAGACGCAGCGTGCGTGGAGGCGCTGCCCGAACGCGTGTGGATGCACCCTCCTACCTCGTAAAGCGCCTACAGCTACTATCACCGTGGGCCGCTGCCGGCGGGCGGGAAGCCGACACAGCGCGGCGTCACGGGCAGCGGCTGTGCGGTGGTGGTGTAATGGTGAGCATAGTTGCCTTCCAAGCAGTTGATCCGGGTTCGATTCCCGGCCACCGCAACGGGCGCAAATTTTTACGTATGAGTATGTGAGCCACGTGCTGTTAAATTAACGTTTTCTTTCCGTCGTTGCTCCACGCAGGCCATCCTGTAGTATGTCCCGACTTGTCCCGACTTTGCTCGGCTGACGCGAAAGCTGACGCTTGGAATTCGCCCTTATCAAGAGGACAGGCGATATAAACGGCTGTGAGAGGTGAGGTGTAGCGAAGTACCAAAACGACAGGCAAACTGCGAAATTTTCTGCTCCTTCTTCTTAAACAAAAAAATAAAAAAAAGAGACGCAGTCGGTAGGACTCGAACCTACGCTCCCAGAGGGAATCTGATTTCTAGTCAGACGCCTTAACCACTCGGCCACGACTGCTCGCAGCCAAAAAGTTCCCTCGAATCGTGAAAACTCAAACCGTTCTGCGCAGTATGTTGACAGGAAACGAACTCCGTGCACTGATTACGGCAGGGCTACCAGCGCTACGAGACGAGCCATTACGGAAGCGTTAAAATCTTCGCCCGGACAGGGACTCGAACCCTGGACCCTTAGGTTAAAAGCCTAATGCTCTACCGACTGAGCTATCCGGGCTCACACTTGTTGGGGGATGGAGCAGCTGCAGGCAATGTGAATAACTGGAACGCGTAATTGCTGGCTTCTGGCGCAACTGGCGACTTCACCGACTTGCCACTGACGCTGGTAGCAGCCCAACAGCGGACCAGTGCCTCTTCTCCCTTTATCCCGGTGCTGACAGTAATTGCATCTCGTGCCTTTTTTCCCCGATTACGCTCGGTTGAAGCTCCGGAAGGAGGGCGACAAACGAGGGTTGGAGGGCCAAAACATGGAGGGTCGTGTGCGCAAAAACTTCGCTTCCGGTACCGGGAATCGAACCCTGGCCTCCTGGGTGAAAGCCAGGTATCCTAGCCACTAGACCACACCGGATTTGCTCGATAAGTGTCAGATTTACTCCCTCTCCTCTGGCATTTCGTGCTGAATCCGGACTCAGTGGTGTTCTCTGTTTGCGAGCATATTTGCGCCTACAGACTGGCATGGCGCACAGCTCGAAACTGACTATTCATTGCTGTTTGCATCATATTTTACTCATAACAGGGGAGGAGAAAGGTCAAAGCTGTACCTTGCCATAGCTGGATGTAAACATTTTGACGCTGAGGCGTGGACTCCTTGTGGATAACAAACGACAATTCAGTTCGTTCCCTAGCAACAGCAACGCCGTTAATTCAGCCATGATGTACAGCAAATTATATGCCCCGGGTGAGGATCGAACTCACGACCTTAAGATTATGAGACTTACGCGCTGCCCACTGCGCTACCGAGGCACGTCTGCAACCAACGTCCCAGGAAACTTGGTAAGCCTCGCATATTAGAGATAGACAGTTTGCGCTTTCTCAAGAATCTGTTGTGTTGCTACACGTGCTTTCCCGAATTGCTAGATTAAACTGCTGCCGCGGCTTTTCCAACGGAAAGCAGCACTGCCTGAGGTTACAGTACATCGCCCTTGCGGCACCTGAACACAGCGGCCTGTAGGGCCAGGCTGACGCTAGAGTTCAGAAATAGCACGCGTCCGTCCAAGTACGGTCTCTTGCGTGCTGCGTGTTTGGTTCTTCTCACAGCGAATCCTGCTATACATTTCTGAGGCTGACGCAGCTCAAACGAGCAATCGGCGCGGCAGCATTATAGCGAGAACAGCAAAACGATGCATCGGCCGGGAATCGAACCCGGGCCGCCCGCGTGGTAGGCGAACAACCTGCCGCTTTTTTTGTTGTTGTTCTCATTTTTTTAGTTGCATTTGTTGGGGGCGGTCGACCGTGCTTCCCGAGCATATTCCAGAGTAGCTGTCTGCAGGGAAAGTGGGATTGCCACCCAACGACGCCGGATACAACCGAAAAAAGTGCTACACACGCGGAGTCCCCCACTACACTGCCTTAAAGCGACCGCTCATCACTATCGTGTGAGTAACCTTGCGGCCGCGGCGACGAGTCTTGCCCAAAGACGCAGCGTGCGTGGAGGCGCTGCCCGAACGCGTGTGGATGCACCCTCCTACCTCGTAAAGCGCCTACAGCTACTATCACCGTGGGCCGCTGCCGGCGGGCGGGAAGCCGACACAGCGCGGCGTCACGGGCAGCGGCTGTGCGGTGGTGGTGTAATGGTGAGCATAGTTGCCTTCCAAGCAGTTGATCCGGGTTCGATTCCCGGCCACCGCAACGGGCGCAAATTTTTACGTATGAGTATGTGAGCCACGTGCTGTTAAATTAACGTTTTCTTTCCGTCGTTGCTCCACGCAGGCCATCCTGTAGTATGTCCCGACTTGTCCCGACTTTGCTCGGCTGACGCGAAAGCTGACGCTTGGAATTCGCCCTTATCAAGAGGACAGGCGATATAAACGGCTGTGAGAGGTGAGGTGTAGCGAAGTACCAAAACGACAGGCAAACTGCGAAATTTTCTGCTCCTTCTTCTTAAACAAAAAAATAAAAAAAAGAGACGCAGTCGGTAGGACTCGAACCTACGCTCCCAGAGGGAATCTGATTTCTAGTCAGACGCCTTAACCACTCGGCCACGACTGCTCGCAGCCAAAAAGTTCCCTCGAATCGTGAAAACTCAAACCGTTCTGCGCAGTATGTTGACAGGAAACGAACTCCGTGCACTGATTACGGCAGGGCTACCAGCGCTACGAGACGAGCCATTACGGAAGCGTTAAAATCTTCGCCCGGACAGGGACTCGAACCCTGGACCCTTAGGTTAAAAGCCTAATGCTCTACCGACTGAGCTATCCGGGCTCACACTTGTTGGGGGATGGAGCAGCTGCAGGCAATGTGAATAACTGGAACGCGTAATTGCTGGCTTCTGGCGCAACTGGCGACTTCACCGACTTGCCACTGACGCTGGTAGCAGCCCAACAGCGGACCAGTGCCTCTTCTCCCTTTATCCCGGTGCTGACAGTAATTGCATCTCGTGCCTTTTTTCCCCGATTACGCTCGGTTGAAGCTCCGGAAGGAGGGCGACAAACGAGGGTTGGAGGGCCAAAACATGGAGGGTCGTGTGCGCAAAAACTTCGCTTCCGGTACCGGGAATCGAACCCTGGCCTCCTGGGTGAAAGCCAGGTATCCTAGCCACTAGACCACACCGGATTTGCTCGATAAGTGTCAGATTTACTCCCTCTCCTCTGGCATTTCGTGCTGAATCCGGACTCAGTGGTGTTCTCTGTTTGCGAGCATATTTGCGCCTACAGACTGGCATGGCGCACAGCTCGAAACTGACTATTCATTGCTGTTTGCATCATATTTTACTCATAACAGGGGAGGAGAAAGGTCAAAGCTGTACCTTGCCATAGCTGGATGTAAACATTTTGACGCTGAGGCGTGGACTCCTTGTGGATAACAAACGACAATTCAGTTCGTTCCCTAGCAACAGCAACGCCGTTAATTCAGCCATGATGTACAGCAAATTATATGCCCCGGGTGAGGATCGAACTCACGACCTTAAGATTATGAGACTTACGCGCTGCCCACTGCGCTACCGAGGCACGTCTGCAACCAACGTCCCAGGAAACTTGGTAAGCCTCGCATATTAGAGATAGACAGTTTGCGCTTTCTCAAGAATCTGTTGTGTTGCTACACGTGCTTTCCCGAATTGCTAGATTAAACTGCTGCCGCGGCTTTTCCAACGGAAAGCAGCACTGCCTGAGGTTACAGTACATCGCCCTTGCGGCACCTGAACACAGCGGCCTGTAGGGCCAGGCTGACGCTAGAGTTCAGAAATAGCACGCGTCCGTCCAAGTACGGTCTCTTGCGTGCTGCGTGTTTGGTTCTTCTCACAGCGAATCCTGCTATACATTTCTGAGGCTGACGCAGCTCAAACGAGCAATCGGCGCGGCAGCATTATAGCGAGAACAGCAAAACGATGCATCGGCCGGGAATCGAACCCGGGCCGCCCGCGTGGTAGGCGAACAACCTGCCGCTTTTTTTGTTGTTGTTCTCATTTTTTTAGTTGCATTTGTTGGGGGCGGTCGACCGTGCTTCCCGAGCATATTCCAGAGTAGCTGTCTGCAGGGAAAGTGGGATTGCCACCCAACGACGCCGGATACAACCGAAAAAAGTGCTACACACGCGGAGTCCCCCACTACACTGCCTTAAAGCGACCGCTCATCACTATCGTGTGAGTAACCTTGCGGCCGCGGCGACGAGTCTTGCCCAAAGACGCAGCGTGCGTGGAGGCGCTGCCCGAACGCGTGTGGATGCACCCTCCTACCTCGTAAAGCGCCTACAGCTACTATCACCGTGGGCCGCTGCCGGCGGGCGGGAAGCCGACACAGCGCGGCGTCACGGGCAGCGGCTGTGCGGTGGTGGTGTAATGGTGAGCATAGTTGCCTTCCAAGCAGTTGATCCGGGTTCGATTCCCGGCCACCGCAACGGGCGCAAATTTTTACGTATGAGTATGTGAGCCACGTGCTGTTAAATTAACGTTTTCTTTCCGTCGTTGCTCCACGCAGGCCATCCTGTAGTATGTCCCGACTTGTCCCGACTTTGCTCGGCTGACGCGAAAGCTGACGCTTGGAATTCGCCCTTATCAAGAGGACAGGCGATATAAACGGCTGTGAGAGGTGAGGTGTAGCGAAGTACCAAAACGACAGGCAAACTGCGAAATTTTCTGCTCCTTCTTCTTAAACAAAAAAATAAAAAAAAGAGACGCAGTCGGTAGGACTCGAACCTACGCTCCCAGAGGGAATCTGATTTCTAGTCAGACGCCTTAACCACTCGGCCACGACTGCTCGCAGCCAAAAAGTTCCCTCGAATCGTGAAAACTCAAACCGTTCTGCGCAGTATGTTGACAGGAAACGAACTCCGTGCACTGATTACGGCAGGGCTACCAGCGCTACGAGACGAGCCATTACGGAAGCGTTAAAATCTTCGCCCGGACAGGGACTCGAACCCTGGACCCTTAGGTTAAAAGCCTAATGCTCTACCGACTGAGCTATCCGGGCTCACACTTGTTGGGGGATGGAGCAGCTGCAGGCAATGTGAATAACTGGAACGCGTAATTGCTGGCTTCTGGCGCAACTGGCGACTTCACCGACTTGCCACTGACGCTGGTAGCAGCCCAACAGCGGACCAGTGCCTCTTCTCCCTTTATCCCGGTGCTGACAGTAATTGCATCTCGTGCCTTTTTTCCCCGATTACGCTCGGTTGAAGCTCCGGAAGGAGGGCGACAAACGAGGGTTGGAGGGCCAAAACATGGAGGGTCGTGTGCGCAAAAACTTCGCTTCCGGTACCGGGAATCGAACCCTGGCCTCCTGGGTGAAAGCCAGGTATCCTAGCCACTAGACCACACCGGATTTGCTCGATAAGTGTCAGATTTACTCCCTCTCCTCTGGCATTTCGTGCTGAATCCGGACTCAGTGGTGTTCTCTGTTTGCGAGCATATTTGCGCCTACAGACTGGCATGGCGCACAGCTCGAAACTGACTATTCATTGCTGTTTGCATCATATTTTACTCATAACAGGGGAGGAGAAAGGTCAAAGCTGTACCTTGCCATAGCTGGATGTAAACATTTTGACGCTGAGGCGTGGACTCCTTGTGGATAACAAACGACAATTCAGTTCGTTCCCTAGCAACAGCAACGCCGTTAATTCAGCCATGATGTACAGCAAATTATATGCCCCGGGTGAGGATCGAACTCACGACCTTAAGATTATGAGACTTACGCGCTGCCCACTGCGCTACCGAGGCACGTCTGCAACCAACGTCCCAGGAAACTTGGTAAGCCTCGCATATTAGAGATAGACAGTTTGCGCTTTCTCAAGAATCTGTTGTGTTGCTACACGTGCTTTCCCGAATTGCTAGATTAAACTGCTGCCGCGGCTTTTCCAACGGAAAGCAGCACTGCCTGAGGTTACAGTACATCGCCCTTGCGGCACCTGAACACAGCGGCCTGTAGGGCCAGGCTGACGCTAGAGTTCAGAAATAGCACGCGTCCGTCCAAGTACGGTCTCTTGCGTGCTGCGTGTTTGGTTCTTCTCACAGCGAATCCTGCTATACATTTCTGAGGCTGACGCAGCTCAAACGAGCAATCGGCGCGGCAGCATTATAGCGAGAACAGCAAAACGATGCATCGGCCGGGAATCGAACCCGGGCCGCCCGCGTGGTAGGCGAACAACCTGCCGCTTTTTTTGTTGTTGTTCTCATTTTTTTAGTTGCATTTGTTGGGGGCGGTCGACCGTGCTTCCCGAGCATATTCCAGAGTAGCTGTCTGCAGGGAAAGTGGGATTGCCACCCAACGACGCCGGATACAACCGAAAAAAGTGCTACACACGCGGAGTCCCCCACTACACTGCCTTAAAGCGACCGCTCATCACTATCGTGTGAGTAACCTTGCGGCCGCGGCGACGAGTCTTGCCCAAAGACGCAGCGTGCGTGGAGGCGCTGCCCGAACGCGTGTGGATGCACCCTCCTACCTCGTAAAGCGCCTACAGCTACTATCACCGTGGGCCGCTGCCGGCGGGCGGGAAGCCGACACAGCGCGGCGTCACGGGCAGCGGCTGTGCGGTGGTGGTGTAATGGTGAGCATAGTTGCCTTCCAAGCAGTTGATCCGGGTTCGATTCCCGGCCACCGCAACGGGCGCAAATTTTTACGTATGAGTATGTGAGCCACGTGCTGTTAAATTAACGTTTTCTTTCCGTCGTTGCTCCACGCAGGCCATCCTGTAGTATGTCCCGACTTGTCCCGACTTTGCTCGGCTGACGCGAAAGCTGACGCTTGGAATTCGCCCTTATCAAGAGGACAGGCGATATAAACGGCTGTGAGAGGTGAGGTGTAGCGAAGTACCAAAACGACAGGCAAACTGCGAAATTTTCTGCTCCTTCTTCTTAAACAAAAAAATAAAAAAAAGAGACGCAGTCGGTAGGACTCGAACCTACGCTCCCAGAGGGAATCTGATTTCTAGTCAGACGCCTTAACCACTCGGCCACGACTGCTCGCAGCCAAAAAGTTCCCTCGAATCGTGAAAACTCAAACCGTTCTGCGCAGTATGTTGACAGGAAACGAACTCCGTGCACTGATTACGGCAGGGCTACCAGCGCTACGAGACGAGCCATTACGGAAGCGTTAAAATCTTCGCCCGGACAGGGACTCGAACCCTGGACCCTTAGGTTAAAAGCCTAATGCTCTACCGACTGAGCTATCCGGGCTCACACTTGTTGGGGGATGGAGCAGCTGCAGGCAATGTGAATAACTGGAACGCGTAATTGCTGGCTTCTGGCGCAACTGGCGACTTCACCGACTTGCCACTGACGCTGGTAGCAGCCCAACAGCGGACCAGTGCCTCTTCTCCCTTTATCCCGGTGCTGACAGTAATTGCATCTCGTGCCTTTTTTCCCCGATTACGCTCGGTTGAAGCTCCGGAAGGAGGGCGACAAACGAGGGTTGGAGGGCCAAAACATGGAGGGTCGTGTGCGCAAAAACTTCGCTTCCGGTACCGGGAATCGAACCCTGGCCTCCTGGGTGAAAGCCAGGTATCCTAGCCACTAGACCACACCGGATTTGCTCGATAAGTGTCAGATTTACTCCCTCTCCTCTGGCATTTCGTGCTGAATCCGGACTCAGTGGTGTTCTCTGTTTGCGAGCATATTTGCGCCTACAGACTGGCATGGCGCACAGCTCGAAACTGACTATTCATTGCTGTTTGCATCATATTTTACTCATAACAGGGGAGGAGAAAGGTCAAAGCTGTACCTTGCCATAGCTGGATGTAAACATTTTGACGCTGAGGCGTGGACTCCTTGTGGATAACAAACGACAATTCAGTTCGTTCCCTAGCAACAGCAACGCCGTTAATTCAGCCATGATGTACAGCAAATTATATGCCCCGGGTGAGGATCGAACTCACGACCTTAAGATTATGAGACTTACGCGCTGCCCACTGCGCTACCGAGGCACGTCTGCAACCAACGTCCCAGGAAACTTGGTAAGCCTCGCATATTAGAGATAGACAGTTTGCGCTTTCTCAAGAATCTGTTGTGTTGCTACACGTGCTTTCCCGAATTGCTAGATTAAACTGCTGCCGCGGCTTTTCCAACGGAAAGCAGCACTGCCTGAGGTTACAGTACATCGCCCTTGCGGCACCTGAACACAGCGGCCTGTAGGGCCAGGCTGACGCTAGAGTTCAGAAATAGCACGCGTCCGTCCAAGTACGGTCTCTTGCGTGCTGCGTGTTTGGTTCTTCTCACAGCGAATCCTGCTATACATTTCTGAGGCTGACGCAGCTCAAACGAGCAATCGGCGCGGCAGCATTATAGCGAGAACAGCAAAACGATGCATCGGCCGGGAATCGAACCCGGGCCGCCCGCGTGGTAGGCGAACAACCTGCCGCTTTTTTTGTTGTTGTTCTCATTTTTTTAGTTGCATTTGTTGGGGGCGGTCGACCGTGCTTCCCGAGCATATTCCAGAGTAGCTGTCTGCAGGGAAAGTGGGATTGCCACCCAACGACGCCGGATACAACCGAAAAAAGTGCTACACACGCGGAGTCCCCCACTACACTGCCTTAAAGCGACCGCTCATCACTATCGTGTGAGTAACCTTGCGGCCGCGGCGACGAGTCTTGCCCAAAGACGCAGCGTGCGTGGAGGCGCTGCCCGAACGCGTGTGGATGCACCCTCCTACCTCGTAAAGCGCCTACAGCTACTATCACCGTGGGCCGCTGCCGGCGGGCGGGAAGCCGACACAGCGCGGCGTCACGGGCAGCGGCTGTGCGGTGGTGGTGTAATGGTGAGCATAGTTGCCTTCCAAGCAGTTGATCCGGGTTCGATTCCCGGCCACCGCAACGGGCGCAAATTTTTACGTATGAGTATGTGAGCCACGTGCTGTTAAATTAACGTTTTCTTTCCGTCGTTGCTCCACGCAGGCCATCCTGTAGTATGTCCCGACTTGTCCCGACTTTGCTCGGCTGACGCGAAAGCTGACGCTTGGAATTCGCCCTTATCAAGAGGACAGGCGATATAAACGGCTGTGAGAGGTGAGGTGTAGCGAAGTACCAAAACGACAGGCAAACTGCGAAATTTTCTGCTCCTTCTTCTTAAACAAAAAAATAAAAAAAAGAGACGCAGTCGGTAGGACTCGAACCTACGCTCCCAGAGGGAATCTGATTTCTAGTCAGACGCCTTAACCACTCGGCCACGACTGCTCGCAGCCAAAAAGTTCCCTCGAATCGTGAAAACTCAAACCGTTCTGCGCAGTATGTTGACAGGAAACGAACTCCGTGCACTGATTACGGCAGGGCTACCAGCGCTACGAGACGAGCCATTACGGAAGCGTTAAAATCTTCGCCCGGACAGGGACTCGAACCCTGGACCCTTAGGTTAAAAGCCTAATGCTCTACCGACTGAGCTATCCGGGCTCACACTTGTTGGGGGATGGAGCAGCTGCAGGCAATGTGAATAACTGGAACGCGTAATTGCTGGCTTCTGGCGCAACTGGCGACTTCACCGACTTGCCACTGACGCTGGTAGCAGCCCAACAGCGGACCAGTGCCTCTTCTCCCTTTATCCCGGTGCTGACAGTAATTGCATCTCGTGCCTTTTTTCCCCGATTACGCTCGGTTGAAGCTCCGGAAGGAGGGCGACAAACGAGGGTTGGAGGGCCAAAACATGGAGGGTCGTGTGCGCAAAAACTTCGCTTCCGGTACCGGGAATCGAACCCTGGCCTCCTGGGTGAAAGCCAGGTATCCTAGCCACTAGACCACACCGGATTTGCTCGATAAGTGTCAGATTTACTCCCTCTCCTCTGGCATTTCGTGCTGAATCCGGACTCAGTGGTGTTCTCTGTTTGCGAGCATATTTGCGCCTACAGACTGGCATGGCGCACAGCTCGAAACTGACTATTCATTGCTGTTTGCATCATATTTTACTCATAACAGGGGAGGAGAAAGGTCAAAGCTGTACCTTGCCATAGCTGGATGTAAACATTTTGACGCTGAGGCGTGGACTCCTTGTGGATAACAAACGACAATTCAGTTCGTTCCCTAGCAACAGCAACGCCGTTAATTCAGCCATGATGTACAGCAAATTATATGCCCCGGGTGAGGATCGAACTCACGACCTTAAGATTATGAGACTTACGCGCTGCCCACTGCGCTACCGAGGCACGTCTGCAACCAACGTCCCAGGAAACTTGGTAAGCCTCGCATATTAGAGATAGACAGTTTGCGCTTTCTCAAGAATCTGTTGTGTTGCTACACGTGCTTTCCCGAATTGCTAGATTAAACTGCTGCCGCGGCTTTTCCAACGGAAAGCAGCACTGCCTGAGGTTACAGTACATCGCCCTTGCGGCACCTGAACACAGCGGCCTGTAGGGCCAGGCTGACGCTAGAGTTCAGAAATAGCACGCGTCCGTCCAAGTACGGTCTCTTGCGTGCTGCGTGTTTGGTTCTTCTCACAGCGAATCCTGCTATACATTTCTGAGGCTGACGCAGCTCAAACGAGCAATCGGCGCGGCAGCATTATAGCGAGAACAGCAAAACGATGCATCGGCCGGGAATCGAACCCGGGCCGCCCGCGTGGTAGGCGAACAACCTGCCGCTTTTTTTGTTGTTGTTCTCATTTTTTTAGTTGCATTTGTTGGGGGCGGTCGACCGTGCTTCCCGAGCATATTCCAGAGTAGCTGTCTGCAGGGAAAGTGGGATTGCCACCCAACGACGCCGGATACAACCGAAAAAAGTGCTACACACGCGGAGTCCCCCACTACACTGCCTTAAAGCGACCGCTCATCACTATCGTGTGAGTAACCTTGCGGCCGCGGCGACGAGTCTTGCCCAAAGACGCAGCGTGCGTGGAGGCGCTGCCCGAACGCGTGTGGATGCACCCTCCTACCTCGTAAAGCGCCTACAGCTACTATCACCGTGGGCCGCTGCCGGCGGGCGGGAAGCCGACACAGCGCGGCGTCACGGGCAGCGGCTGTGCGGTGGTGGTGTAATGGTGAGCATAGTTGCCTTCCAAGCAGTTGATCCGGGTTCGATTCCCGGCCACCGCAACGGGCGCAAATTTTTACGTATGAGTATGTGAGCCACGTGCTGTTAAATTAACGTTTTCTTTCCGTCGTTGCTCCACGCAGGCCATCCTGTAGTATGTCCCGACTTGTCCCGACTTTGCTCGGCTGACGCGAAAGCTGACGCTTGGAATTCGCCCTTATCAAGAGGACAGGCGATATAAACGGCTGTGAGAGGTGAGGTGTAGCGAAGTACCAAAACGACAGGCAAACTGCGAAATTTTCTGCTCCTTCTTCTTAAACAAAAAAATAAAAAAAAGAGACGCAGTCGGTAGGACTCGAACCTACGCTCCCAGAGGGAATCTGATTTCTAGTCAGACGCCTTAACCACTCGGCCACGACTGCTCGCAGCCAAAAAGTTCCCTCGAATCGTGAAAACTCAAACCGTTCTGCGCAGTATGTTGACAGGAAACGAACTCCGTGCACTGATTACGGCAGGGCTACCAGCGCTACGAGACGAGCCATTACGGAAGCGTTGAAATCTTCGCCCGGACAGGGACTCGAACCCTGGACCCTTAGGTTAAAAGCCTAATGCTCTACCGACTGAGCTATCCGGGCTCACACTTGTTGGGGGATGGAGCAGCTGCAGGCAATGTGAATAACTGGAACGCGTAATTGCTGGCTTCTGGCGCAACTGGCGACTTCACCGACTTGCCACTGACGCTGGTAGCAGCCCAACAGCGGACCAGTGCCTCTTCTCCCTTTATCCCGGTGCTGACAGTAATTGCATCTCGTGCCTTTTTTCCCCGATTACGCTCGGTTGAAGCTCCGGAAGGAGGGCGACAAACGAGGGTTGGAGGGCCAAAACATGGAGGGTCGTGTGCGCAAAAACTTCGCTTCCGGTACCGGGAATCGAACCCTGGCCTCCTGGGTGAAAGCCAGGTATCCTAGCCACTAGACCACACCGGATTTGCTCGATAAGTGTCAGATTTACTCCCTCTCCTCTGGCATTTCGTGCTGAATCCGGACTCAGTGGTGTTCTCTGTTTGCGAGCATATTTGCGCCTACAGACTGGCATGGCGCACAGCTCGAAACTGACTATTCATTGCTGTTTGCATCATATTTTACTCATAACAGGGGAGGAGAAAGGTCAAAGCTGTACCTTGCCATAGCTGGATGTAAACATTTTGACGCTGAGGCGTGGACTCCTTGTGGATAACAAACGACAATTCAGTTCGTTCCCTAGCAACAGCAACGCCGTTAATTCAGCCATGATGTACAGCAAATTATATGCCCCGGGTGAGGATCGAACTCACGACCTTAAGATTATGAGACTTACGCGCTGCCCACTGCGCTACCGAGGCACGTCTGCAACCAACGTCCCAGGAAACTTGGTAAGCCTCGCATATTAGAGATAGACAGTTTGCGCTTTCTCAAGAATCTGTTGTGTTGCTACACGTGCTTTCCCGAATTGCTAGATTAAACTGCTGCCGCGGCTTTTCCAACGGAAAGCAGCACTGCCTGAGGTTACAGTACATCGCCCTTGCGGCACCTGAACACAGCGGCCTGTAGGGCCAGGCTGACGCTAGAGTTCAGAAATAGCACGCGTCCGTCCAAGTACGGTCTCTTGCGTGCTGCGTGTTTGGTTCTTCTCACAGCGAATCCTGCTATACATTTCTGAGGCTGACGCAGCTCAAACGAGCAATCGGCGCGGCAGCATTATAGCGAGAACAGCAAAACGATGCATCGGCCGGGAATCGAACCCGGGCCGCCCGCGTGGTAGGCGAACAACCTGCCGCTTTTTTTGTTGTTGTTCTCATTTTTTTAGTTGCATTTGTTGGGGGCGGTCGACCGTGCTTCCCGAGCATATTCCAGAGTAGCTGTCTGCAGGGAAAGTGGGATTGCCACCCAACGACGCCGGATACAACCGAAAAAAGTGCTACACACGCGGAGTCCCCCACTACACTGCCTTAAAGCGACCGCTCATCACTATCGTGTGAGTAACCTTGCGGCCGCGGCGACGAGTCTTGCCCAAAGACGCAGCGTGCGTGGAGGCGCTGCCCGAACGCGTGTGGATGCACCCTCCTACCTCGTAAAGCGCCTACAGCTACTATCACCGTGGGCCGCTGCCGGCGGGCGGGAAGCCGACACAGCGCGGCGTCACGGGCAGCGGCTGTGCGGTGGTGGTGTAATGGTGAGCATAGTTGCCTTCCAAGCAGTTGATCCGGGTTCGATTCCCGGCCACCGCAACGGGCGCAAATTTTTACGTATGAGTATGTGAGCCACGTGCTGTTAAATTAACGTTTTCTTTCCGTCGTTGCTCCACGCAGGCCATCCTGTAGTATGTCCCGACTTGTCCCGACTTTGCTCGGCTGACGCGAAAGCTGACGCTTGGAATTCGCCCTTATCAAGAGGACAGGCGATATAAACGGCTGTGAGAGGTGAGGTGTAGCGAAGTACCAAAACGACAGGCAAACTGCGAAATTTTCTGCTCCTTCTTCTTAAACAAAAAAATAAAAAAAAGAGACGCAGTCGGTAGGACTCGAACCTACGCTCCCAGAGGGAATCTGATTTCTAGTCAGACGCCTTAACCACTCGGCCACGACTGCTCGCAGCCAAAAAGTTCCCTCGAATCGTGAAAACTCAAACCGTTCTGCGCAGTATGTTGACAGGAAACGAACTCCGTGCACTGATTACGGCAGGGCTACCAGCGCTACGAGACGAGCCATTACGGAAGCGTTAAAATCTTCGCCCGGACAGGGACTCGAACCCTGGACCCTTAGGTTAAAAGCCTAATGCTCTACCGACTGAGCTATCCGGGCTCACACTTGTTGGGGGATGGAGCAGCTGCAGGCAATGTGAATAACTGGAACGCGTAATTGCTGGCTTCTGGCGCAACTGGCGACTTCACCGACTTGCCACTGACGCTGGTAGCAGCCCAACAGCGGACCAGTGCCTCTTCTCCCTTTATCCCGGTGCTGACAGTAATTGCATCTCGTGCCTTTTTTCCCCGATTACGCTCGGTTGAAGCTCCGGAAGGAGGGCGACAAACGAGGGTTGGAGGGCCAAAACATGGAGGGTCGTGTGCGCAAAAACTTCGCTTCCGGTACCGGGAATCGAACCCTGGCCTCCTGGGTGAAAGCCAGGTATCCTAGCCACTAGACCACACCGGATTTGCTCGATAAGTGTCAGATTTACTCCCTCTCCTCTGGCATTTCGTGCTGAATCCGGACTCAGTGGTGTTCTCTGTTTGCGAGCATATTTGCGCCTACAGACTGGCATGGCGCACAGCTCGAAACTGACTATTCATTGCTGTTTGCATCATATTTTACTCATAACAGGGGAGGAGAAAGGTCAAAGCTGTACCTTGCCATAGCTGGATGTAAACATTTTGACGCTGAGGCGTGGACTCCTTGTGGATAACAAACGACAATTCAGTTCGTTCCCTAGCAACAGCAACGCCGTTAATTCAGCCATGATGTACAGCAAATTATATGCCCCGGGTGAGGATCGAACTCACGACCTTAAGATTATGAGACTTACGCGCTGCCCACTGCGCTACCGAGGCACGTCTGCAACCAACGTCCCAGGAAACTTGGTAAGCCTCGCATATTAGAGATAGACAGTTTGCGCTTTCTCAAGAATCTGTTGTGTTGCTACACGTGCTTTCCCGAATTGCTAGATTAAACTGCTGCCGCGGCTTTTCCAACGGAAAGCAGCACTGCCTGAGGTTACAGTACATCGCCCTTGCGGCACCTGAACACAGCGGCCTGTAGGGCCAGGCTGACGCTAGAGTTCAGAAATAGCACGCGTCCGTCCAAGTACGGTCTCTTGCGTGCTGCGTGTTTGGTTCTTCTCACAGCGAATCCTGCTATACATTTCTGAGGCTGACGCAGCTCAAACGAGCAATCGGCGCGGCAGCATTATAGCGAGAACAGCAAAACGATGCATCGGCCGGGAATCGAACCCGGGCCGCCCGCGTGGTAGGCGAACAACCTGCCGCTTTTTTTGTTGTTGTTCTCATTTTTTTAGTTGCATTTGTTGGGGGCGGTCGACCGTGCTTCCCGAGCATATTCCAGAGTAGCTGTCTGCAGGGAAAGTGGGATTGCCACCCAACGACGCCGGATACAACCGAAAAAAGTGCTACACACGCGGAGTCCCCCACTACACTGCCTTAAAGCGACCGCTCATCACTATCGTGTGAGTAACCTTGCGGCCGCGGCGACGAGTCTTGCCCAAAGACGCAGCGTGCGTGGAGGCGCTGCCCGAACGCGTGTGGATGCACCCTCCTACCTCGTAAAGCGCCTACAGCTACTATCACCGTGGGCCGCTGCCGGCGGGCGGGAAGCCGACACAGCGCGGCGTCACGGGCAGCGGCTGTGCGGTGGTGGTGTAATGGTGAGCATAGTTGCCTTCCAAGCAGTTGATCCGGGTTCGATTCCCGGCCACCGCAACGGGCGCAAATTTTTACGTATGAGTATGTGAGCCACGTGCTGTTAAATTAACGTTTTCTTTCCGTCGTTGCTCCACGCAGGCCATCCTGTAGTATGTCCCGACTTGTCCCGACTTTGCTCGGCTGACGCGAAAGCTGACGCTTGGAATTCGCCCTTATCAAGAGGACAGGCGATATAAACGGCTGTGAGAGGTGAGGTGTAGCGAAGTACCAAAACGACAGGCAAACTGCGAAATTTTCTGCTCCTTCTTCTTAAACAAAAAAATAAAAAAAAGAGACGCAGTCGGTAGGACTCGAACCTACGCTCCCAGAGGGAATCTGATTTCTAGTCAGACGCCTTAACCACTCGGCCACGACTGCTCGCAGCCAAAAAGTTCCCTCGAATCGTGAAAACTCAAACCGTTCTGCGCAGTATGTTGACAGGAAACGAACTCCGTGCACTGATTACGGCAGGGCTACCAGCGCTACGAGACGAGCCATTACGGAAGCGTTAAAATCTTCGCCCGGACAGGGACTCGAACCCTGGACCCTTAGGTTAAAAGCCTAATGCTCTACCGACTGAGCTATCCGGGCTCACACTTGTTGGGGGATGGAGCAGCTGCAGGCAATGTGAATAACTGGAACGCGTAATTGCTGGCTTCTGGCGCAACTGGCGACTTCACCGACTTGCCACTGACGCTGGTAGCAGCCCAACAGCGGACCAGTGCCTCTTCTCCCTTTATCCCGGTGCTGACAGTAATTGCATCTCGTGCCTTTTTTCCCCGATTACGCTCGGTTGAAGCTCCGGAAGGAGGGCGACAAACGAGGGTTGGAGGGCCAAAACATGGAGGGTCGTGTGCGCAAAAACTTCGCTTCCGGTACCGGGAATCGAACCCTGGCCTCCTGGGTGAAAGCCAGGTATCCTAGCCACTAGACCACACCGGATTTGCTCGATAAGTGTCAGATTTACTCCCTCTCCTCTGGCATTTCGTGCTGAATCCGGACTCAGTGGTGTTCTCTGTTTGCGAGCATATTTGCGCCTACAGACTGGCATGGCGCACAGCTCGAAACTGACTATTCATTGCTGTTTGCATCATATTTTACTCATAACAGGGGAGGAGAAAGGTCAAAGCTGTACCTTGCCATAGCTGGATGTAAACATTTTGACGCTGAGGCGTGGACTCCTTGTGGATAACAAACGACAATTCAGTTCGTTCCCTAGCAACAGCAACGCCGTTAATTCAGCCATGATGTACAGCAAATTATATGCCCCGGGTGAGGATCGAACTCACGACCTTAAGATTATGAGACTTACGCGCTGCCCACTGCGCTACCGAGGCACGTCTGCAACCAACGTCCCAGGAAACTTGGTAAGCCTCGCATATTAGAGATAGACAGTTTGCGCTTTCTCAAGAATCTGTTGTGTTGCTACACGTGCTTTCCCGAATTGCTAGATTAAACTGCTGCCGCGGCTTTTCCAACGGAAAGCAGCACTGCCTGAGGTTACAGTACATCGCCCTTGCGGCACCTGAACACAGCGGCCTGTAGGGCCAGGCTGACGCTAGAGTTCAGAAATAGCACGCGTCCGTCCAAGTACGGTCTCTTGCGTGCTGCGTGTTTGGTTCTTCTCACAGCGAATCCTGCTATACATTTCTGAGGCTGACGCAGCTCAAACGAGCAATCGGCGCGGCAGCATTATAGCGAGAACAGCAAAACGATGCATCGGCCGGGAATCGAACCCGGGCCGCCCGCGTGGTAGGCGAACAACCTGCCGCTTTTTTTGTTGTTGTTCTCATTTTTTTAGTTGCATTTGTTGGGGGCGGTCGACCGTGCTTCCCGAGCATATTCCAGAGTAGCTGTCTGCAGGGAAAGTGGGATTGCCACCCAACGACGCCGGATACAACCGAAAAAAGTGCTACACACGCGGAGTCCCCCACTACACTGCCTTAAAGCGACCGCTCATCACTATCGTGTGAGTAACCTTGCGGCCGCGGCGACGAGTCTTGCCCAAAGACGCAGCGTGCGTGGAGGCGCTGCCCGAACGCGTGTGGATGCACCCTCCTACCTCGTAAAGCGCCTACAGCTACTATCACCGTGGGCCGCTGCCGGCGGGCGGGAAGCCGACACAGCGCGGCGTCACGGGCAGCGGCTGTGCGGTGGTGGTGTAATGGTGAGCATAGTTGCCTTCCAAGCAGTTGATCCGGGTTCGATTCCCGGCCACCGCAACGGGCGCAAATTTTTACGTATGAGTATGTGAGCCACGTGCTGTTAAATTAACGTTTTCTTTCCGTCGTTGCTCCACGCAGGCCATCCTGTAGTATGTCCCGACTTGTCCCGACTTTGCTCGGCTGACGCGAAAGCTGACGCTTGGAATTCGCCCTTATCAAGAGGACAGGCGATATAAACGGCTGTGAGAGGTGAGGTGTAGCGAAGTACCAAAACGACAGGCAAACTGCGAAATTTTCTGCTCCTTCTTCTTAAACAAAAAAATAAAAAAAAGAGACGCAGTCGGTAGGACTCGAACCTACGCTCCCAGAGGGAATCTGATTTCTAGTCAGACGCCTTAACCACTCGGCCACGACTGCTCGCAGCCAAAAAGTTCCCTCGAATCGTGAAAACTCAAACCGTTCTGCGCAGTATGTTGACAGGAAACGAACTCCGCGCACTGATTACGGCAGGGCTACCAGCGCTACGAGACGAGCCATTACGGAAGCGTTAAAATCTTCGCCCGGACAGGGACTCGAACCCTGGACCCTTAGGTTAAAAGCCTAATGCTCTACCGACTGAGCTATCCGGGCTCACACTTGTTGGGGGATGGAGCAGCTGCAGGCAATGTGAATAACTGGAACGCGTAATTGCTGGCTTCTGGCGCAACTGGCGACTTCACCGACTTGCCACTGACGCTGGTAGCAGCCCAACAGCGGACCAGTGCCTCTTCTCCCTTTATCCCGGTGCTGACAGTAATTGCATCTCGTGCCTTTTTTCCCCGATTACGCTCGGTTGAAGCTCCGGAAGGAGGGCGACAAACGAGGGTTGGAGGGCCAAAACATGGAGGGTCGTGTGCGCAAAAACTTCGCTTCCGGTACCGGGAATCGAACCCTGGCCTCCTGGGTGAAAGCCAGGTATCCTAGCCACTAGACCACACCGGATTTGCTCGATAAGTGTCAGATTTACTCCCTCTCCTCTGGCATTTCGTGCTGAATCCGGACTCAGTGGTGTTCTCTGTTTGCGAGCATATTTGCGCCTACAGACTGGCATGGCGCACAGCTCGAAACTGACTATTCATTGCTGTTTGCATCATATTTTACTCATAACAGGGGAGGAGAAAGGTCAAAGCTGTACCTTGCCATAGCTGGATGTAAACATTTTGACGCTGAGGCGTGGACTCCTTGTGGATAACAAACGACAATTCAGTTCGTTCCCTAGCAACAGCAACGCCGTTAATTCAGCCATGATGTACAGCAAATTATATGCCCCGGGTGAGGATCGAACTCACGACCTTAAGATTATGAGACTTACGCGCTGCCCACTGCGCTACCGAGGCACGTCTGCAACCAACGTCCCAGGAAACTTGGTAAGCCTCGCATATTAGAGATAGACAGTTTGCGCTTTCTCAAGAATCTGTTGTGTTGCTACACGTGCTTTCCCGAATTGCTAGATTAAACTGCTGCCGCGGCTTTTCCAACGGAAAGCAGCACTGCCTGAGGTTACAGTACATCGCCCTTGCGGCACCTGAACACAGCGGCCTGTAGGGCCAGGCTGACGCTAGAGTTCAGAAATAGCACGCGTCCGTCCAAGTACGGTCTCTTGCGTGCTGCGTGTTTGGTTCTTCTCACAGCGAATCCTGCTATACATTTCTGAGGCTGACGCAGCTCAAACGAGCAATCGGCGCGGCAGCATTATAGCGAGAACAGCAAAACGATGCATCGGCCGGGAATCGAACCCGGGCCGCCCGCGTGGTAGGCGAACAACCTGCCGCTTTTTTTGTTGTTGTTCTCATTTTTTTAGTTGCATTTGTTGGGGGCGGTCGACCGTGCTTCCCGAGCATATTCCAGAGTAGCTGTCTGCAGGGAAAGTGGGATTGCCACCCAACGACGCCGGATACAACCGAAAAAAGTGCTACACACGCGGAGTCCCCCACTACACTGCCTTAAAGCGACCGCTCATCACTATCGTGTGAGTAACCTTGCGGCCGCGGCGACGAGTCTTGCCCAAAGACGCAGCGTGCGTGGAGGCGCTGCCCGAACGCGTGTGGATGCACCCTCCTACCTCGTAAAGCGCCTACAGCTACTATCACCGTGGGCCGCTGCCGGCGGGCGGGAAGCCGACACAGCGCGGCGTCACGGGCAGCGGCTGTGCGGTGGTGGTGTAATGGTGAGCATAGTTGCCTTCCAAGCAGTTGATCCGGGTTCGATTCCCGGCCACCGCAACGGGCGCAAATTTTTACGTATGAGTATGTGAGCCACGTGCTGTTAAATTAACGTTTTCTTTCCGTCGTTGCTCCACGCAGGCCATCCTGTAGTATGTCCCGACTTGTCCCGACTTTGCTCGGCTGACGCGAATGCTGACGCTTGGAATTCGCCCTTATCAAGAGGACAGGCGATATAAACGGCTGTGAGAGGTGAGGTGTAGCGAAGTACCAAAACGACAGGCAAACTGCGAAATTTTCTGCTCCTTCTTCTTAAACAAAAAAATAAAAAAAAGAGACGCAGTCGGTAGGACTCGAACCTACGCTCCCAGAGGGAATCTGATTTCTAGTCAGACGCCTTAACCACTCGGCCACGACTGCTCGCAGCCAAAAAGTTCCCTCGAATCGTGAAAACTCAAACCGTTCTGCGCAGTATGTTGACAGGAAACGAACTCCGTGCACTGATTACGGCAGGGCTACCAGCGCTACGAGACGAGCCATTACGGAAGCGTTAAAATCTTCGCCCGGACAGGGACTCGAACCCTGGACCCTTAGGTTAAAAGCCTAATGCTCTACCGACTGAGCTATCCGGGCTCACACTTGTTGGGGGATGGAGCAGCTGCAGGCAATGTGAATAACTGGAACGCGTAATTGCTGGCTTCTGGCGCAACTGGCGACTTCACCGACTTGCCACTGACGCTGGTAGCAGCCCAACAGCGGACCAGTGCCTCTTCTCCCTTTATCCCGGTGCTGACAGTAATTGCATCTCGTGCCTTTTTTCCCCGATTACGCTCGGTTGAAGCTCCGGAAGGAGGGCGACAAACGAGGGTTGGAGGGCCAAAACATGGAGGGTCGTGTGCGCAAAAACTTCGCTTCCGGTACCGGGAATCGAACCCTGGCCTCCTGGGTGAAAGCCAGGTATCCTAGCCACTAGACCACACCGGATTTGCTCGATAAGTGTCAGATTTACTCCCTCTCCTCTGGCATTTCGTGCTGAATCCGGACTCAGTGGTGTTCTCTGTTTGCGAGCATATTTGCGCCTACAGACTGGCATGGCGCACAGCTCGAAACTGACTATTCATTGCTGTTTGCATCATATTTTACTCATAACAGGGGAGGAGAAAGGTCAAAGCTGTACCTTGCCATAGCTGGATGTAAACATTTTGACGCTGAGGCGTGGACTCCTTGTGGATAACAAACGACAATTCAGTTCGTTCCCTAGCAACAGCAACGCCGTTAATTCAGCCATGATGTACAGCAAATTATATGCCCCGGGTGAGGATCGAACTCACGACCTTAAGATTATGAGACTTACGCGCTGCCCACTGCGCTACCGAGGCACGTCTGCAACCAACGTCCCAGGAAACTTGGTAAGCCTCGCATATTAGAGATAGACGGTTTGCGCTTTCTCAAGAATCTGTTGTGTTGCTACACGTGCTTTCCCGAATTGCTAGATTAAACTGCTGCCGCGGCTTTTCCAACGGAAAGCAGCACTGCCTGAGGTTACAGTACATCGCCCTTGCGGCACCTGAACACAGCGGCCTGTAGGGCCAGGCTGACGCTAGAGTTCAGAAATAGCACGCGTCCGTCCAAGTACGGTCTCTTGCGTGCTGCGTGTTTGGTTCTTCTCACAGCGAATCCTGCTATACATTTCTGAGGCTGACGCAGCTCAAACGAGCAATCGGCGCGGCAGCATTATAGCGAGAACAGCAAAACGATGCATCGGCCGGGAATCGAACCCGGGCCGCCCGCGTGGTAGGCGAACAACCTGCCGCTTTTTTTGTTGTTGTTCTCATTTTTTTAGTTGCATTTGTTGGGGGCGGTCGACCGTGCTTCCCGAGCATATTCCAGAGTAGCTGTCTGCAGGGAAAGTGGGATTGCCACCCAACGACGCCGGATACAACCGAAAAAAGTGCTACACACGCGGAGTCCCCCACTACACTGCCTTAAAGCGACCGCTCATCACTATCGTGTGAGTAACCTTGCGGCCGCGGCGACGAGTCTTGCCCAAAGACGCAGCGTGCGTGGAGGCGCTGCCCGAACGCGTGTGGATGCACCCTCCTACCTCGTAAAGCGCCTACAGCTACTATCACCGTGGGCCGCTGCCGGCGGGCGGGAAGCCGACACAGCGCGGCGTCACGGGCAGCGGCTGTGCGGTGGTGGTGTAATGGTGAGCATAGTTGCCTTCCAAGCAGTTGATCCGGGTTCGATTCCCGGCCACCGCAACGGGCGCAAATTTTTACGTATGAGTATGTGAGCCACGTGCTGTTAAATTAACGTTTTCTTTCCGTCGTTGCTCCACGCAGGCCATCCTGTAGTATGTCCCGACTTGTCCCGACTTTGCTCGGCTGACGCGAAAGCTGACGCTTGGAATTCGCCCTTATCAAGAGGACAGGCGATATAAACGGCTGTGAGAGGTGAGGTGTAGCGAAGTACCAAAACGACAGGCAAACTGCGAAATTTTCTGCTCCTTCTTCTTAAACAAAAAAATAAAAAAAAGAGACGCAGTCGGTAGGACTCGAACCTACGCTCCCAGAGGGAATCTGATTTCTAGTCAGACGCCTTAACCACTCGGCCACGACTGCTCGCAGCCAAAAAGTTCCCTCGAATCGTGAAAACTCAAACCGTTCTGCGCAGTATGTTGACAGGAAACGAACTCCGTGCACTGATTACGGCAGGGCTACCAGCGCTACGAGACGAGCCATTACGGAAGCGTTAAAATCTTCGCCCGGACAGGGACTCGAACCCTGGACCCTTAGGTTAAAAGCCTAATGCTCTACCGACTGAGCTATCCGGGCTCACACTTGTTGGGGGATGGAGCAGCTGCAGGCAATGTGAATAACTGGAACGCGTAATTGCTGGCTTCTGGCGCAACTGGCGACTTCACCGACTTGCCACTGACGCTGGTAGCAGCCCAACAGCGGACCAGTGCCTCTTCTCCCTTTATCCCGGTGCTGACAGTAATTGCATCTCGTGCCTTTTTTCCCCGATTACGCTCGGTTGAAGCTCCGGAAGGAGGGCGACAAACGAGGGTTGGAGGGCCAAAACATGGAGGGTCGTGTGCGCAAAAACTTCGCTTCCGGTACCGGGAATCGAACCCTGGCCTCCTGGGTGAAAGCCAGGTATCCTAGCCACTAGACCACACCGGATTTGCTCGATAAGTGTCAGATTTACTCCCTCTCCTCTGGCATTTCGTGCTGAATCCGGACTCAGTGGTGTTCTCTGTTTGCGAGCATATTTGCGCCTACAGACTGGCATGGCGCACAGCTCGAAACTGACTATTCATTGCTGTTTGCATCATATTTTACTCATAACAGGGGAGGAGAAAGGTCAAAGCTGTACCTTGCCATAGCTGGATGTAAACATTTTGACGCTGAGGCGTGGACTCCTTGTGGATAACAAACGACAATTCAGTTCGTTCCCTAGCAACAGCAACGCCGTTAATTCAGCCATGATGTACAGCAAATTATATGCCCCGGGTGAGGATCGAACTCACGACCTTAAGATTATGAGACTTACGCGCTGCCCACTGCGCTACCGAGGCACGTCTGCAACCAACGTCCCAGGAAACTTGGTAAGCCTCGCATATTAGAGATAGACAGTTTGCGCTTTCTCAAGAATCTGTTGTGTTGCTACACGTGCTTTCCCGAATTGCTAGATTAAACTGCTGCCGCGGCTTTTCCAACGGAAAGCAGCACTGCCTGAGGTTACAGTACATCGCCCTTGCGGCACCTGAACACAGCGGCCTGTAGGGCCAGGCTGACGCTAGAGTTCAGAAATAGCACGCGTCCGTCCAAGTACGGTCTCTTGCGTGCTGCGTGTTTGGTTCTTCTCACAGCGAATCCTGCTATACATTTCTGAGGCTGACGCAGCTCAAACGAGCAATCGGCGCGGCAGCATTATAGCGAGAACAGCAAAACGATGCATCGGCCGGGAATCGAACCCGGGCCGCCCGCGTGGTAGGCGAACAACCTGCCGCTTTTTTTGTTGTTGTTCTCATTTTTTTAGTTGCATTTGTTGGGGGCGGTCGACCGTGCTTCCCGAGCATATTCCAGAGTAGCTGTCTGCAGGGAAAGTGGGATTGCCACCCAACGACGCCGGATACAACCGAAAAAAGTGCTACACACGCGGAGTCCCCCACTACACTGCCTTAAAGCGACCGCTCATCACTATCGTGTGAGTAACCTTGCGGCCGCGGCGACGAGTCTTGCCCAAAGACGCAGCGTGCGTGGAGGCGCTGCCCGAACGCGTGTGGATGCACCCTCCTACCTCGTAAAGCGCCTACAGCTACTATCACCGTGGGCCGCTGCCGGCGGGCGGGAAGCCGACACAGCGCGGCGTCACGGGCAGCGGCTGTGCGGTGGTGGTGTAATGGTGAGCATAGTTGCCTTCCAAGCAGTTGATCCGGGTTCGATTCCCGGCCACCGCAACGGGCGCAAATTTTTACGTATGAGTATGTGAGCCACGTGCTGTTAAATTAACGTTTTCTTTCCGTCGTTGCTCCACGCAGGCCATCCTGTAGTATGTCCCGACTTGTCCCGACTTTGCTCGGCTGACGCGAAAGCTGACGCTTGGAATTCGCCCTTATCAAGAGGACAGGCGATATAAACGGCTGTGAGAGGTGAGGTGTAGCGAAGTACCAAAACGACAGGCAAACTGCGAAATTTTCTGCTCCTTCTTCTTAAACAAAAAAATAAAAAAAAGAGACGCAGTCGGTAGGACTCGAACCTACGCTCCCAGAGGGAATCTGATTTCTAGTCAGACGCCTTAACCACTCGGCCACGACTGCTCGCAGCCAAAAAGTTCCCTCGAATCGTGAAAACTCAAACCGTTCTGCGCAGTATGTTGACAGGAAACGAACTCCGTGCACTGATTACGGCAGGGCTACCAGCGCTACGAGACGAGCCATTACGGAAGCGTTAAAATCTTCGCCCGGACAGGGACTCGAACCCTGGACCCTTAGGTTAAAAGCCTAATGCTCTACCGACTGAGCTATCCGGGCTCACACTTGTTGGGGGATGGAGCAGCTGCAGGCAATGTGAATAACTGGAACGCGTAATTGCTGGCTTCTGGCGCAACTGGCGACTTCACCGACTTGCCACTGACGCTGGTAGCAGCCCAACAGCGGACCAGTGCCTCTTCTCCCTTTATCCCGGTGCTGACAGTAATTGCATCTCGTGCCTTTTTTCCCCGATTACGCTCGGTTGAAGCTCCGGAAGGAGGGCGACAAACGAGGGTTGGAGGGCCAAAACATGGAGGGTCGTGTGCGCAAAAACTTCGCTTCCGGTACCGGGAATCGAACCCTGGCCTCCTGGGTGAAAGCCAGGTATCCTAGCCACTAGACCACACCGGATTTGCTCGATAAGTGTCAGATTTACTCCCTCTCCTCTGGCATTTCGTGCTGAATCCGGACTCAGTGGTGTTCTCTGTTTGCGAGCATATTTGCGCCTACAGACTGGCATGGCGCACAGCTCGAAACTGACTATTCATTGCTGTTTGCATCATATTTTACTCATAACAGGGGAGGAGAAAGGTCAAAGCTGTACCTTGCCATAGCTGGATGTAAACATTTTGACGCTGAGGCGTGGACTCCTTGTGGATAACAAACGACAATTCAGTTCGTTCCCTAGCAACAGCAACGCCGTTAATTCAGCCATGATGTACAGCAAATTATATGCCCCGGGTGAGGATCGAACTCACGACCTTAAGATTATGAGACTTACGCGCTGCCCACTGCGCTACCGAGGCACGTCTGCAACCAACGTCCCAGGAAACTTGGTAAGCCTCGCATATTAGAGATAGACAGTTTGCGCTTTCTCAAGAATCTGTTGTGTTGCTACACGTGCTTTCCCGAATTGCTAGATTAAACTGCTGCCGCGGCTTTTCCAACGGAAAGCAGCACTGCCTGAGGTTACAGTACATCGCCCTTGCGGCACCTGAACACAGCGGCCTGTAGGGCCAGGCTGACGCTAGAGTTCAGAAATAGCACGCGTCCGTCCAAGTACGGTCTCTTGCGTGCTGCGTGTTTGGTTCTTCTCACAGCGAATCCTGCTATACATTTCTGAGGCTGACGCAGCTCAAACGAGCAATCGGCGCGGCAGCATTATAGCGAGAACAGCAAAACGATGCATCGGCCGGGAATCGAACCCGGGCCGCCCGCGTGGTAGGCGAACAACCTGCCGCTTTTTTTGTTGTTGTTCTCATTTTTTTAGTTGCATTTGTTGGGGGCGGTCGACCGTGCTTCCCGAGCATATTCCAGAGTAGCTGTCTGCAGGGAAAGTGGGATTGCCACCCAACGACGCCGGATACAACCGAAAAAAGTGCTACACACGCGGAGTCCCCCACTACACTGCCTTAAAGCGACCGCTCATCACTATCGTGTGAGTAACCTTGCGGCCGCGGCGACGAGTCTTGCCCAAAGACGCAGCGTGCGTGGAGGCGCTGCCCGAACGCGTGTGGATGCACCCTCCTACCTCGTAAAGCGCCTACAGCTACTATCACCGTGGGCCGCTGCCGGCGGGCGGGAAGCCGACACAGCGCGGCGTCACGGGCAGCGGCTGTGCGGTGGTGGTGTAATGGTGAGCATAGTTGCCTTCCAAGCAGTTGATCCGGGTTCGATTCCCGGCCACCGCAACGGGCGCAAATTTTTACGTATGAGTATGTGAGCCACGTGCTGTTAAATTAACGTTTTCTTTCCGTCGTTGCTCCACGCAGGCCATCCTGTAGTATGTCCCGACTTGTCCCGACTTTGCTCGGCTGACGCGAAAGCTGACGCTCGGAATTCGCCCTTATCAAGAGGACAGGCGATATAAACGGCTGTGAGAGGTGAGGTGTAGCGAAGTACCAAAACGACAGGCAAACTGCGAAATTTTCTGCTCCTTCTTCTTAAACAAAAAAATAAAAAAAAGAGACGCAGTCGGTAGGACTCGAACCTACGCTCCCAGAGGGAATCTGATTTCTAGTCAGACGCCTTAACCACTCGGCCACGACTGCTCGCAGCCAAAAAGTTCCCTCGAATCGTGAAAACTCAAACCGTTCTGCGCAGTATGTTGACAGGAAACGAACTCCGTGCACTGATTACGGCAGGGCTACCAGCGCTACGAGACGAGCCATTACGGAAGCGTTAAAATCTTCGCCCGGACAGGGACTCGAACCCTGGACCCTTAGGTTAAAAGCCTAATGCTCTACCGACTGAGCTATCCGGGCTCACACTTGTTGGGGGATGGAGCAGCTGCAGGCAATGTGAATAACTGGAACGCGTAATTGCTGGCTTCTGGCGCAACTGGCGACTTCACCGACTTGCCACTGACGCTGGTAGCAGCCCAACAGCGGACCAGTGCCTCTTCTCCCTTTATCCCGGTGCTGACAGTAATTGCATCTCGTGCCTTTTTTCCCCGATTACGCTCGGTTGAAGCTCCGGAAGGAGGGCGACAAACGAGGGTTGGAGGGCCAAAACATGGAGGGTCGTGTGCGCAAAAACTTCGCTTCCGGTACCGGGAATCGAACCCTGGCCTCCTGGGTGAAAGCCAGGTATCCTAGCCACTAGACCACACCGGATTTGCTCGATAAGTGTCAGATTTACTCCCTCTCCTCTGGCATTTCGTGCTGAATCCGGACTCAGTGGTGTTCTCTGTTTGCGAGCATATTTGCGCCTACAGACTGGCATGGCGCACAGCTCGAAACTGACTATTCATTGCTGTTTGCATCATATTTTACTCATAACAGGGGAGGAGAAAGGTCAAAGCTGTACCTTGCCATAGCTGGATGTAAACATTTTGACGCTGAGGCGTGGACTCCTTGTGGATAACAAACGACAATTCAGTTCGTTCCCTAGCAACAGCAACGCCGTTAATTCAGCCATGATGTACAGCAAATTATATGCCCCGGGTGAGGATCGAACTCACGACCTTAAGATTATGAGACTTACGCGCTGCCCACTGCGCTACCGAGGCACGTCTGCAACCAACGTCCCAGGAAACTTGGTAAGCCTCGCATATTAGAGATAGACAGTTTGCGCTTTCTCAAGAATCTGTTGTGTTGCTACACGTGCTTTCCCGAATTGCTAGATTAAACTGCTGCCGCGGCTTTTCCAACGGAAAGCAGCACTGCCTGAGGTTACAGTACATCGCCCTTGCGGCACCTGAACACAGCGGCCTGTAGGGCCAGGCTGACGCTAGAGTTCAGAAATAGCACGCGTCCGTCCAAGTACGGTCTCTTGCGTGCTGCGTGTTTGGTTCTTCTCACAGCGAATCCTGCTATACATTTCTGAGGCTGACGCAGCTCAAACGAGCAATCGGCGCGGCAGCATTATAGCGAGAACAGCAAAACGATGCATCGGCCGGGAATCGAACCCGGGCCGCCCGCGTGGTAGGCGAACAACCTGCCGCTTTTTTTGTTGTTGTTCTCATTTTTTTAGTTGCATTTGTTGGGGGCGGTCGACCGTGCTTCCCGAGCATATTCCAGAGTAGCTGTCTGCAGGGAAAGTGGGATTGCCACCCAACGACGCCGGATACAACCGAAAAAAGTGCTACACACGCGGAGTCCCCCACTACACTGCCTTAAAGCGACCGCTCATCACTATCGTGTGAGTAACCTTGCGGCCGCGGCGACGAGTCTTGCCCAAAGACGCAGCGTGCGTGGAGGCGCTGCCCGAACGCGTGTGGATGCACCCTCCTACCTCGTAAAGCGCCTACAGCTACTATCACCGTGGGCCGCTGCCGGCGGGCGGGAAGCCGACACAGCGCGGCGTCACGGGCAGCGGCTGTGCGGTGGTGGTGTAATGGTGAGCATAGTTGCCTTCCAAGCAGTTGATCCGGGTTCGATTCCCGGCCACCGCAACGGGCGCAAATTTTTACGTATGAGTATGTGAGCCACGTGCTGTTAAATTAACGTTTTCTTTCCGTCGTTGCTCCACGCAGGCCATCCTGTAGTATGTCCCGACTTGTCCCGACTTTGCTCGGCTGACGCGAAAGCTGACGCTTGGAATTCGCCCTTATCAAGAGGACAGGCGATATAAACGGCTGTGAGAGGTGAGGTGTAGCGAAGTACCAAAACGACAGGCAAACTGCGAAATTTTCTGCTCCTTCTTCTTAAACAAAAAAATAAAAAAAAGAGACGCAGTCGGTAGGACTCGAACCTACGCTCCCAGAGGGAATCAGATTTCTAGTCAGACGCCTTAACCACTCGGCCACGACTGCTCGCAGCCAAAAGTTCCCTCGAATCGTGAAAACTCAAACCGTTCTGCGCAGTATGTTGACAGGAAACGAACTCCGTGCACTGATTACGGCAGGGCTACCAGCGCTACGAGACGAGCCATTACGGAAGCGTTAAAATCTTCGCCCGGACAGGGACTCGAACCCTGGACCCTTAGGTTAAAAGCCTAATGCTCTACCGACTGAGCTATCCGGGCTCACACTTGTTGGGGGATGGAGCAGCTGCAGGCAATGTGAATAACTGGAACGCGTAATTGCTGGCTTCTGGCGCAACTGGCGACTTCACCGACTTGCCACTGACGCTGGTAGCAGCCCAACAGCGGACCAGTGCCTCTTCTCCCTTTATCCCGGTGCTGACAGTAATTGCATCTCGTGCCTTTTTTCCCCGATTACGCTCGGTTGAAGCTCCGGAAGGAGGGCGACAAACGAGGGTTGGAGGGCCAAAACATGGAGGGTCGTGTGCGCAAAAACTTCGCTTCCGGTACCGGGAATCGAACCCTGGCCTCCTGGGTGAAAGCCAGGTATCCTAGCCACTAGACCACACCGGATTTGCTCGATAAGTGTCAGATTTACTCCCTCTCCTCTGGCATTTCGTGCTGAATCCGGACTCAGTGGTGTTCTCTGTTTGCGAGCATATTTGCGCCTACAGACTGGCATGGCGCACAGCTCGAAACTGACTATTCATTGCTGTTTGCATCATATTTTACTCATAACAGGGGAGGAGAAAGGTCAAAGCTGTACCTTGCCATAGCTGGATGTAAACATTTTGACGCTGAGGCGTGGACTCCTTGTGGATAACAAACGACAATTCAGTTCGTTCCCTAGCAACAGCAACGCCGTTAATTCAGCCATGATGTACAGCAAATTATATGCCCCGGGTGAGGATCGAACTCACGACCTTAAGATTATGAGACTTACGCGCTGCCCACTGCGCTACCGAGGCACGTCTGCAACCAACGTCCCAGGAAACTTGGTAAGCCTCGCATATTAGAGATAGACAGTTTGCGCTTTCTCAAGAATCTGTTGTGTTGCTACACGTGCTTTCCCGAATTGCTAGATTAAACTGCTGCCGCGGCTTTTCCAACGGAAAGCAGCACTGCCTGAGGTTACAGTACATCGCCCTTGCGGCACCTGAACACAGCGGCCTGTAGGGCCAGGCTGACGCTAGAGTTCAGAAATAGCACGCGTCCGTCCAAGTACGGTCTCTTGCGTGCTGCGTGTTTGGTTCTTCTCACAGCGAATCCTGCTATACATTTCTGAGGCTGACGCAGCTCAAACGAGCAATCGGCGCGGCAGCATTATAGCGAGAACAGCAAAACGATGCATCGGCCGGGAATCGAACCCGGGCCGCCCGCGTGGTAGGCGAACAACCTGCCGCTTTTTTTGTTGTTGTTCTCATTTTTTTAGTTGCATTTGTTGGGGGCGGTCGACCGTGCTTCCCGAGCATATTCCAGAGTAGCTGTCTGCAGGGAAAGTGGGATTGCCACCCAACGACGCCGGATACAACCGAAAAAAGTGCTACACACGCGGAGTCCCCCACTACACTGCCTTAAAGCGACCGCTCATCACTATCGTGTGAGTAACCTTGCGGCCGCGGCGACGAGTCTTGCCCAAAGACGCAGCGTGCGTGGAGGCGCTGCCCGAACGCGTGTGGATGCACCCTCCTACCTCGTAAAGCGCCTACAGCTACTATCACCGTGGGCCGCTGCCGGCGGGCGGGAAGCCGACACAGCGCGGCGTCACGGGCAGCGGCTGTGCGGTGGTGGTGTAATGGTGAGCATAGTTGCCTTCCAAGCAGTTGATCCGGGTTCGATTCCCGGCCACCGCAACGGGCGCAAATTTTTACGTATGAGTATGTGAGCCACGTGCTGTTAAATTAACGTTTTCTTTCCGTCGTTGCTCCACGCAGGCCATCCTGTAGTATGTCCCGACTTGTCCCGACTTTGCTCGGCTGACGCGAAAGCTGACGCTCGGAATTCGCCCTTATCAAGAGGACAGGCGATATAAACGGCTGTGAGAGGTGAGGTGTAGCGAAGTACCAAAACGACAGGCAAACTGCGAAATTTTCTGCTCCTTCTTCTTAAACAAAAAAATAAAAAAAAGAGACGCAGTCGGTAGGACTCGAACCTACGCTCCCAGAGGGAATCTGATTTCTAGTCAGACGCCTTAACCACTCGGCCACGACTGCTCGCAGCCAAAAAGTTCCCTCGAATCGTGAAAACTCAAACCGTTCTGCGCAGTATGTTGACAGGAAACGAACTCCGTGCACTGATTACGGCAGGGCTACCAGCGCTACGAGACGAGCCATTACGGAAGCGTTAAAATCTTCGCCCGGACAGGGACTCGAACCCTGGACCCTTAGGTTAAAAGCCTAATGCTCTACCGACTGAGCTATCCGGGCTCACACTTGTTGGGGGATGGAGCAGCTGCAGGCAATGTGAATAACTGGAACGCGTAATTGCTGGCTTCTGGCGCAACTGGCGACTTCACCGACTTGCCACTGACGCTGGTAGCAGCCCAACAGCGGACCAGTGCCTCTTCTCCCTTTATCCCGGTGCTGACAGTAATTGCATCTCGTGCCTTTTTTCCCCGATTACGCTCGGTTGAAGCTCCGGAAGGAGGGCGACAAACGAGGGTTGGAGGGCCAAAACATGGAGGGTCGTGTGCGCAAAAACTTCGCTTCCGGTACCGGGAATCGAACCCTGGCCTCCTGGGTGAAAGCCAGGTATCCTAGCCACTAGACCACACCGGATTTGCTCGATAAGTGTCAGATTTACTCCCTCTCCTCTGGCATTTCGTGCTGAATCCGGACTCAGTGGTGTTCTCTGTTTGCGAGCATATTTGCGCCTACAGACTGGCATGGCGCACAGCTCGAAACTGACTATTCATTGCTGTTTGCATCATATTTTACTCATAACAGGGGAGGAGAAAGGTCAAAGCTGTACCTTGCCATAGCTGGATGTAAACATTTTGACGCTGAGGCGTGGACTCCTTGTGGATAACAAACGACAATTCAGTTCGTTCCCTAGCAACAGCAACGCCGTTAATTCAGCCATGATGTACAGCAAATTATATGCCCCGGGTGAGGATCGAACTCACGACCTTAAGATTATGAGACTTACGCGCTGCCCACTGCGCTACCGAGGCACGTCTGCAACCAACGTCCCAGGAAACTTGGTAAGCCTCGCATATTAGAGATAGACAGTTTGCGCTTTCTCAAGAATCTGTTGTGTTGCTACACGTGCTTTCCCGAATTGCTAGATTAAACTGCTGCCGCGGCTTTTCCAACGGAAAGCAGCACTGCCTGAGGTTACAGTACATCGCCCTTGCGGCACCTGAACACAGCGGCCTGTAGGGCCAGGCTGACGCTAGAGTTCAGAAATAGCACGCGTCCGTCCAAGTACGGTCTCTTGCGTGCTGCGTGTTTGGTTCTTCTCACAGCGAATCCTGCTATACATTTCTGAGGCTGACGCAGCTCAAACGAGCAATCGGCGCGGCAGCATTATAGCGAGAACAGCAAAACGATGCATCGGCCGGGAATCGAACCCGGGCCGCCCGCGTGGTAGGCGAACAACCTGCCGCTTTTTTTGTTGTTGTTCTCATTTTTTTAGTTGCATTTGTTGGGGGCGGTCGACCGTGCTTCCCGAGCATATTCCAGAGTAGCTGTCTGCAGGGAAAGTGGGATTGCCACCCAACGACGCCGGATACAACCGAAAAAAGTGCTACACACGCGGAGTCCCCCACTACACTGCCTTAAAGCGACCGCTCATCACTATCGTGTGAGTAACCTTGCGGCCGCGGCGACGAGTCTTGCCCAAAGACGCAGCGTGCGTGGAGGCGCTGCCCGAACGCGTGTGGATGCACCCTCCTACCTCGTAAAGCGCCTACAGCCACTATCACCGTGGGCCGCTGCCGGCGGGCGGGAAGCCGACACAGCGCGGCGTCACGGGCAGCGGCTGTGCGGTGGTGGTGTAATGGTGAGCATAGTTGCCTTCCAAGCAGTTGATCCGGGTTCGATTCCCGGCCACCGCAACGGGCGCAAATTTTTACGTATGAGTATGTGAGCCACGTGCTGTTAAATTAACGTTTTCTTTCCGTCGTTGCTCCACGCAGGCCATCCTGTAGTATGTCCCGACTTGTCCCGACTTTGCTCGGCTGACGCGAAAGCTGACGCTTGGAATTCGCCCTTATCAAGAGGACAGGCGATATAAACGGCTGTGAGAGGTGAGGTGTAGCGAAGTACCAAAACGACAGGCAAACTGCGAAATTTTCTGCTCCTTCTTCTTAAACAAAAAAATAAAAAAAAGAGACGCAGTCGGTAGGACTCGAACCTACGCTCCCAGAGGGAATCTGATTTCTAGTCAGACGCCTTAACCACTCGGCCACGACTGCTCGCAGCCAAAAAGTTCCCTCGAATCGTGAAAACTCAAACCGTTCTGCGCAGTATGTTGACAGGAAACGAACTCCGTGCACTGATTACGGCAGGGCTACCAGCGCTACGAGACGAGCCATTACGGAAGCGTTAAAATCTTCGCCCGGACAGGGACTCGAACTCTGGACCCTTAGGTTAAAAGCCTAATGCTCTACCGACTGAGCTATCCGGGCTCACACTTGTTGGGGGATGGAGCAGCTGCAGGCAATGTGAATAACTGGAACGCGTAATTGCTGGCTTCTGGCGCAACTGGCGACTTCACCGACTTGCCACTGACGCTGGTAGCAGCCCAACAGCGGACCAGTGCCTCTTCTCCCTTTATCCCGGTGCTGACAGTAATTGCATCTCGTGCCTTTTTTCCCCGATTACGCTCGGTTGAAGCTCCGGAAGGAGGGCGACAAACGAGGGTTGGAGGGCCAAAACATGGAGGGTCGTGTGCGCAAAAACTTCGCTTCCGGTACCGGGAATCGAACCCTGGCCTCCTGGGTGAAAGCCAGGTATCCTAGCCACTAGACCACACCGGATTTGCTCGATAAGTGTCAGATTTACTCCCTCTCCTCTGGCATTTCGTGCTGAATCCGGACTCAGTGGTGTTCTCTGTTTGCGAGCATATTTGCGCCTACAGACTGGCATGGCGCACAGCTCGAAACTGACTATTCATTGCTGTTTGCATCATATTTTACTCATAACAGGGGAGGAGAAAGGTCAAAGCTGTACCTTGCCATAGCTGGATGTAAACATTTTGACGCTGAGGCGTGGACTCCTTGTGGATAACAAACGACAATTCAGTTCGTTCCCTAGCAACAGCAACGCCGTTAATTCAGCCATGATGTACAGCAAATTATATGCCCCGGGTGAGGATCGAACTCACGACCTTAAGATTATGAGACTTACGCGCTGCCCACTGCGCTACCGAGGCACGTCTGCAACCAACGTCCCAGGAAACTTGGTAAGCCTCGCATATTAGAGATAGACAGTTTGCGCTTTCTCAAGAATCTGTTGTGTTGCTACACGTGCTTTCCCGAATTGCTAGATTAAACTGCTGCCGCGGCTTTTCCAACGGAAAGCAGCACTGCCTGAGGTTACAGTACATCGCCCTTGCGGCACCTGAACACAGCGGCCTGTAGGGCCAGGCTGACGCTAGAGTTCAGAAATAGCACGCGTCCGTCCAAGTACGGTCTCTTGCGTGCTGCGTGTTTGGTTCTTCTCACAGCGAATCCTGCTATACATTTCTGAGGCTGACGCAGCTCAAACGAGCAATCGGCGCGGCAGCATTATAGCGAGAACAGCAAAACGATGCATCGGCCGGGAATCGAACCCGGGCCGCCCGCGTGGTAGGCGAACAACCTGCCGCTTTTTTTGTTGTTGTTCTCATTTTTTTAGTTGCATTTGTTGGGGGCGGTCGACCGTGCTTCCCGAGCATATTCCAGAGTAGCTGTCTGCAGGGAAAGTGGGATTGCCACCCAACGACGCCGGATACAACCGAAAAAAGTGCTACACACGCGGAGTCCCCCACTACACTGCCTTAAAGCGACCGCTCATCACTATCGTGTGAGTAACCTTGCGGCCGCGGCGACGAGTCTTGCCCAAAGACGCAGCGTGCGTGGAGGCGCTGCCCGAACGCGTGTGGATGCACCCTCCTACCTCGTAAAGCGCCTACAGCTACTATCACCGTGGGCCGCTGCCGGCGGGCGGGAAGCCGACACAGCGCGGCGTCACGGGCAGCGGCTGTGCGGTGGTGGTGTAATGGTGAGCATAGTTGCCTTCCAAGCAGTTGATCCGGGTTCGATTCCCGGCCACCGCAACGGGCGCAAATTTTTACGTATGAGTATGTGAGCCACGTGCTGTTAAATTAACGTTTTCTTTCCGTCGTTGCTCCACGCAGGCCATCCTGTAGTATGTCCCGACTTGTCCCGACTTTGCTCGGCTGACGCGAAAGCTGACGCTTGGAATTCGCCCTTATCAAGAGGACAGGCGATATAAACGGCTGTGAGAGGTGAGGTGTAGCGAAGTACCAAAACGACAGGCAAACTGCGAAATTTTCTGCTCCTTCTTCTTAAACAAAAAAATAAAAAAAAGAGACGCAGTCGGTAGGACTCGAACCTACGCTCCCAGAGGGAATCTGATTTCTAGTCAGACGCCTTAACCACTCGGCCACGACTGCTCGCAGCCAAAAAGTTCCCTCGAATCGTGAAAACTCAAACCGTTCTGCGCAGTATGTTGACAGGAAACGAACTCCGTGCACTGATTACGGCAGGGCTACCAGCGCTACGAGACGAGCCATTACGGAAGCGTTAAAATCTTCGCCCGGACAGGGACTCGAACCCTGGACCCTTAGGTTAAAAGCCTAATGCTCTACCGACTGAGCTATCCGGGCTCACACTTGTTGGGGGATGGAGCAGCTGCAGGCAATGTGAATAACTGGAACGCGTAATTGCTGGCTTCTGGCGCAACTGGCGACTTCACCGACTTGCCACTGACGCTGGTAGCAGCCCAACAGCGGACCAGTGCCTCTTCTCCCTTTATCCCGGTGCTGACAGTAATTGCATCTCGTGCCTTTTTTCCCCGATTACGCTCGGTTGAAGCTCCGGAAGGAGGGCGACAAACGAGGGTTGGAGGGCCAAAACATGGAGGGTCGTGTGCGCAAAAACTTCGCTTCCGGTACCGGGAATCGAACCCTGGCCTCCTGGGTGAAAGCCAGGTATCCTAGCCACTAGACCACACCGGATTTGCTCGATAAGTGTCAGATTTACTCCCTCTCCTCTGGCATTTCGTGCTGAATCCGGACTCAGTGGTGTTCTCTGTTTGCGAGCATATTTGCGCCTACAGACTGGCATGGCGCACAGCTCGAAACTGACTATTCATTGCTGTTTGCATCATATTTTACTCATAACAGGGGAGGAGAAAGGTCAAAGCTGTACCTTGCCATAGCTGGATGTAAACATTTTGACGCTGAGGCGTGGACTCCTTGTGGATAACAAACGACAATTCAGTTCGTTCCCTAGCAACAGCAACGCCGTTAATTCAGCCATGATGTACAGCAAATTATATGCCCCGGGTGAGGATCGAACTCACGACCTTAAGATTATGAGACTTACGCGCTGCCCACTGCGCTACCGAGGCACGTCTGCAACCAACGTCCCAGGAAACTTGGTAAGCCTCGCATATTAGAGATAGACAGTTTGCGCTTTCTCAAGAATCTGTTGTGTTGCTACACGTGCTTTCCCGAATTGCTAGATTAAACTGCTGCCGCGGCTTTTCCAACGGAAAGCAGCACTGCCTGAGGTTACAGTACATCGCCCTTGCGGCACCTGAACACAGCGGCCTGTAGGGCCAGGCTGACGCTAGAGTTCAGAAATAGCACGCGTCCGTCCAAGTACGGTCTCTTGCGTGCTGCGTGTTTGGTTCTTCTCACAGCGAATCCTGCTATACATTTCTGAGGCTGACGCAGCTCAAACGAGCAATCGGCGCGGCAGCATTATAGCGAGAACAGCAAAACGATGCATCGGCCGGGAATCGAACCCGGGCCGCCCGCGTGGTAGGCGAACAACCTGCCGCTTTTTTTGTTGTTGTTCTCATTTTTTTAGTTGCATTTGTTGGGGGCGGTCGACCGTGCTTCCCGAGCATATTCCAGAGTAGCTGTCTGCAGGGAAAGTGGGATTGCCACCCAACGACGCCGGATACAACCGAAAAAAGTGCTACACACGCGGAGTCCCCCACTACACTGCCTTAAAGCGACCGCTCATCACTATCGTGTGAGTAACCTTGCGGCCGCGGCGACGAGTCTTGCCCAAAGACGCAGCGTGCGTGGAGGCGCTGCCCGAACGCGTGTGGATGCACCCTCCTACCTCGTAAAGCGCCTACAGCTACTATCACCGTGGGCCGCTGCCGGCGGGCGGGAAGCCGACACAGCGCGGCGTCACGGGCAGCGGCTGTGCGGTGGTGGTGTAATGGTGAGCATAGTTGCCTTCCAAGCAGTTGATCCGGGTTCGATTCCCGGCCACCGCAACGGGCGCAAATTTTTACGTATGAGTATGTGAGCCACGTGCTGTTAAATTAACGTTTTCTTTCCGTCGTTGCTCCACGCAGGCCATCCTGTAGTATGTCCCGACTTGTCCCGACTTTGCTCGGCTGACGCGAAAGCTGACGCTTGGAATTCGCCCTTATCAAGAGGACAGGCGATATAAACGGCTGTGAGAGGTGAGGTGTAGCGAAGTACCAAAACGACAGGCAAACTGCGAAATTTTCTGCTCCTTCTTCTTAAACAAAAAAATAAAAAAAAGAGACGCAGTCGGTAGGACTCGAACCTACGCTCCCAGAGGGAATCTGATTTCTAGTCAGACGCCTTAACCACTCGGCCACGACTGCTCGCAGCCAAAAAGTTCCCTCGAATCGTGAAAACTCAAACCGTTCTGCGCAGTATGTTGACAGGAAACGAACTCCGTGCACTGATTACGGCAGGGCTACCAGCGCTACGAGACGAGCCATTACGGAAGCGTTAAAATCTTCGCCCGGACAGGGACTCGAACCCTGGACCCTTAGGTTAAAAGCCTAATGCTCTACCGACTGAGCTATCCGGGCTCACACTTGTTGGGGGATGGAGCAGCTGCAGGCAATGTGAATAACTGGAACGCGTAATTGCTGGCTTCTGGCGCAACTGGCGACTTCACCGACTTGCCACTGACGCTGGTAGCAGCCCAACAGCGGACCAGTGCCTCTTCTCCCTTTATCCCGGTGCTGACAGTAATTGCATCTCGTGCCTTTTTTCCCCGATTACGCTCGGTTGAAGCTCCGGAAGGAGGGCGACAAACGAGGGTTGGAGGGCCAAAACATGGAGGGTCGTGTGCGCAAAAACTTCGCTTCCGGTACCGGGAATCGAACCCTGGCCTCCTTGGTGAAAGCCAGGTATCCTAGCCACTAGACCACACCGGATTTGCTCGATAAGTGTCAGATTTACTCCCTCTCCTCTGGCATTTCGTGCTGAATCCGGACTCAGTGGTGTTCTCTGTTTGCGAGCATATTTGCGCCTACAGACTGGCATGGCGCACAGCTCGAAACTGACTATTCATTGCTGTTTGCATCATATTTTACTCATAACAGGGGAGGAGAAAGGTCAAAGCTGTACCTTGCCATAGCTGGATGTAAACATTTTGACGCTGAGGCGTGGACTCCTTGTGGATAACAAACGACAATTCAGTTCGTTCCCTAGCAACAGCAACGCCGTTAATTCAGCCATGATGTACAGCAAATTATATGCCCCGGGTGAGGATCGAACTCACGACCTTAAGATTATGAGACTTACGCGCTGCCCACTGCGCTACCGAGGCACGTCTGCAACCAACGTCCCAGGAAACTTGGTAAGCCTCGCATATTAGAGATAGACAGTTTGCGCTTTCTCAAGAATCTGTTGTGTTGCTACACGTGCTTTCCCGAATTGCTAGATTAAACTGCTGCCGCGGCTTTTCCAACGGAAAGCAGCACTGCCTGAGGTTACAGTACATCGCCCTTGCGGCACCTGAACACAGCGGCCTGTAGGGCCAGGCTGACGCTAGAGTTCAGAAATAGCACGCGTCCGTCCAAGTACGGTCTCTTGCGTGCTGCGTGTTTGGTTCTTCTCACAGCGAATCCTGCTATACATTTCTGAGGCTGACGCAGCTCAAACGAGCAATCGGCGCGGCAGCATTATAGCGAGAACAGCAAAACGATGCATCGGCCGGGAATCGAACCCGGGCCGCCCGCGTGGTAGGCGAACAACCTGCCGCTTTTTTTGTTGTTGTTCTCATTTTTTTAGTTGCATTTGTTGGGGGCGGTCGACCGTGCTTCCCGAGCATATTCCAGAGTAGCTGTCTGCAGGGAAAGTGGGATTGCCACCCAACGACGCCGGATACAACCGAAAAAAGTGCTACACACGCGGAGTCCCCCACTACACTGCCTTAAAGCGACCGCTCATCACTATCGTGTGAGTAACCTTGCGGCCGCGGCGACGAGTCTTGCCCAAAGACGCAGCGTGCGTGGAGGCGCTGCCCGAACGCGTGTGGATGCACCCTCCTACCTCGTAAAGCGCCTACAGCTACTATCACCGTGGGCCGCTGCCGGCGGGCGGGAAGCCGACACAGCGCGGCGTCACGGGCAGCGGCTGTGCGGTGGTGGTGTAATGGTGAGCATAGTTGCCTTCCAAGCAGTTGATCCGGGTTCGATTCCCGGCCACCGCAACGGGCGCAAATTTTTACGTATGAGTATGTGAGCCACGTGCTGTTAAATTAACGTTTTCTTTCCGTCGTTGCTCCACGCAGGCCATCCTGTAGTATGTCCCGACTTGTCCCGACTTTGCTCGGCTGACGCGAAAGCTGACGCTTGGAATTCGCCCTTATCAAGAGGACAGGCGATATAAACGGCTGTGAGAGGTGAGGTGTAGCGAAGTACCAAAACGACAGGCAAACTGCGAAATTTTCTGCTCCTTCTTCTTAAACAAAAAAAATAAAAAAAAGAGACGCAGTCGGTAGGACTCGAACCTACGCTCCCAGAGGGAATCTGATTTCTAGTCAGACGCCTTAACCACTCGGCCACGACTGCTCGCAGCCAAAAAGTTCCCTCGAATCGTGAAAACTCAAACCGTTCTGCGCAGTATGTTGACAGGAAACGAACTCCGTGCACTGATTACGGCAGGGCTACCAGCGCTACGAGACGAGCCATTACGGAAGCGTTAAAATCTTCGCCCGGACAGGGACTCGAACCCTGGACCCTTAGGTTAAAAGCCTAATGCTCTACCGACTGAGCTATCCGGGCTCACACTTGTTGGGGGATGGAGCAGCTGCAGGCAATGTGAATAACTGGAACGCGTAATTGCTGGCTTCTGGCGCAACTGGCGACTTCACCGACTTGCCACTGACGCTGGTAGCAGCCCAACAGCGGACCAGTGCCTCTTCTCCCTTTATCCCGGTGCTGACAGTAATTGCATCTCGTGCCTTTTTTCCCCGATTACGCTCGGTTGAAGCTCCGGAAGGAGGGCGACAAACGAGGGTTGGAGGGCCAAAACATGGAGGGTCGTGTGCGCAAAAACTTCGCTTCCGGTACCGGGAATCGAACCCTGGCCTCCTGGGTGAAAGCCAGGTATCCTAGCCACTAGACCACACCGGATTTGCTCGATAAGTGTCAGATTTACTCCCTCTCCTCTGGCATTTCGTGCTGAATCCGGACTCAGTGGTGTTCTCTGTTTGCGAGCATATTTGCGCCTACAGACTGGCATGGCGCACAGCTCGAAACTGACTATTCATTGCTGTTTGCATCATATTTTACTCATAACAGGGGAGGAGAAAGGTCAAAGCTGTACCTTGCCATAGCTGGATGTAAACATTTTGACGCTGAGGCGTGGACTCCTTGTGGATAACAAACGACAATTCAGTTCGTTCCCTAGCAACAGCAACGCCGTTAATTCAGCCATGATGTACAGCAAATTATATGCCCCGGGTGAGGATCGAACTCACGACCTTAAGATTATGAGACTTACGCGCTGCCCACTGCGCTACCGAGGCACGTCTGCAACCAACGTCCCAGGAAACTTGGTAAGCCTCGCATATTAGAGATAGACAGTTTGCGCTTTCTCAAGAATCTGTTGTGTTGCTACACGTGCTTTCCCGAATTGCTAGATTAAACTGCTGCCGCGGCTTTTCCAACGGAAAGCAGCACTGCCTGAGGTTACAGTACATCGCCCTTGCGGCACCTGAACACAGCGGCCTGTAGGGCCAGGCTGACGCTAGAGTTCAGAAATAGCACGCGTCCGTCCAAGTACGGTCTCTTGCGTGCTGCGTGTTTGGTTCTTCTCACAGCGAATCCTGCTATACATTTCTGAGGCTGACGCAGCTCAAACGAGCAATCGGCGCGGCAGCATTATAGCGAGAACAGCAAAACGATGCATCGGCCGGGAATCGAACCCGGGCCGCCCGCGTGGTAGGCGAACAACCTGCCGCTTTTTTTGTTGTTGTTCTCATTTTTTTAGTTGCATTTGTTGGGGGCGGTCGACCGTGCTTCCCGAGCATATTCCAGAGTAGCTGTCTGCAGGGAAAGTGGGATTGCCACCCAACGACGCCGGATACAACCGAAAAAAGTGCTACACACGCGGAGTCCCCCACTACACTGCCTTAAAACGACCGCTCATCACTATCGTGTGAGTAACCTTGCGGCCGCGGCGACGAGTCTTGCCCAAAGACGCAGCGTGCGTGGAGGCGCTGCCCGAACGCGTGTGGATGCACCCTCCTACCTCGTAAAGCGCCTACAGCTACTATCACCGTGGGCCGCTGCCGGCGGGCGGGAAGCCGACACAGCGCGGCGTCACGGGCAGCGGCTGTGCGGTGGTGGTGTAATGGTGAGCATAGTTGCCTTCCAAGCAGTTGATCCGGGTTCGATTCCCGGCCACCGCAACGGGCGCAAATTTTTACGTATGAGTATGTGAGCCACGTGCTGTTAAATTAACGTTTTCTTTCCGTCGTTGCTCCACGCAGGCCATCCTGTAGTATGTCCCGACTTGTCCCGACTTTGCTCGGCTGACGCGAAAGCTGACGCTTGGAATTCGCCCTTATCAAGAGGACAGGCGATATAAACGGCTGTGAGAGGTGAGGTGTAGCGAAGTACCAAAACGACAGGCAAACTGCGAAATTTTCTGCTCCTTCTTCTTAAACAAAAAAATAAAAAAAAGAGACGCAGTCGGTAGGACTCGAACCTACGCTCCCAGAGGGAATCTGATTTCTAGTCAGACGCCTTAACCACTCGGCCACGACTGCTCGCAGCCAAAAAGTTCCCTCGAATCGTGAAAACTCAAACCGTTCTGCGCAGTATGTTGACAGGAAACGAACTCCGTGCACTGATTACGGCAGGGCTACCAGCGCTACGAGACGAGCCATTACGGAAGCGTTAAAATCTTCGCCCGGACAGGGACTCGAACCCTGGACCCTTAGGTTAAAAGCCTAATGCTCTACCGACTGAGCTATCCGGGCTCACACTTGTTGGGGGATGGAGCAGCTGCAGGCAATGTGAATAACTGGAACGCGTAATTGCTGGCTTCTGGCGCAACTGGCGACTTCACCGACTTGCCACTGACGCTGGTAGCAGCCCAACAGCGGACCAGTGCCTCTTCTCCCTTTATCCCGGTGCTGACAGTAATTGCATCTCGTGCCTTTTTTCCCCGATTACGCTCGGTTGAAGCTCCGGAAGGAGGGCGACAAACGAGGGTTGGAGGGCCAAAACATGGAGGGTCGTGTGCGCAAAAACTTCGCTTCCGGTACCGGGAATCGAACCCTGGCCTCCTGGGTGAAAGCCAGGTATCCTAGCCACTAGACCACACCGGATTTGCTCGATAAGTGTCAGATTTACTCCCTCTCCTCTGGCATTTCGTGCTGAATCCGGACTCAGTGGTGTTCTCTGTTTGCGAGCATATTTGCGCCTACAGACTGGCATGGCGCACAGCTCGAAACTGACTATTCATTGCTGTTTGCATCATATTTTACTCATAACAGGGGAGGAGAAAGGTCAAAGCTGTACCTTGCCATAGCTGGATGTAAACATTTTGACGCTGAGGCGTGGACTCCTTGTGGATAACAAACGACAATTCAGTTCGTTCCCTAGCAACAGCAACGCCGTTAATTCAGCCATGATGTACAGCAAATTATATGCCCCGGGTGAGGATCGAACTCACGACCTTAAGATTATGAGACTTACGCGCTGCCCACTGCGCTACCGAGGCACGTCTGCAACCAACGTCCCAGGAAACTTGGTAAGCCTCGCATATTAGAGATAGACAGTTTGCGCTTTCTCAAGAATCTGTTGTGTTGCTACACGTGCTTTCCCGAATTGCTAGATTAAACTGCTGCCGCGGCTTTTCCAACGGAAAGCAGCACTGCCTGAGGTTACAGTACATCGCCCTTGCGGCACCTGAACACAGCGGCCTGTAGGGCCAGGCTGACGCTAGAGTTCAGAAATAGCACGCGTCCGTCCAAGTACGGTCTCTTGCGTGCTGCGTGTTTGGTTCTTCTCACAGCGAATCCTGCTATACATTTCTGAGGCTGACGCAGCTCAAACGAGCAATCGGCGCGGCAGCATTATAGCGAGAACAGCAAAACGATGCATCGGCCGGGAATCGAACCCGGGCCGCCCGCGTGGTAGGCGAACAACCTGCCGCTTTTTTTGTTGTTGTTCTCATTTTTTTAGTTGCATTTGTTGGGGGCGGTCGACCGTGCTTCCCGAGCATATTCCAGAGTAGCTGTCTGCAGGGAAAGTGGGATTGCCACCCAACGACGCCGGATACAACCGAAAAAAGTGCTACACACGCGGAGTCCCCCACTACACTGCCTTAAAGCGACCGCTCATCACTATCGTGTGAGTAACCTTGCGGCCGCGGCGACGAGTCTTGCCCAAAGACGCAGCGTGCGTGGAGGCGCTGCCCGAACGCGTGTGGATGCACCCTCCTACCTCGTAAAGCGCCTACAGCTACTATCACCGTGGGCCGCTGCCGGCGGGCGGGAAGCCGACACAGCGCGGCGTCACGGGCAGCGGCTGTGCGGTGGTGGTGTAATGGTGAGCATAGTTGCCTTCCAAGCAGTTGATCCGGGTTCGATTCCCGGCCACCGCAACGGGCGCAAATTTTTACGTATGAGTATGTGAGCCACGTGCTGTTAAATTAACGTTTTCTTTCCGTCGTTGCTCCACGCAGGCCATCCTGTAGTATGTCCCGACTTGTCCCGACTTTGCTCGGCTGACGCGAAAGCTGACGCTTGGAATTCGCCCTTATCAAGAGGACAGGCGATATAAACGGCTGTGAGAGGTGAGGTGTAGCGAAGTACCAAAACGACAGGCAAACTGCGAAATTTTCTGCTCCTTCTTCTTAAACAAAAAAATAAAAAAAAGAGACGCAGTCGGTAGGACTCGAACCTACGCTCCCAGAGGGAATCTGATTTCTAGTCAGACGCCTTAACCACTCGGCCACGACTGCTCGCAGCCAAAAAGTTCCCTCGAATCGTGAAAACTCAAACCGTTCTGCGCAGTATGTTGACAGGAAACGAACTCCGTGCACTGATTACGGCAGGGCTACCAGCGCTACGAGACGAGCCATTACGGAAGCGTTAAAATCTTCGCCCGGACAGGGACTCGAACCCTGGACCCTTAGGTTAAAAGCCTAATGCTCTACCGACTGAGCTATCCGGGCTCACACTTGTTGGGGGATGGAGCAGCTGCAGGCAATGTGAATAACTGGAACGCGTAATTGCTGGCTTCTGGCGCAACTGGCGACTTCACCGACTTGCCACTGACGCTGGTAGCAGCCCAACAGCGGACCAGTGCCTCTTCTCCCTTTATCCCGGTGCTGACAGTAATTGCATCTCGTGCCTTTTTTCCCCGATTACGCTCGGTTGAAGCTCCGGAAGGAGGGCGACAAACGAGGGTTGGAGGGCCAAAACATGGAGGGTCGTGTGCGCAAAAACTTCGCTTCCGGTACCGGGAATCGAACCCTGGCCTCCTGGGTGAAAGCCAGGTATCCTAGCCACTAGACCACACCGGATTTGCTCGATAAGTGTCAGATTTACTCCCTCTCCTCTGGCATTTCGTGCTGAATCCGGACTCAGTGGTGTTCTCTGTTTGCGAGCATATTTGCGCCTACAGACTGGCATGGCGCACAGCTCGAAACTGACTATTCATTGCTGTTTGCATCATATTTTACTCATAACAGGGGAGGAGAAAGGTCAAAGCTGTACCTTGCCATAGCTGGATGTAAACATTTTGACGCTGAGGCGTGGACTCCTTGTGGATAACAAACGACAATTCAGTTCGTTCCCTAGCAACAGCAACGCCGTTAATTCAGCCATGATGTACAGCAAATTATATGCCCCGGGTGAGGATCGAACTCACGACCTTAAGATTATGAGACTTACGCGCTGCCCACTGCGCTACCGAGGCACGTCTGCAACCAACGTCCCAGGAAACTTGGTAAGCCTCGCATATTAGAGATAGACAGTTTGCGCTTTCTCAAGAATCTGTTGTGTTGCTACACGTGCTTTCCCGAATTGCTAGATTAAACTGCTGCCGCGGCTTTTCCAACGGAAAGCAGCACTGCCTGAGGTTACAGTACATCGCCCTTGCGGCCCCTGAACACAGCGGCCTGTAGGGCCAGGCTGACGCTAGAGTTCAGAAATAGCACGCGTCCGTCCAAGTACGGTCTCTTGCGTGCTGCGTGTTTGGTTCTTCTCACAGCGAATCCTGCTATACATTTCTGAGGCTGACGCAGCTCAAACGAGCAATCGGCGCGGCAGCATTATAGCGAGAACAGCAAAACGATGCATCGGCCGGGAATCGAACCCGGGCCGCCCGCGTGGTAGGCGAACAACCTGCCGCTTTTTTTGTTGTTGTTCTCATTTTTTTAGTTGCATTTGTTGGGGGCGGTCGACCGTGCTTCCCGAGCATATTCCAGAGTAGCTGTCTGCAGGGAAAGTGGGATTGCCACCCAACGACGCCGGATACAACCGAAAAAAGTGCTACACACGCGGAGTCCCCCACTACACTGCCTTAAAACGACCGCTCATCACTATCGTGTGAGTAACCTTGCGGCCGCGGCGACGAGTCTTGCCCAAAGACGCAGCGTGCGTGGAGGCGCTGCCCGAACGCGTGTGGATGCACCCTCCTACCTCGTAAAGCGCCTACAGCTACTATCACCGTGGGCCGCTGCCGGCGGGCGGGAAGCCGACACAGCGCGGCGTCACGGGCAGCGGCTGTGCGGTGGTGGTGTAATGGTGAGCATAGTTGCCTTCCAAGCAGTTGATCCGGGTTCGATTCCCGGCCACCGCAACGGGCGCAAATTTTTACGTATGAGTATGTGAGCCACGTGCTGTTAAATTAACGTTTTCTTTCCGTCGTTGCTCCACGCAGGCCATCCTGTAGTATGTCCCGACTTGTCCCGACTTTGCTCGGCTGACGCGAAAGCTGACGCTTGGAATTCGCCCTTATCAAGAGGACAGGCGATATAAACGGCTGTGAGAGGTGAGGTGTAGCGAAGTACCAAAACGACAGGCAAACTGCGAAATTTTCTGCTCCTTCTTCTTAAACAAAAAAATAAAAAAAAGAGACGCAGTCGGTAGGACTCGAACCTACGCTCCCAGAGGGAATCTGATTTCTAGTCAGACGCCTTAACCACTCGGCCACGACTGCTCGCAGCCAAAAAGTTCCCTCGAATCGTGAAAACTCAAACCGTTCTGCGCAGTATGTTGACAGGAAACGAACTCCGTGCACTGATTACGGCAGGGCTACCAGCGCTACGAGACGAGCCATTACGGAAGCGTTAAAATCTTCGCCCGGACAGGGACTCGAACCCTGGACCCTTAGGTTAAAAGCCTAATGCTCTACCGACTTTTTTTTTTTTTTTTTTCTTTTTTTGTTTTTCTTTTTTTTTTTTTTTTTTTTTTTTTTTTTTTTTTTTTTAGAATCTTCCACTACAATCCACCGCTCTACCAACTTTTTTTTTTTTTTTTTTTTTTTTTTTTATAGTCGGGCCTCCATCCACCCCTTATATCCCGTCCTGCCGCTCGCCATTTAGTCGCCTTCGTCGGCGCGGCATCAAGGGCCTTTAATTTAAGGAAAATGAAAAACGTTGTGGGTGACATGCGTCGTGCAGATACAAGCATCCATAGGAAGTAAATAGGAACTGAAATTTATTGCGGCTCCATTGCCTCGTGGTAACAGAAAACGTCAAAGAAGTTAAAAGGAAAGTGAAAATCCATTTCTTTGAAAAATAAAAAAGCTTTGTTTGGAACTCTGCGAAATTGAAAGAGAACTAAATTAATTCTCGAAAACAGAAAAACTGAATTTTCTTCTTCTTATCAAATGAAGCTTGAAATCTTGCCAATCGATTACTTCAGAGGTGTTTGTAACTCGTGGTTCGGTCAACATGACGTAGTATTCGCCGTATAAATGGTCCGTCTTATCTTGAGTGAGTATCTGCTGAATGTGCGTTAACATGAAATTCAATCAATTCATGTAGCAGTCACTGTTTTTTTTGTTTACGTTATAGTTTTGAGCAGGTAGTTGGCGAAGTTATCCTTATAGTTTTTCGTTTTCATTAGTATATGGTGGTGAGTTGTAAGATAGACCCAGAAGTCTTCTTTACTCTTTTCTGCTTTTGTAAATAAGTAATGTACAGTAGCGGCTTTTAACCAGTTTAGAGCGTTCCTTCTCATCCGTGGGTACGGGGTATCGTCCGGCGTCAGAAAGGCAGCAGGGGTTATGTATCTGGGCGATGTTCGACTGATGAGTGCTAACTTGTTCGTGATATATTCCCATATATCTTTTACATTGTCGCACACAAACCTGTGTTCATCAGTATCTATTAAATTACACGTTGTGCACAAAGGTGATTCTGCGAGGTGTATGTTATGTAGTTTGGAGTTAGTGGCCAATTTTCTGTTAACTGCGAAATACCAAGTGGCTTTCATTGTTGACGGCAAGTACGGACAATGGATGTTCTCCCAGATTACCTTCCAGTCGAAAAGGTTGTATTTTTCTTCGATGTGATTTTTCTTCTTATCTTTTAGAAGTTCCTGGTAAACGTGTTTCACTGTCTTCATTTCCTGTTCGGGGATCCGTGTTTGTACATAACTGTACTCCAGTAAAAACCATTTTAAGTGGTAAAGTCCGTTTGGAATATGTTGCACCGTGATTGGTGGACTGAGGTCGGCGGGAGCTATCTCAGTAAGCAGGTGAGCAGCGAGACTATCAGCTGAGTGTTTCCATTGGTGGAAAGTTTTTGATATGTATAAAGCTTGCGCCTTCTTTCCAACATCGACAAGATTTAAGCCACCATTTTTTGTGGCAAGCGTTAAGGTGTCAAACTGGACTTTAAAAATGTGGTGATGGCTGACAAACTGTCCTAAAGCTGACATAATTCGTTTTGCAGTGAGTGTAGACATTGGTAAAACTTGAGCGATATAATTGAGTTTCGAGGTGAGGTATACATTTGCGACCGTTACTTTCTGAATTTCATTTAGTTTTCGTACACTGTGTTCTCGTATGCTGGCACGAATAGTCCGTAGAAGCTTTCTATAGTTGGTTGCAATGGTGTGCCGAATGTTACTCTGAAAATCAATTCCAAGACACTTGAAAATCTGCAGCTGACGTAGTTGTCCGTGAGGGTGCGATCCGAGGCCGCGGCCAATATTGAATATTCCAGACTTTGTCCAGTTTAGTTGTGCACCCGACGCTTGCTCAAATTGCCTGACTAGCTGTAGTGCGGTCTCCACTTCAGTTCTATTTAGTACAAGGAAACCGACATCGTCTGCATACGCCTTGCACACTACTCGGGAGCCATGTATGACGACGCCCTGTAAACTTTGCGTCAGGGTAGCTAACAAAGGCTCAATGGCAATCGCAAAAAGCGCCATGGACATTGGGCAGCCCTGCCTGACGGAACTGGCTATCTCTATCGCTCGGGTAGGTTGGCCATTGATGATGACTCTGGATAAATTATTCGCTACCATCTGTTGTATAATTGCGACGAACCCAGGTGGAAAGCCCATCGCATACATGGTACGAAAGAGATACTGGTGGTTGACCCTGTCAAAGGCTTTGTCGAAGTCCAAGGACATGATGGCACATTTCAACTTACAGACTTCCGCAATGGAGATTAAATCACGGTAGTCGCACAAAGTCTGTTGAATTTTCCGATCCTTTCCCACACTGGTCTGGTAAGGGCCAATGATACTGGTCATTGTAGATTTAAGCCTGTGGGCCAAAAGTCTCGCAAAGATTTTATAGTCGCTGTTGAGCAGCGTTATCGGTCTTAGTTTTTTTACGTGTGCTCTGCCTGAGTTTTTTTTAATTAGAACAACAATGCCTTCACAGAAGCTGGTGGGGATCACGTTGTTGTGGTCTAGAAGTTCGTTACAGATGCAAGTGATCTTCGCCTTTATGGTGTTCCAGAATTTTTGATAGAATTCGGCGGGAATTCCGTCAGGTCCGGGGGATTTATTCTTGGCACTTTCCCAGAGTACATATTCCACGTCTTCTTCGGTTGCCACGTCCAATAGCTTTTCCGCGTCCACGAGACTGACTCTGTTGCGCAAATTATTCAAAAGAGCATCCTGCGCTTGCACGTTAACTTCTTTATTGGACATCAAGGTGGTGAAGTAGTTTAGCACCGCCGCTTTAATCTCGTTGTGCGTAGTCAGCGTTGCGCCATCCTCAGCAATTAACTCCGTCAGTATTTTACGGGACCCTTTCCTACTTTCTTGGATCATATGGTAGACTGAGGTGAGTTCTTGGTGTACAGTAGTCTGGACCCGTGACCTGACTTTGTAGCCTTCTAGCTGCGTCCTCCTTAGGGTTAGGATTTTGGCCTGGATTTTCTTAATTCGTTGACAATTCTCGACAGCCGAAGTGCCGAGCATATACAGTTCCCGCAGACAATGAAAATAGAAATTGATCGTCCTTTGAAGCCAAAAGCCCTTTTCCCGTGCGTAGTTCATGAAACACCACCTAATTTTAGGTTTGGCGCACCTGAGCCACCAATCAATGGCCGAATTATAAGAGGCAAATCTGTGCTCACATTCTCGCCAGGTATTGAGGAAGGCTTCTTGACACGCCGAGTCTTGTAGATGTGAAACATTTAATTTCCACAGGCCCCTGTATCGACACGTCCGTTGTCGGTCGAGAGTGATAGTACAGATGTATGCAGCATGATCTGAGAACGCCACTGGCCATACTTCTGACTGCAGAATGTTATTCCTCAAAGTGGGTGTGACATAAATGCGATCGAGACGGCTTGCCGAATGGGTCGTGATATGGGTAAACCCAGGTGCTGCACCATGCTTGAGCTCCCAAGAGTCAACTAAGCGCAAGTCTCGTACAATTCGTTCCAGTTCAAGTGATTTGTTAAGATTGGGAGTTTGGTCCTTTGCACTGATGACACAGTTAAAGTCGCCTCCGAAGATGACATTGTCGTGGCGGACGCCAAAGAGAGGAACTATTTCTTCTTTAAAGAAGTCTGCTCTTTGACGTCTATTACTGGAACCGGATGGGGCATATACATTAATGAGTCTGTTGTTATAAAAAGTGCCCGCAATGCCCCTACTGTTCGGCAGTTTCGTGACGTCATGAATAACGATACCTTCCTTCACAAGAAAGGCCGTACCGAATTCGCAACCGGCCCCAGGATTAGTGATGACATTATAACCTGGTATGCAATCAAGTCCGATCTCTGCTACTTCTTGTACAAACAAAATGTCTACATCAGCTGCATATAAAAAGTCTTTTAAATGTTGTAGTTTAAGAGCGCTGCGTATCTTATTAATATTGAGAGTAGCAAGTCGGTAGGCCTGTGGCGGAATTGTGGTGGACTAAACAGGAACAAGACCTAAAACCAGTCCGATATCAAACAGAAATAACGCTGGAAATACAAGCCACGTCGTAAAAGCACTTTGGAAGCAATTCCAGATAACAATACACGGATTGACAGTCACTTTAAAGGCAGAGTTAAAAATATTCTCCGTTTGAGAAGGGAGCAGTCGTGCGTTCTTTTTGCGCGGTAGACTCTGTCGAGGCGTTTGCTTTCTCATTAACATCGTCGTCTTTGGAGACTGAAGGTACGGCTGTCACCGCTTCGGAAGTATCCATACTGTCGACGTCGGCAGTGGATTCTGTATCGTCTGCCCAACTAGTTGGCGGTGGCTGTGTTGAGGGCGTTACCGACTCGTGAGCAGGATAGAGTTTGACCATGCGAACATCACAGTCGTCTCGGAGTTGAGCTGACTGTTCGGGGTTCAGAGGTAGAGCATCTGAGACATTGTCAATGACTGATGGTAAACTGGCTGAAGGATGATCATGGTTTGTGCTATCAGATGCTTTGTCACTGAGTTGTTCACCTATCTGTTTAGCCTTTTCGCGCAGAACCGGTGCCATCTGTTCTGCACCCTGGCGGGCAACTCTCCGTTTTTTAGTTTTTCTGGGAGACGTACGATTTTGTGGGCCTTGATCGGAACCTGCTGGGGATTCTCCCCGTGGAGTAGCAGCGGCCGATGGGGACGCAGCCGGTTGCATGTCGGATGCCTGTTCTTCTGTGACTACGACGGACGGCGATATTTCTAGGGGTTTAGGTGGGGTCTCTTCCGGCGTTGCAACAGTCTCCATTCGCGTCACTGTCGCAGGCACTACAGTATTTTCACTGACTTCGGTGACCGTGGATATAGCCGGAAGCCCACGCGCTGCGGCGACATACGTCACAGGCAGTGATGTCATCACGGGGGGCCTGGCAGCCTCGCCGGCAGGCAGCTGCGCCACTCGCCTCTGCATGCATTCGGCACGCACGTGACCCGTCGAGTTGCATGCGGCACACGTTCGAGGCTGATCATCGTACATGACTATCGCACGATACCCGCATACGTTAACATAAGACGGGATGTGCTTCTGCAGCTCGATTTTCAATTGCCGCACCCCATTAAGAACCGGGAACTTACGTGCGCTAGACCAACGTTCCGCAATATTGCTTATGATTTTACCGTATGGACAGAGCACTGCATTGATCTGTTCACTGGTTATTTCAAATGGAAGTTCAAAAATTCTAACAGTCCGTATTCCTAGGCCGGCATGCGAAACAGCAACTTCTCCCACATTTCCATCACTATGTTTAAACTTTAGGATACCACCACAAGATTCAACGATTTTCTCACACATCTCTGATCGAGCTAATTTAACGAAAACGGTGCTACTGACAATCGAAAGATGTATCCCGATTATGTCCTCAAGTCCTATCTTTACTTCGTCTTCTAACCATTGCTCAACTTCAAAAGATTTAGGTCGGACAAAATTTCTGTCAAAAGTAAACTTCAGTGTGTCTTTCCTACTCGGTTGAGACATCACGAAATCGAGTTCATGTGCAGATCACACCAAAAACACTGGTAGACACTGAAGCAAGCGCAGCGACTCACCACACGTAAACAGCGACGGCGCGGCGCGCAGCACAGCACGTCCGACCTCGACCGCGTCCGCCGGCTGACTACCAACTGCCCGCCTGAGCTATCCGGGCTCACACTTGTTGGGGGATGGAGCAGCTGCAGGCAATGTGAATAACTGGAACGCGTAATTGCTGGCTTCTGGCGCAACTGGCGACTTCACCGACTTGCCACTGACGCTGGTAGCAGCCCAACAGCGGACCAGTGCCTCTTCTCCCTTTATCCCGGTGCTGACAGTAATTGCATCTCGTGCCTTTTTTCCCCGATTACGCTCGGTTGAAGCTCCGGAAGGAGGGCGACAAACGAGGGTTGGAGGGCCAAAACATGGAGGGTCGTGTGCGCAAAAACTTCGCTTCCGGTACCGGGAATCGAACCCTGGCCTCCTGGGTGAAAGCCAGGTATCCTAGCCACTAGACCACACCGGATTTGCTCGATAAGTGTCAGATTTACTCCCTCTCCTCTGGCATTTCGTGCTGAATCCGGACTCAGTGGTGTTCTCTGTTTGCGAGCATATTTGCGCCTACAGACTGGCATGGCGCACAGCTCGAAACTGACTATTCATTGCTGTTTGCATCATATTTTACTCATAACAGGGGAGGAGAAAGGTCAAAAGCTGTACCTTGCCATAGCTGGATGTAAACATTTTGACGCTGAGGCGTGGACTCCTTGTGGATAACAAAACGACAATTCAGTTCGTTCCCTAGCAACAGCAACGCCGTTAATTCAGCCATGATGTACAGCAAATTATATGCCACGGGTGAGGATCGAACTCACGACCTTAAGATTATGAGACTTACGCGCTGCCCACTGCGCTACCGAGGCACGTCTGCAACCAACGTCCCAGGAAACTTGGTAAGCCTCGCATATTAGAGATAGACAGTTTGCGCTTTCTCAAGAATCTGTTGTGTTGCTACACGTGCTTTCCCGAATTGCTAGATTAAACTGCTGCCGCGGCTTTTCCAACGGAAAGCAGCACTGCCTGAGGTTACAGTACATCGCCCTTGCGGCACCTGAACACAGCGGCCTGTAGGGCCAGGCTGACGCTAGAGTTCAGAAATAGCACGCGTCCGTCCAAGTACGGTCTCTTTCGTGCTGCGTGTTTGGTTCTTCTCACAGCGAATCCTGCTATACATTTCTGAGGCTGACGCAGCTCAAACGAGCAATCGGCGCGGCAGCATTATAGCGAGAACAGCAAAACGATGCATCGGCCGGGAATCGAACCCGGGCCGCCCGCGTGGTAGGCGAACAACCTGCCGCTTTTTTTGTTGTTGTTCTCATTTTTTTAGTTGCATTTGTTGGGGGCGGTCGACCGTGCTTCCCGAGCATATTCCAGAGTAGCTGTCTGCAGGGAAAGTGGGATTGCCACCCAACGACGCCGGATACAACCGAAAAAAGTGCTACACACGCGGAGTCCCCCACTACACTGCCTTAAAACGACCGCTCATCACTATCGTGTGAGTAACCTTGCGGCCGCGGCGACGAGTCTTGCCCAAAGACGCAGCGTGCGTGGAGGCGCTGCCCGAACGCGTGTGGATGCACCCTCCTACCTCGTAAAGCGCCTACAGCTACTATCACCGTGGGCCGCTGCCGGCGGGCGGGAAGCCGACACAGCGCGGCGTCACGGGCAGCGGCTGTGCGGTGGTGGTGTAATGGTGAGCATAGTTGCCTTCCAAGCAGTTGATCCGGGTTCGATTCCCGGCCACCGCAACGGGCGCAAATTTTTACGTATGAGTATGTGAGCCACGTGCTGTTAAATTAACGTTTTCTTTCCGTCGTTGCTCCACGCAGGCCATCCTGTAGTATGTCCCGACTTGTCCCGACTTTGCTCGGCTGACGCGAAAGCTGACGCTTGGAATTCGCCCTTATCAAGAGGACAGGCGATATAAACGGCTGTGAGAGGTGAGGTGTAGCGAAGTACCAAAACGACAGGCAAACTGCGAAATTTTCTGCTCCTTCTTCTTAAACAAAAAAATAAAAAAAAGAGACGCAGTCGGTAGGACTCGAACCTACGCTCCCAGAGGGAATCTGATTTCTAGTCAGACGCCTTAACCACTCGGCCACGACTGCTCGCAGCCAAAAAGTTCCCTCGAATCGTGAAAACTCAAACCGTTCTGCGCAGTATGTTGACAGGAAACGAACTCCGCGCACTGATTACGGCAGGGCTACCAGCGCTACGAGACGAGCCATTACGGAAGCGTTAAAATCTTCGCCCGGACAGGGACTCGAACCCTGGACCCTTAGGTTAAAAGCCTAATGCTCTACCGACTGAGCTATCCGGGCTCACACTTGTTGGGGGATGGAGCAGCTGCAGGCAATGTGAATAACTGGAACGCGTAATTGCTGGCTTCTGGCGCAACTGGCGACTTCACCGACTTGCCACTGACGCTGGTAGCAGCCCAACAGCGGACCAGTGCCTCTTCTCCCTTTATCCCGGTGCTGACAGTAATTGCATCTCGTGCCTTTTTTCCCCGATTACGCTCGGTTGAAGCTCCGGAAGGAGGGCGACAAACGAGGGTTGGAGGGCCAAAACATGGAGGGTCGTGTGCGCAAAAACTTCGCTTCCGGTACCGGGAATCGAACCCTGGCCTCCTGGGTGAAAGCCAGGTATCCTAGCCACTAGACCACACCGGATTTGCTCGATAAGTGTCAGATTTACTCCCTCTCCTCTGGCATTTCGTGCTGAATCCGGACTCAGTGGTGTTCTCTGTTTGCGAGCATATTTGCGCCTACAGACTGGCATGGCGCACAGCTCGAAACTGACTATTCATTGCTGTTTGCATCATATTTTACTCATAACAGGGGAGGAGAAAGGTCAAAGCTGTACCTTGCCATAGCTGGATGTAAACATTTTGACGCTGAGGCGTGGACTCCTTGTGGATAACAAACGACAATTCAGTTCGTTCCCTAGCAACAGCAACGCCGTTAATTCAGCCATGATGTACAGCAAATTATATGCCCCGGGTGAGGATCGAACTCACGACCTTAAGATTATGAGACTTACGCGCTGCCCACTGCGCTACCGAGGCACGTCTGCAACCAACGTCCCAGGAAACTTGGTAAGCCTCGCATATTAGAGATAGACAGTTTGCGCTTTCTCAAGAATCTGTTGTGTTGCTACACGTGCTTTCCCGAATTGCTAGATTAAACTGCTGCCGCGGCTTTTCCAACGGAAAGCAGCACTGCCTGAGGTTACAGTACATCGCCCTTGCGGCACCTGAACACAGCGGCCTGTAGGGCCAGGCTGACGCTAGAGTTCAGAAATAGCACGCGTCCGTCCAAGTACGGTCTCTTGCGTGCTGCGTGTTTGGTTCTTCTCACAGCGAATCCTGCTATACATTTCTGAGGCTGACGCAGCTCAAACGAGCAATCGGCGCGGCAGCATTATAGCGAGAACAGCAAAACGATGCATCGGCCGGGAATCGAACCCGGGCCGCCCGCGTGGTAGGCGAACAACCTGCCGCTTTTTTTGTTGTTGTTCTCATTTTTTTAGTTGCATTTGTTGGGGGCGGTCGACCGTGCTTCCCGAGCATATTCCAGAGTAGCTGTCTGCAGGGAAAGTGGGATTGCCACCCAACGACGCCGGATACAACCGAAAAAAGTGCTACACACGCGGAGTCCCCCACTACACTGCCTTAAAGCGACCGCTCATCACTATCGTGTGAGTAACCTTGCGGCCGCGGCGACGAGTCTTGCCCAAAGACGCAGCGTGCGTGGAGGCGCTGCCCGAACGCGTGTGGATGCACCCTCCTACCTCGTAAAGCGCCTACAGCTACTATCACCGTGGGCCGCTGCCGGCGGGCGGGAAGCCGACACAGCGCGGCGTCACGGGCAGCGGCTGTGCGGTGGTGGTGTAATGGTGAGCATAGTTGCCTTCCAAGCAGTTGATCCGGGTTCGATTCCCGGCCACCGCAACGGGCGCAAATTTTTACGTATGAGTATGTGAGCCACGTGCTGTTAAATTAACGTTTTCTTTCCGTCGTTGCTCCACGCAGGCCATCCTGTAGTATGTCCCGACTTGTCCCGACTTTGCTCGGCTGACGCGAATGCTGACGCTTGGAATTCGCCCTTATCAAGAGGACAGGCGATATAAACGGCTGTGAGAGGTGAGGTGTAGCGAAGTACCAAAACGACAGGCAAACTGCGAAATTTTCTGCTCCTTCTTCTTAAACAAAAAAATAAAAAAAAGAGACGCAGTCGGTAGGACTCGAACCTACGCTCCCAGAGGGAATCTGATTTCTAGTCAGACGCCTTAACCACTCGGCCACGACTGCTCGCAGCCAAAAAGTTCCCTCGAATCGTGAAAACTCAAACCGTTCTGCGCAGTATGTTGACAGGAAACGAACTCCGTGCACTGATTACGGCAGGGCTACCAGCGCTACGAGACGAGCCATTACGGAAGCGTTAAAATCTTCGCCCGGACAGGGACTCGAACCCTGGACCCTTAGGTTAAAAGCCTAATGCTCTACCGACTGAGCTATCCGGGCTCACACTTGTTGGGGGATGGAGCAGCTGCAGGCAATGTGAATAACTGGAACGCGTAATTGCTGGCTTCTGGCGCAACTGGCGACTTCACCGACTTGCCACTGACGCTGGTAGCAGCCCAACAGCGGACCAGTGCCTCTTCTCCCTTTATCCCGGTGCTGACAGTAATTGCATCTCGTGCCTTTTTTCCCCGATTACGCTCGGTTGAAGCTCCGGAAGGAGGGCGACAAACGAGGGTTGGAGGGCCAAAACATGGAGGGTCGTGTGCGCAAAAACTTCGCTTCCGGTACCGGGAATCGAACCCTGGCCTCCTGGGTGAAAGCCAGGTATCCTAGCCACTAGACCACACCGGATTTGCTCGATAAGTGTCAGATTTACTCCCTCTCCTCTGGCATTTCGTGCTGAATCCGGACTCAGTGGTGTTCTCTGTTTGCGAGCATATTTGCGCCTACAGACTGGCATGGCGCACAGCTCGAAACTGACTATTCATTGCTGTTTGCATCATATTTTACTCATAACAGGGGAGGAGAAAGGTCAAAGCTGTACCTTGCCATAGCTGGATGTAAACATTTTGACGCTGAGGCGTGGACTCCTTGTGGATAACAAACGACAATTCAGTTCGTTCCCTAGCAACAGCAACGCCGTTAATTCAGCCATGATGTACAGCAAATTATATGCCCCGGGTGAGGATCGAACTCACGACCTTAAGATTATGAGACTTACGCGCTGCCCACTGCGCTACCGAGGCACGTCTGCAACCAACGTCCCAGGAAACTTGGTAAGCCTCGCATATTAGAGATAGACGGTTTGCGCTTTCTCAAGAATCTGTTGTGTTGCTACACGTGCTTTCCCGAATTGCTAGATTAAACTGCTGCCGCGGCTTTTCCAACGGAAAGCAGCACTGCCTGAGGTTACAGTACATCGCCCTTGCGGCACCTGAACACAGCGGCCTGTAGGGCCAGGCTGACGCTAGAGTTCAGAAATAGCACGCGTCCGTCCAAGTACGGTCTCTTGCGTGCTGCGTGTTTGGTTCTTCTCACAGCGAATCCTGCTATACATTTCTGAGGCTGACGCAGCTCAAACGAGCAATCGGCGCGGCAGCATTATAGCGAGAACAGCAAAACGATGCATCGGCCGGGAATCGAACCCGGGCCGCCCGCGTGGTAGGCGAACAACCTGCCGCTTTTTTTGTTGTTGTTCTCATTTTTTTAGTTGCATTTGTTGGGGGCGGTCGACCGTGCTTCCCGAGCATATTCCAGAGTAGCTGTCTGCAGGGAAAGTGGGATTGCCACCCAACGACGCCGGATACAACCGAAAAAAGTGCTACACACGCGGAGTCCCCCACTACACTGCCTTAAAGCGACCGCTCATCACTATCGTGTGAGTAACCTTGCGGCCGCGGCGACGAGTCTTGCCCAAAGACGCAGCGTGCGTGGAGGCGCTGCCCGAACGCGTGTGGATGCACCCTCCTACCTCGTAAAGCGCCTACAGCTACTATCACCGTGGGCCGCTGCCGGCGGGCGGGAAGCCGACACAGCGCGGCGTCACGGGCAGCGGCTGTGCGGTGGTGGTGTAATGGTGAGCATAGTTGCCTTCCAAGCAGTTGATCCGGGTTCGATTCCCGGCCACCGCAACGGGCGCAAATTTTTACGTATGAGTATGTGAGCCACGTGCTGTTAAATTAACGTTTTCTTTCCGTCGTTGCTCCACGCAGGCCATCCTGTAGTATGTCCCGACTTGTCCCGACTTTGCTCGGCTGACGCGAAAGCTGACGCTTGGAATTCGCCCTTATCAAGAGGACAGGCGATATAAACGGCTGTGAGAGGTGAGGTGTAGCGAAGTACCAAAACGACAGGCAAACTGCGAAATTTTCTGCTCCTTCTTCTTAAACAAAAAAATAAAAAAAAGAGACGCAGTCGGTAGGACTCGAACCTACGCTCCCAGAGGGAATCTGATTTCTAGTCAGACGCCTTAACCACTCGGCCACGACTGCTCGCAGCCAAAAAGTTCCCTCGAATCGTGAAAACTCAAACCGTTCTGCGCAGTATGTTGACAGGAAACGAACTCCGTGCACTGATTACGGCAGGGCTACCAGCGCTACGAGACGAGCCATTACGGAAGCGTTAAAATCTTCGCCCGGACAGGGACTCGAACCCTGGACCCTTAGGTTAAAAGCCTAATGCTCTACCGACTGAGCTATCCGGGCTCACACTTGTTGGGGGATGGAGCAGCTGCAGGCAATGTGAATAACTGGAACGCGTAATTGCTGGCTTCTGGCGCAACTGGCGACTTCACCGACTTGCCACTGACGCTGGTAGCAGCCCAACAGCGGACCAGTGCCTCTTCTCCCTTTATCCCGGTGCTGACAGTAATTGCATCTCGTGCCTTTTTTCCCCGATTACGCTCGGTTGAAGCTCCGGAAGGAGGGCGACAAACGAGGGTTGGAGGGCCAAAACATGGAGGGTCGTGTGCGCAAAAACTTCGCTTCCGGTACCGGGAATCGAACCCTGGCCTCCTGGGTGAAAGCCAGGTATCCTAGCCACTAGACCACACCGGATTTGCTCGATAAGTGTCAGATTTACTCCCTCTCCTCTGGCATTTCGTGCTGAATCCGGACTCAGTGGTGTTCTCTGTTTGCGAGCATATTTGCGCCTACAGACTGGCATGGCGCACAGCTCGAAACTGACTATTCATTGCTGTTTGCATCATATTTTACTCATAACAGGGGAGGAGAAAGGTCAAAGCTGTACCTTGCCATAGCTGGATGTAAACATTTTGACGCTGAGGCGTGGACTCCTTGTGGATAACAAACGACAATTCAGTTCGTTCCCTAGCAACAGCAACGCCGTTAATTCAGCCATGATGTACAGCAAATTATATGCCCCGGGTGAGGATCGAACTCACGACCTTAAGATTATGAGACTTACGCGCTGCCCACTGCGCTACCGAGGCACGTCTGCAACCAACGTCCCAGGAAACTTGGTAAGCCTCGCATATTAGAGATAGACAGTTTGCGCTTTCTCAAGAATCTGTTGTGTTGCTACACGTGCTTTCCCGAATTGCTAGATTAAACTGCTGCCGCGGCTTTTCCAACGGAAAGCAGCACTGCCTGAGGTTACAGTACATCGCCCTTGCGGCACCTGAACACAGCGGCCTGTAGGGCCAGGCTGACGCTAGAGTTCAGAAATAGCACGCGTCCGTCCAAGTACGGTCTCTTGCGTGCTGCGTGTTTGGTTCTTCTCACAGCGAATCCTGCTATACATTTCTGAGGCTGACGCAGCTCAAACGAGCAATCGGCGCGGCAGCATTATAGCGAGAACAGCAAAACGATGCATCGGCCGGGAATCGAACCCGGGCCGCCCGCGTGGTAGGCGAACAACCTGCCGCTTTTTTTGTTGTTGTTCTCATTTTTTTAGTTGCATTTGTTGGGGGCGGTCGACCGTGCTTCCCGAGCATATTCCAGAGTAGCTGTCTGCAGGGAAAGTGGGATTGCCACCCAACGACGCCGGATACAACCGAAAAAAGTGCTACACACGCGGAGTCCCCCACTACACTGCCTTAAAGCGACCGCTCATCACTATCGTGTGAGTAACCTTGCGGCCGCGGCGACGAGTCTTGCCCAAAGACGCAGCGTGCGTGGAGGCGCTGCCCGAACGCGTGTGGATGCACCCTCCTACCTCGTAAAGCGCCTACAGCTACTATCACCGTGGGCCGCTGCCGGCGGGCGGGAAGCCGACACAGCGCGGCGTCACGGGCAGCGGCTGTGCGGTGGTGGTGTAATGGTGAGCATAGTTGCCTTCCAAGCAGTTGATCCGGGTTCGATTCCCGGCCACCGCAACGGGCGCAAATTTTTACGTATGAGTATGTGAGCCACGTGCTGTTAAATTAACGTTTTCTTTCCGTCGTTGCTCCACGCAGGCCATCCTGTAGTATGTCCCGACTTGTCCCGACTTTGCTCGGCTGACGCGAAAGCTGACGCTTGGAATTCGCCCTTATCAAGAGGACAGGCGATATAAACGGCTGTGAGAGGTGAGGTGTAGCGAAGTACCAAAACGACAGGCAAACTGCGAAATTTTCTGCTCCTTCTTCTTAAACAAAAAAATAAAAAAAAGAGACGCAGTCGGTAGGACTCGAACCTACGCTCCCAGAGGGAATCTGATTTCTAGTCAGACGCCTTAACCACTCGGCCACGACTGCTCGCAGCCAAAAAGTTCCCTCGAATCGTGAAAACTCAAACCGTTCTGCGCAGTATGTTGACAGGAAACGAACTCCGTGCACTGATTACGGCAGGGCTACCAGCGCTACGAGACGAGCCATTACGGAAGCGTTAAAATCTTCGCCCGGACAGGGACTCGAACCCTGGACCCTTAGGTTAAAAGCCTAATGCTCTACCGACTGAGCTATCCGGGCTCACACTTGTTGGGGGATGGAGCAGCTGCAGGCAATGTGAATAACTGGAACGCGTAATTGCTGGCTTCTGGCGCAACTGGCGACTTCACCGACTTGCCACTGACGCTGGTAGCAGCCCAACAGCGGACCAGTGCCTCTTCTCCCTTTATCCCGGTGCTGACAGTAATTGCATCTCGTGCCTTTTTTCCCCGATTACGCTCGGTTGAAGCTCCGGAAGGAGGGCGACAAACGAGGGTTGGAGGGCCAAAACATGGAGGGTCGTGTGCGCAAAAACTTCGCTTCCGGTACCGGGAATCGAACCCTGGCCTCCTGGGTGAAAGCCAGGTATCCTAGCCACTAGACCACACCGGATTTGCTCGATAAGTGTCAGATTTACTCCCTCTCCTCTGGCATTTCGTGCTGAATCCGGACTCAGTGGTGTTCTCTGTTTGCGAGCATATTTGCGCCTACAGACTGGCATGGCGCACAGCTCGAAACTGACTATTCATTGCTGTTTGCATCATATTTTACTCATAACAGGGGAGGAGAAAGGTCAAAGCTGTACCTTGCCATAGCTGGATGTAAACATTTTGACGCTGAGGCGTGGACTCCTTGTGGATAACAAACGACAATTCAGTTCGTTCCCTAGCAACAGCAACGCCGTTAATTCAGCCATGATGTACAGCAAATTATATGCCCCGGGTGAGGATCGAACTCACGACCTTAAGATTATGAGACTTACGCGCTGCCCACTGCGCTACCGAGGCACGTCTGCAACCAACGTCCCAGGAAACTTGGTAAGCCTCGCATATTAGAGATAGACAGTTTGCGCTTTCTCAAGAATCTGTTGTGTTGCTACACGTGCTTTCCCGAATTGCTAGATTAAACTGCTGCCGCGGCTTTTCCAACGGAAAGCAGCACTGCCTGAGGTTACAGTACATCGCCCTTGCGGCACCTGAACACAGCGGCCTGTAGGGCCAGGCTGACGCTAGAGTTCAGAAATAGCACGCGTCCGTCCAAGTACGGTCTCTTGCGTGCTGCGTGTTTGGTTCTTCTCACAGCGAATCCTGCTATACATTTCTGAGGCTGACGCAGCTCAAACGAGCAATCGGCGCGGCAGCATTATAGCGAGAACAGCAAAACGATGCATCGGCCGGGAATCGAACCCGGGCCGCCCGCGTGGTAGGCGAACAACCTGCCGCTTTTTTTGTTGTTGTTCTCATTTTTTTAGTTGCATTTGTTGGGGGCGGTCGACCGTGCTTCCCGAGCATATTCCAGAGTAGCTGTCTGCAGGGAAAGTGGGATTGCCACCCAACGACGCCGGATACAACCGAAAAAAGTGCTACACACGCGGAGTCCCCCACTACACTGCCTTAAAGCGACCGCTCATCACTATCGTGTGAGTAACCTTGCGGCCGCGGCGACGAGTCTTGCCCAAAGACGCAGCGTGCGTGGAGGCGCTGCCCGAACGCGTGTGGATGCACCCTCCTACCTCGTAAAGCGCCTACAGCTACTATCACCGTGGGCCGCTGCCGGCGGGCGGGAAGCCGACACAGCGCGGCGTCACGGGCAGCGGCTGTGCGGTGGTGGTGTAATGGTGAGCATAGTTGCCTTCCAAGCAGTTGATCCGGGTTCGATTCCCGGCCACCGCAACGGCCGCAAATTTTTACGTATGAGTATGTGAGCCACGTGCTGTTAAATTAACGTTTTCTTTCCGTCGTTGCTCCACGCAGGCCATCCTGTAGTATGTCCCGACTTGTCCCGACTTTGCTCGGCTGACGCGAATGCTGACGCTTGGAATTCGCCCTTATCAAGAGGACAGGCGATATAAACGGCTGTGAGAGGTGAGGTGTAGCGAAGTACCAAAACGACAGGCAAACTGCGAAATTTTCTGCTCCTTCTTCTTAAACAAAAAAATAAAAAAAAGAGACGCAGTCGGTAGGACTCGAACCTACGCTCCCAGAGGGAATCTGATTTCTAGTCAGACGCCTTAACCACTCGGCCACGACTGCTCGCAGCCAAAAAGTTCCCTCGAATCGTGAAAACTCAAACCGTTCTGCGCAGTATGTTGACAGGAAACGAACTCCGTGCACTGATTACGGCAGGGCTACCAGCGCTACGAGACGAGCCATTACGGAAGCGTTAAAATCTTCGCCCGGACAGGGACTCGAACCCTGGACCCTTAGGTTAAAAGCCTAATGCTCTACCGACTGAGCTATCCGGGCTCACACTTGTTGGGGGATGGAGCAGCTGCAGGCAATGTGAATAACTGGAACGCGTAATTGCTGGCTTCTGGCGCAACTGGCGACTTCACCGACTTGCCACTGACGCTGGTAGCAGCCCAACAGCGGACCAGTGCCTCTTCTCCCTTTATCCCGGTGCTGACAGTAATTGCATCTCGTGCCTTTTTTCCCCGATTACGCTCGGTTGAAGCTCCGGAAGGAGGGCGACAAACGAGGGTTGGAGGGCCAAAACATGGAGGGTCGTGTGCGCAAAAACTTCGCTTCCGGTACCGGGAATCGAACCCTGGCCTCCTGGGTGAAAGCCAGGTATCCTAGCCACTAGACCACACCGGATTTGCTCGATAAGTGTCAGATTTACTCCCTCTCCTCTGGCATTTCGTGCTGAATCCGGACTCAGTGGTGTTCTCTGTTTGCGAGCATATTTGCGCCTACAGACTGGCATGGCGCACAGCTCGAAACTGACTATTCATTGCTGTTTGCATCATATTTTACTCATAACAGGGGAGGAGAAAGGTCAAAGCTGTACCTTGCCATAGCTGGATGTAAACATTTTGACGCTGAGGCGTGGACTCCTTGTGGATAACAAACGACAATTCAGTTCGTTCCCTAGCAACAGCAACGCCGTTAATTCAGCCATGATGTACAGCAAATTATATGCCCCGGGTGAGGATCGAACTCACGACCTTAAGATTATGAGACTTACGCGCTGCCCACTGCGCTACCGAGGCACGTCTGCAACCAACGTCCCAGGAAACTTGGTAAGCCTCGCATATTAGAGATAGACAGTTTGCGCTTTCTCAAGAATCTGTTGTGTTGCTACACGTGCTTTCCCGAATTGCTAGATTAAACTGCTGCCGCGGCTTTTCCAACGGAAAGCAGCACTGCCTGAGGTTACAGTACATCGCCCTTGCGGCACCTGAATACAGCGGCCTGTAGGGCCAGGCTGACGCTAGAGTTCAGAAATAGCACGCGTCCGTCCAAGTACGGTCTCTTGCGTGCTGCGTGTTTGGTTCTTCTCACAGCGAATCCTGCTATACATTTCTGAGGCTGACGCAGCTCAAACGAGCAATCGGCGCGGCAGCATTATAGCGAGAACAGCAAAACGATGCATCGGCCGGGAATCGAACCCGGGCCGCCCGCGTGGTAGGCGAACAACCTGCCGCTTTTTTTGTTGTTGTTCTCATTTTTTTAGTTGCATTTGTTGGGGGCGGTCGACCGTGCTTCCCGAGCATATTCCAGAGTAGCTGTCTGCAGGGAAAGTGGGATTGCCACCCAACGACGCCGGATACAACCGAAAAAAGTGCTACACACGCGGAGTCCCCCACTACACTGCCTTAAAGCGACCGCTCATCACTATCGTGTGAGTAACCTTGCGGCCGCGGCGACGAGTCTTGCCCAAAGACGCAGCGTGCGTGGAGGCGCTGCCCGAACGCGTGTGGATGCACCCTCCTACCTCGTAAAGCGCCTACAGCTACTATCACCGTGGGCCGCTGCCGGCGGGCGGGAAGCCGACACAGCGCGGCGTCACGGGCAGCGGCTGTGCGGTGGTGGTGTAATGGTGAGCATAGTTGCCTTCCAAGCAGTTGATCCGGGTTCGATTCCCGGCCACCGCAACGGGCGCAAATTTTTACGTATGAGTATGTGAGCCACGTGCTGTTAAATTAACGTTTTCTTTCCGTCGTTGCTCCACGCAGGCCATCCTGTAGTATGTCCCGACTTGTCCCGACTTTGCTCGGCTGACGCGAAAGCTGACGCTTGGAATTCGCCCTTATCAAGAGGACAGGCGATATAAACGGCTGTGAGAGGTGAGGTGTAGCGAAGTACCAAAACGACAGGCAAACTGCGAAATTTTCTGCTCCTTCTTCTTAAACAAAAAAATAAAAAAAAGAGACGCAGTCGGTAGGACTCGAACCTACGCTCCCAGAGGGAATCTGATTTCTAGTCAGACGCCTTAACCACTCGGCCACGACTGCTCGCAGCCAAAAAGTTCCCTCGAATCGTGAAAACTCAAACCGTTCTGCGCAGTATGTTGACAGGAAACGAACTCCGTGCACTGATTACGGCAGGGCTACCAGCGCTACGAGACGAGCCATTACGGAAGCGTTAAAATCTTCGCCCGGACAGGGACTCGAACCCTGGACCCTTAGGTTAAAAGCCTAATGCTCTACCGACTGAGCTATCCGGGCTCACACTTGTTGGGGGATGGAGCAGCTGCAGGCAATGTGAATAACTGGAACGCGTAATTGCTGGCTTCTGGCGCAACTGGCGACTTCACCGACTTGCCACTGACGCTGGTAGCAGCCCAACAGCGGACCAGTGCCTCTTCTCCCTTTATCCCGGTGCTGACAGTAATTGCATCTCGTGCCTTTTTTCCCCGATTACGCTCGGTTGAAGCTCCGGAAGGAGGGCGACAAACGAGGGTTGGAGGGCCAAAACATGGAGGGTCGTGTGCGCGAAAACTTCGCTTCCGGTACCGGGAATCGAACCCTGGCCTCCTGGGTGAAAGCCAGGTATCCTAGCCACTAGACCACACCGGATTTGCTCGATAAGTGTCAGATTTACTCCCTCTCCTCTGGCATTTCGTGCTGAATCCGGACTCAGTGGTGTTCTCTGTTTGCGAGCATATTTGCGCCTACAGACTGGCATGGCGCACAGCTCGAAACTGACTATTCATTGCTGTTTGCATCATATTTTACTCATAACAGGGGAGGAGAAAGGTCAAAGCTGTACCTTGCCATAGCTGGATGTAAACATTTTGACGCTGAGGCGTGGACTCCTTGTGGATAACAAACGACAATTCAGTTCGTTCCCTAGCAACAGCAACGCCGTTAATTCAGCCATGATGTACAGCAAATTATATGCCCCGGGTGAGGATCGAACTCACGACCTTAAGATTATGAGACTTACGCGCTGCCCACTGCGCTACCGAGGCACGTCTGCAACCAACGTCCCAGGAAACTTGGTAAGCCTCGCATATTAGAGATAGACAGTTTGCGCTTTCTCAAGAATCTGTTGTGTTGCTACACGTGCTTTCCCGAATTGCTAGATTAAACTGCTGCCGCGGCTTTTCCAACGGAAAGCAGCACTGCCTGAGGTTACAGTACATCGCCCTTGCGGCACCTGAATACAGCGGCCTGTAGGGCCAGGCTGACGCTAGAGTTCAGAAATAGCACGCGTCCGTCCAAGTACGGTCTCTTGCGTGCTGCGTGTTTGGTTCTTCTCACAGCGAATCCTGCTATACATTTCTGAGGCTGACGCAGCTCAAACGAGCAATCGGCGCGGCAGCATTATAGCGAGAACAGCAAAACGATGCATCGGCCGGGAATCGAACCCGGGCCGCCCGCGTGGTAGGCGAACAACCTGCCGCTTTTTTTGTTGTTGTTCTCATTTTTTTAGTTGCATTTGTTGGGGGCGGTCGACCGTGCTTCCCGAGCATATTCCAGAGTAGCTGTCTGCAGGGAAAGTGGGATTGCCACCCAACGACGCCGGATACAACCGAAAAAAGTGCTACACACGCGGAGTCCCCCACTACACTGCCTTAAAGCGACCGCTCATCACTATCGTGTGAGTAACCTTGCGGCCGCGGCGACGAGTCTTGCCCAAAGACGCAGCGTGCGTGGAGGCGCTGCCCGAACGCGTGTGGATGCACCCTCCTACCTCGTAAGGCGCCTACAGCTACTATCACCGTGGGCCGCTGCCGGCGGGCGGGAAGCCGACACAGCGCGGCGTCACGGGCAGCGGCTGTGCGGTGGTGGTGTAATGGTGAGCATAGTTGCCTTCCAAGCAGTTGATCCGGGTTCGATTCCCGGCCACCGCAACGGGCGCAAATTTTTACGTATGAGTATGTGAGCCACGTGCTGTTAAATTAACGTTTTCTTTCCGTCGTTGCTCCACGCAGGCCATCCTGTAGTATGTCCCGACTTGTCCCGACTTTGCTCGGCTGACGCGAAAGCTGACGCTTGGAATTCGCCCTTATCAAGAGGACAGGCGATATAAACGGCTGTGAGAGGTGAGGTGTAGCGAAGTACCAAAACGACAGGCAAACTGCGAAATTTTCTGCTCCTTCTTCTTAAACAAAAAAATAAAAAAAAGAGACGCAGTCGGTAGGACTCGAACCTACGCTCCCAGAGGGAATCTGATTTCTAGTCAGACGCCTTAACCACTCGGCCACGACTGCTCGCAGCCAAAAAGTTCCCTCGAATCGTGAAAACTCAAACCGTTCTGCGCAGTATGTTGACAGGAAACGAACTCCGTGCACTGATTACGGCAGGGCTACCAGCGCTACGAGACGAGCCATTACGGAAGCGTTAAAATCTTCGCCCGGACAGGGACTCGAACCCTGGACCCTTAGGTTAAAAGCCTAATGCTCTACCGACTGAGCTATCCGGGCTCACACTTGTTGGGGGATGGAGCAGCTGCAGGCAATGTGAATAACTGGAACGCGTAATTGCTGGCTTCTGGCGCAACTGGCGACTTCACCGACTTGCCACTGACGCTGGTAGCAGCCCAACAGCGGACCAGTGCCTCTTCTCCCTTTATCCCGGTGCTGACAGTAATTGCATCTCGTGCCTTTTTTCCCCGATTACGCTCGGTTGAAGCTCCGGAAGGAGGGCGACAAACGAGGGTTGGAGGGCCAAAACATGGAGGGTCGTGTGCGCAAAAACTTCGCTTCCGGTACCGGGAATCGAACCCTGGCCTCCTGGGTGAAAGCCAGGTATCCTAGCCACTAGACCACACCGGATTTGCTCGATAAGTGTCAGATTTACTCCCTCTCCTCTGGCATTTCGTGCTGAATCCGGACTCAGTGGTGTTCTCTGTTTGCGAGCATATTTGCGCCTACAGACTGGCATGGCGCACAGCTCGAAACTGACTATTCATTGCTGTTTGCATCATATTTTACTCATAACAGGGGAGGAGAAAGGTCAAAGCTGTACCTTGCCATAGCTGGATGTAAACATTTTGACGCTGAGGCGTGGACTCCTTGTGGATAACAAACGACAATTCAGTTCGTTCCCTAGCAACAGCAACGCCGTTAATTCAGCCATGATGTACAGCAAATTATATGCCCCGGGTGAGGATCGAACTCACGACCTTAAGATTATGAGACTTACGCGCTGCCCACTGCGCTACCGAGGCACGTCTGCAACCAACGTCCCAGGAAACTTGGTAAGCCTCGCATATTAGAGATAGACAGTTTGCGCTTTCTCAAGAATCTGTTGTGTTGCTACACGTGCTTTCCCGAATTGCTAGATTAAACTGCTGCCGCGGCTTTTCCAACGGAAAGCAGCACTGCCTGAGGTTACAGTACATCGCCCTTGCGGCACCTGAATACAGCGGCCTGTAGGGCCAGGCTGACGCTAGAGTTCAGAAATAGCACGCGTCCGTCCAAGTACGGTCTCTTGCGTGCTGCGTGTTTGGTTCTTCTCACAGCGAATCCTGCTATACATTTCTGAGGCTGACGCAGCTCAAACGAGCAATCGGCGCGGCAGCATTATAGCGAGAACAGCAAAACGATGCATCGGCCGGGAATCGAACCCGGGCCGCCCGCGTGGTAGGCGAACAACCTGCCGCTTTTTTTGTTGTTGTTCTCATTTTTTTAGTTGCATTTGTTGGGGGCGGTCGACCGTGCTTCCCGAGCATATTCCAGAGTAGCTGTCTGCAGGGAAAGTGGGATTGCCACCCAACGACGCCGGATACAACCGAAAAAAGTGCTACACACGCGGAGTCCCCCACTACACTGCCTTAAAGCGACCGCTCATCACTATCGTGTGAGTAACCTTGCGGCCGCGGCGACGAGTCTTGCCCAAAGACGCAGCGTGCGTGGAGGCGCTGCCCGAACGCGTGTGGATGCACCCTCCTACCTCGTAAGGCGCCTACAGCTACTATCACCGTGGGCCGCTGCCGGCGGGCGGGAAGCCGACACAGCGCGGCGTCACGGGCAGCGGCTGTGCGGTGGTGGTGTAATGGTGAGCATAGTTGCCTTCCAAGCAGTTGATCCGGGTTCGATTCCCGGCCACCGCAACGGGCGCAAATTTTTACGTATGAGTATGTGAGCCACGTGCTGTTAAATTAACGTTTTCTTTCCGTCGTTGCTCCACGCAGGCCATCCTGTAGTATGTCCCGACTTGTCCCGACTTTGCTCGGCTGACGCGAAAGCTGACGCTTGGAATTCGCCCTTATCAAGAGGACAGGCGATATAAACGGCTGTGAGAGGTGAGGTGTAGCGAAGTACCAAAACGACAGGCAAACTGCGAAATTTTCTGCTCCTTCTTCTTAAACAAAAAAATAAAAAAAAGAGACGCAGTCGGTAGGACTCGAACCTACGCTCCCAGAGGGAATCTGATTTCTAGTCAGACGCCTTAACCACTCGGCCACGACTGCTCGCAGCCAAAAAGTTCCCTCGAATCGTGAAAACTCAAACCGTTCTGCGCAGTATGTTGACAGGAAACGAACTCCGTGCACTGATTACGGCAGGGCTACCAGCGCTACGAGACGAGCCATTACGGAAGCGTTAAAATCTTCGCCCGGACAGGGACTCGAACCCTGGACCCTTAGGTTAAAAGCCTAATGCTCTACCGACTGAGCTATCCGGGCTCACACTTGTTGGGGGATGGAGCAGCTGCAGGCAATGTGAATAACTGGAACGCGTAATTGCTGGCTTCTGGCGCAACTGGCGACTTCACCGACTTGCCACTGACGCTGGTAGCAGCCCAACAGCGGACCAGTGCCTCTTCTCCCTTTATCCCGGTGCTGACAGTAATTGCATCTCGTGCCTTTTTTCCCCGATTACGCTCGGTTGAAGCTCCGGAAGGAGGGCGACAAACGAGGGTTGGAGGGCCAAAACATGGAGGGTCGTGTGCGCAAAAACTTCGCTTCCGGTACCGGGAATCGAACCCTGGCCTCCTGGGTGAAAGCCAGGTATCCTAGCCACTAGACCACACCGGATTTGCTCGATAAGTGTCAGATTTACTCCCTCTCCTCTGGCATTTCGTGCTGAATCCGGACTCAGTGGTGTTCTCTGTTTGCGAGCATATTTGCGCCTACAGACTGGCATGGCGCACAGCTCGAAACTGACTATTCATTGCTGTTTGCATCATATTTTACTCATAACAGGGGAGGAGAAAGGTCAAAGCTGTACCTTGCCATAGCTGGATGTAAACATTTTGACGCTGAGGCGTGGACTCCTTGTGGATAACAAACGACAATTCAGTTCGTTCCCTAGCAACAGCAACGCCGTTAATTCAGCCATGATGTACAGCAAATTATATGCCCCGGGTGAGGATCGAACTCACGACCTTAAGATTATGAGACTTACGCGCTGCCCACTGCGCTACCGAGGCACGTCTGCAACCAACGTCCCAGGAAACTTGGTAAGCCTCGCATATTAGAGATAGACAGTTTGCGCTTTCTCAAGAATCTGTTGTGTTGCTACACGTGCTTTCCCGAATTGCTAGATTAAACTGCTGCCGCGGCTTTTCCAACGGAAAGCAGCACTGCCTGAGGTTACAGTACATCGCCCTTGCGGCACCTGAATACAGCGGCCTGTAGGGCCAGGCTGACGCTAGAGTTCAGAAATAGCACGCGTCCGTCCAAGTACGGTCTCTTGCGTGCTGCGTGTTTGGTTCTTCTCACAGCGAATCCTGCTATACATTTCTGAGGCTGACGCAGCTCAAACGAGCAATCGGCGCGGCAGCATTATAGCGAGAACAGCAAAACGATGCATCGGCCGGGAATCGAACCCGGGCCGCCCGCGTGGTAGGCGAACAACCTGCCGCTTTTTTTGTTGTTGTTCTCATTTTTTTAGTTGCATTTGTTGGGGGCGGTCGACCGTGCTTCCCGAGCATATTCCAGAGTAGCTGTCTGCAGGGAAAGTGGGATTGCCACCCAACGACGCCGGATACAACCGAAAAAAGTGCTACACACGCGGAGTCCCCCACTACACTGCCTTAAAGCGACCGCTCATCACTATCGTGTGAGTAACCTTGCGGCCGCGGCGACGAGTCTTGCCCAAAGACGCAGCGTGCGTGGAGGCGCTGCCCGAACGCGTGTGGATGCACCCTCCTACCTCGTAAGGCGCCTACAGCTACTATCACCGTGGGCCGCTGCCGGCGGGCGGGAAGCCGACACAGCGCGGCGTCACGGGCAGCGGCTGTGCGGTGGTGGTGTAATGGTGAGCATAGTTGCCTTCCAAGCAGTTGATCCGGGTTCGATTCCCGGCCACCGCAACGGGCGCAAATTTTTACGTATGAGTATGTGAGCCACGTGCTGTTAAATTAACGTTTTCTTTCCGTCGTTGCTCCACGCAGGCCATCCTGTAGTATGTCCCGACTTGTCCCGACTTTGCTCGGCTGACGCGAAAGCTGACGCTTGGAATTCGCCCTTATCAAGAGGACAGGCGATATAAACGGCTGTGAGAGGTGAGGTGTAGCGAAGTACCAAAACGACAGGCAAACTGCGAAATTTTCTGCTCCTTCTTCTTAAACAAAAAAATAAAAAAAAGAGACGCAGTCGGTAGGACTCGAACCTACGCTCCCAGAGGGAATCTGATTTCTAGTCAGACGCCTTAACCACTCGGCCACGACTGCTCGCAGCCAAAAAGTTCCCTCGAATCGTGAAAACTCAAACCGTTCTGCGCAGTATGTTGACAGGAAACGAACTCCGTGCACTGATTACGGCAGGGCTACCAGCGCTACGAGACGAGCCATTACGGAAGCGTTAAAATCTTCGCCCGGACAGGGACTCGAACCCTGGACCCTTAGGTTAAAAGCCTAATGCTCTACCGACTGAGCTATCCGGGCTCACACTTGTTGGGGGATGGAGCAGCTGCAGGCAATGTGAATAACTGGAACGCGTAATTGCTGGCTTCTGGCGCAACTGGCGACTTCACCGACTTGCCACTGACGCTGGTAGCAGCCCAACAGCGGACCAGTGCCTCTTCTCCCTTTATCCCGGTGCTGACAGTAATTGCATCTCGTGCCTTTTTTCCCCGATTACGCTCGGTTGAAGCTCCGGAAGGAGGGCGACAAACGAGGGTTGGAGGGCCAAAACATGGAGGGTCGTGTGCGCAAAAACTTCGCTTCCGGTACCGGGAATCGAACCCTGGCCTCCTGGGTGAAAGCCAGGTATCCTAGCCACTAGACCACACCGGATTTGCTCGATAAGTGTCAGATTTACTCCCTCTCCTCTGGCATTTCGTGCTGAATCCGGACTCAGTGGTGTTCTCTGTTTGCGAGCATATTTGCGCCTACAGACTGGCATGGCGCACAGCTCGAAACTGACTATTCATTGCTGTTTGCATCATATTTTACTCATAACAGGGGAGGAGAAAGGTCAAAGCTGTACCTTGCCATAGCTGGATGTAAACATTTTGACGCTGAGGCGTGGACTCCTTGTGGATAACAAACGACAATTCAGTTCGTTCCCTAGCAACAGCAACGCCGTTAATTCAGCCATGATGTACAGCAAATTATATGCCCCGGGTGAGGATCGAACTCACGACCTTAAGATTATGAGACTTACGCGCTGCCCACTGCGCTACCGAGGCACGTCTGCAACCAACGTCCCAGGAAACTTGGTAAGCCTCGCATATTAGAGATAGACAGTTTGCGCTTTCTCAAGAATCTGTTGTGTTGCTACACGTGCTTTCCCGAATTGCTAGATTAAACTGCTGCCGCGGCTTTTCCAACGGAAAGCAGCACTGCCTGAGGTTACAGTACATCGCCCTTGCGGCACCTGAATACAGCGGCCTGTAGGGCCAGGCTGACGCTAGAGTTCAGAAATAGCACGCGTCCGTCCAAGTACGGTCTCTTGCGTGCTGCGTGTTTGGTTCTTCTCACAGCGAATCCTGCTATACATTTCTGAGGCTGACGCAGCTCAAACGAGCAATCGGCGCGGCAGCATTATAGCGAGAACAGCAAAACGATGCATCGGCCGGGAATCGAACCCGGGCCGCCCGCGTGGTAGGCGAACAACCTGCCGCTTTTTTTGTTGTTGTTCTCATTTTTTTAGTTGCATTTGTTGGGGGCGGTCGACCGTGCTTCCCGAGCATATTCCAGAGTAGCTGTCTGCAGGGAAAGTGGGATTGCCACCCAACGACGCCGGATACAACCGAAAAAAGTGCTACACACGCGGAGTCCCCCACTACACTGCCTTAAAGCGACCGCTCATCACTATCGTGTGAGTAACCTTGCGGCCGCGGCGACGAGTCTTGCCCAAAGACGCAGCGTGCGTGGAGGCGCTGCCCGAACGCGTGTGGATGCACCCTCCTACCTCGTAAGGCGCCTACAGCTACTATCACCGTGGGCCGCTGCCGGCGGGCGGGAAGCCGACACAGCGCGGCGTCACGGGCAGCGGCTGTGCGGTGGTGGTGTAATGGTGAGCATAGTTGCCTTCCAAGCAGTTGATCCGGGTTCGATTCCCGGCCACCGCAACGGGCGCAAATTTTTACGTATGAGTATGTGAGCCACGTGCTGTTAAATTAACGTTTTCTTTCCGTCGTTGCTCCACGCAGGCCATCCTGTAGTATGTCCCGACTTGTCCCGACTTTGCTCGGCTGACGCGAAAGCTGACGCTTGGAATTCGCCCTTATCAAGAGGACAGGCGATATAAACGGCTGTGAGAGGTGAGGTGTAGCGAAGTACCAAAACGACAGGCAAACTGCGAAATTTTCTGCTCCTTCTTCTTAAACAAAAAAATAAAAAAAAGAGACGCAGTCGGTAGGACTCGAACCTACGCTCCCAGAGGGAATCTGATTTCTAGTCAGACGCCTTAACCACTCGGCCACGACTGCTCGCAGCCAAAAAGTTCCCTCGAATCGTGAAAACTCAAACCGTTCTGCGCAGTATGTTGACAGGAAACGAACTCCGTGCACTGATTACGGCAGGGCTACCAGCGCTACGAGACGAGCCATTACGGAAGCGTTAAAATCTTCGCCCGGACAGGGACTCGAACCCTGGACCCTTAGGTTAAAAGCCTAATGCTCTACCGACTGAGCTATCCGGGCTCACACTTGTTGGGGGATGGAGCAGCTGCAGGCAATGTGAATAACTGGAACGCGTAATTGCTGGCTTCTGGCGCAACTGGCGACTTCACCGACTTGCCACTGACGCTGGTAGCAGCCCAACAGCGGACCAGTGCCTCTTCTCCCTTTATCCCGGTGCTGACAGTAATTGCATCTCGTGCCTTTTTTCCCCGATTACGCTCGGTTGAAGCTCCGGAAGGAGGGCGACAAACGAGGGTTGGAGGGCCAAAACATGGAGGGTCGTGTGCGCAAAAACTTCGCTTCCGGTACCGGGAATCGAACCCTGGCCTCCTGGGTGAAAGCCAGGTATCCTAGCCACTAGACCACACCGGATTTGCTCGATAAGTGTCAGATTTACTCCCTCTCCTCTGGCATTTCGTGCTGAATCCGGACTCAGTGGTGTTCTCTGTTTGCGAGCATATTTGCGCCTACAGACTGGCATGGCGCACAGCTCGAAACTGACTATTCATTGCTGTTTGCATCATATTTTACTCGTAACAGGGGAGGAGAAAGGTCAAAGCTGTACCTTGCCATAGCTGGATGTAAACATTTTGACGCTGAGGCGTGGACTCCTTGTGGATAACAAACGACAATTCAGTTCGTTCCCTAGCAACAGCAACGCCGTTAATTCAGCCATGATGTACAGCAAATTATATGCCCCGGGTGAGGATCGAACTCACGACCTTAAGATTATGAGACTTACGCGCTGCCCACTGCGCTACCGAGGCACGTCTGCAACCAACGTCCCAGGAAACTTGGTAAGCCTCGCATATTAGAGATAGACAGTTTGCGCTTTCTCAAGAATCTGTTGTGTTGCTACACGTGCTTTCCCGAATTGCTAGATTAAACTGCTGCCGCGGCTTTTCCAACGGAAAGCAGCACTGCCTGAGGTTACAGTACATCGCCCTTGCGGCACCTGAATACAGCGGCCTGTAGGGCCAGGCTGACGCTAGAGTTCAGAAATAGCACGCGTCCGTCCAAGTACGGTCTCTTGCGTGCTGCGTGTTTGGTTCTTCTCACAGCGAATCCTGCTATACATTTCTGAGGCTGACGCAGCTCAAACGAGCAATCGGCGCGGCAGCATTATAGCGAGAACAGCAAAACGATGCATCGGCCGGGAATCGAACCCGGGCCGCCCGCGTGGTAGGCGAACAACCTGCCGCTTTTTTTGTTGTTGTTCTCATTTTTTTAGTTGCATTTGTTGGGGGCGGTCGACCGTGCTTCCCGAGCATATTCCAGAGTAGCTGTCTGCAGGGAAAGTGGGATTGCCACCCAACGACGCCGGATACAACCGAAAAAAGTGCTACACACGCGGAGTCCCCCACTACACTGCCTTAAAGCGACCGCTCATCACTATCGTGTGAGTAACCTTGCGGCCGCGGCGACGAGTCTTGCCCAAAGACGCAGCGTGCGTGGAGGCGCTGCCCGAACGCGTGTGGATGCACCCTCCTACCTCGTAAAGCGCCTACAGCTACTATCACCGTGGGCCGCTGCCGGCGGGCGGGAAGCCGACACAGCGCGGCGTCACGGGCAGCGGCTGTGCGGTGGTGGTGTAATGGTGAGCATAGTTGCCTTCCAAGCAGTTGATCCGGGTTCGATTCCCGGCCACCGCAACGGGCGCAAATTTTTACGTATGAGTATGTGAGCCACGTGCTGTTAAATTAACGTTTTCTTTCCGTCGTTGCTCCACGCAGGCCATCCTGTAGTATGTCCCGACTTGTCCCGACTTTGCTCGGCTGACGCGAAAGCTGACGCTTGGAATTCGCCCTTATCAAGAGGACAGGCGATATAAACGGCTGTGAGAGGTGAGGTGTAGCGAAGTACCAAAACGACAGGCAAACTGCGAAATTTTCTGCTCCTTCTTCTTAAACAAAAAAATAAAAAAAAGAGACGCAGTCGGTAGGACTCGAACCTACGCTCCCAGAGGGAATCTGATTTCTAGTCAGACGCCTTAACCACTCGGCCACGACTGCTCGCAGCCAAAAAGTTCCCTCGAATCGTGAAAACTCAAACCGTTCTGCGCAGTATGTTGACAGGAAACGAACTCCGTGCACTGATTACGGCAGGGCTACCAGCGCTACGAGACGAGCCATTACGGAAGCGTTAAAATCTTCGCCCGGACAGGGACTCGAACCCTGGACCCTTAGGTTAAAAGCCTAATGCTCTACCGACTGAGCTATCCGGGCTCACACTTGTTGGGGGATGGAGCAGCTGCAGGCAATGTGAATAACTGGAACGCGTAATTGCTGGCTTCTGGCGCAACTGGCGACTTCACCGACTTGCCACTGACGCTGGTAGCAGCCCAACAGCGGACCAGTGCCTCTTCTCCCTTTATCCCGGTGCTGACAGTAATTGCATCTCGTGCCTTTTTTCCCCGATTACGCTCGGTTGAAGCTCCGGAAGGAGGGCGACAAACGAGGGTTGGAGGGCCAAAACATGGAGGGTCGTGTGCGCAAAAACTTCGCTTCCGGTACCGGGAATCGAACCCTGGCCTCCTGGGTGAAAGCCAGGTATCCTAGCCACTAGACCACACCGGATTTGCTCGATAAGTGTCAGATTTACTCCCTCTCCTCTGGCATTTCGTGCTGAATCCGGACTCAGTGGTGTTCTCTGTTTGCGAGCATATTTGCGCCTACAGACTGGCATGGCGCACAGCTCGAAACTGACTATTCATTGCTGTTTGCATCATATTTTACTCATAACAGGGGAGGAGAAAGGTCAAAGCTGTACCTTGCCATAGCTGGATGTAAACATTTTGACGCTGAGGCGTGGACTCCTTGTGGATAACAAACGACAATTCAGTTCGTTCCCTAGCAACAGCAACGCCGTTAATTCAGCCATGATGTACAGCAAATTATATGCCCCGGGTGAGGATCGAACTCACGACCTTAAGATTATGAGACTTACGCGCTGCCCACTGCGCTACCGAGGCACGTCTGCAACCAACGTCCCAGGAAACTTGGTAAGCCTCGCATATTAGAGATAGACAGTTTGCGCTTTCTCAAGAATCTGTTGTGTTGCTACACGTGCTTTCCCGAATTGCTAGATTAAACTGCTGCCGCGGCTTTTCCAACGGAAAGCAGCACTGCCTGAGGTTACAGTACATCGCCCTTGCGGCCCCTGAACACAGCGGCCTGTAGGGCCAGGCTGACGCTAGAGTTCAGAAATAGCACGCGTCCGTCCAAGTACGGTCTCTTGCGTGCTGCGTGTTTGGTTCTTCTCACAGCGAATCCTGCTATACATTTCTGAGGCTGACGCAGCTCAAACGAGCAATCGGCGCGGCAGCATTATAGCGAGAACAGCAAAACGATGCATCGGCCGGGAATCGAACCCGGGCCGCCCGCGTGGTAGGCGAACAACCTGCCGCTTTTTTTGTTGTTGTTCTCATTTTTTTAGTTGCATTTGTTGGGGGCGGTCGACCGTGCTTCCCGAGCATATTCCAGAGTAGCTGTCTGCAGGGAAAGTGGGATTGCCACCCAACGACGCCGGATACAACCGAAAAAAGTGCTACACACGCGGAGTCCCCCACTACACTGCCTTAAAGCGACCGCTCATCACTATCGTGTGAGTAACCTTGCGGCCGCGGCGACGAGTCTTGCCCAAAGACGCAGCGTGCGTGGAGGCGCTGCCCGAACGCGTGTGGATGCACCCTCCTACCTCGTAAAGCGCCTACAGCTACTATCACCGTGGGCCGCTGCCGGCGGGCGGGAAGCCGACACAGCGCGGCGTCACGGGCAGCGGCTGTGCGGTGGTGGTGTAATGGTGAGCATAGTTGCCTTCCAAGCAGTTGATCCGGGTTCGATTCCCGGCCACCGCAACGGGCGCAAATTTTTACGTATGAGTATGTGAGCCACGTGCTGTTAAATTAACGTTTTCTTTCCGTCGTTGCTCCACGCAGGCCATCCTGTAGTATGTCCCGACTTGTCCCGACTTTGCTCGGCTGACGCGAAAGCTGACGCTTGGAATTCGCCCTTATCAAGAGGACAGGCGATATAAACGGCTGTGAGAGGTGAGGTGTAGCGAAGTACCAAAACGACAGGCAAACTGCGAAATTTTCTGCTCCTTCTTCTTAAACAAAAAAATAAAAAAAAGAGACGCAGTCGGTAGGACTCGAACCTACGCTCCCAGAGGGAATCTGATTTCTAGTCAGACGCCTTAACCACTCGGCCACGACTGCTCGCAGCCAAAAAGTTCCCTCGAATCGTGAAAACTCAAACCGTTCTGCGCAGTATGTTGACAGGAAACGAACTCCGTGCACTGATTACGGCAGGGCTACCAGCGCTACGAGACGAGCCATTACGGAAGCGTTAAAATCTTCGCCCGGACAGGGACTCGAACCCTGGACCCTTAGGTTAAAAGCCTAATGCTCTACCGACTTAGCTATCCGGGCTCACACTTGTTGGGGGATGGAGCAGCTGCAGGCAATGTGAATAACTGGAACGCGTAATTGCTGGCTTCTGGCGCAACTGGCGACTTCACCGACTTGCCACTGACGCTGGTAGCAGCCCAACAGCGGACCAGTGCCTCTTCTCCCTTTATCCCGGTGCTGACAGTAATTGCATCTCGTGCCTTTTTTCCCCGATTACGCTCGGTTGAAGCTCCGGAAGGAGGGCGACAAACGAGGGTTGGAGGGCCAAAACATGGAGGGTCGTGTGCGCAAAAACTTCGCTTCCGGTACCGGGAATCGAACCCTGGCCTCCTGGGTGAAAGCCAGGTATCCTAGCCACTAGACCACACCGGATTTGCTCGATAAGTGTCAGATTTACTCCCTCTCCTCTGGCATTTCGTGCTGAATCCGGACTCAGTGGTGTTCTCTGTTTGCGAGCATATTTGCGCCTACAGACTGGCATGGCGCACAGCTCGAAACTGACTATTCATTGCTGTTTGCATCATATTTTACTCATAACAGGGGAGGAGAAAGGTCAAAGCTGTACCTTGCCATAGCTGGATGTAAACATTTTGACGCTGAGGCGTGGACTCCTTGTGGATAACAAACGACAATTCAGTTCGTTCCCTAGCAACAGCAACGCCGTTAATTCAGCCATGATGTACAGCAAATTATATGCCCCGGGTGAGGATCGAACTCACGACCTTAAGATTATGAGACTTACGCGCTGCCCACTGCGCTACCGAGGCACGTCTGCAACCAACGTCCCAGGAAACTTGGTAAGCCTCGCATATTAGAGATAGACAGTTTGCGCTTTCTCAAGAATCTGTTGTGTTGCTACACGTGCTTTCCCGAATTGCTAGATTAAACTGCTGCCGCGGCTTTTCCAACGGAAAGCAGCACTGCCTGAGGTTACAGTACATCGCCCTTGCGGCCCCTGAACACAGCGGCCTGTAGGGCCAGGCTGACGCTAGAGTTCAGAAATAGCACGCGTCCGTCCAAGTACGGTCTCTTGCGTGCTGCGTGTTTGGTTCTTCTCACAGCGAATCCTGCTATACATTTCTGAGGCTGACGCAGCTCAAACGAGCAATCGGCGCGGCAGCATTATAGCGAGAACAGCAAAACGATGCATCGGCCGGGAATCGAACCCGGGCCGCCCGCGTGGTAGGCGAACAACCTGCCGCTTTTTTTGTTGTTGTTCTCATGTTTTTAGTTGCATTTGTTGGGGGCGGTCGACCGTGCTTCCCGAGCATATTCCAGAGTAGCTGTCTGCAGGGAAAGTGGGATTGCCACCCAACGACGCCGGATACAACCGAAAAAAGTGCTACACACGCGGAGTCCCCCACTACACTGCCTTAAAGCGACCGCTCATCACTATCGTGTGAGTAACCTTGCGGCCGCGGCGACGAGTCTTGCCCAAAGACGCAGCGTGCGTGGAGGCGCTGCCCGAACGCGTGTGGATGCACCCTCCTACCTCGTAAAGCGCCTACAGCTACTATCACCGTGGGCCGCTGCCGGCGGGCGGGAAGCCGACACAGCGCGGCGTCACGGGCAGCGGCTGTGCGGTGGTGGTGTAATGGTGAGCATAGTTGCCTTCCAAGCAGTTGATCCGGGTTCGATTCCCGGCCACCGCAACGGGCGCAAATTTTTACGTATGAGTATGTGAGCCACGTGCTGTTAAATTAACGTTTTCTTTCCGTCGTTGCTCCACGCAGGCCATCCTGTAGTATGTCCCGACTTGTCCCGACTTTGCTCGGCTGACGCGAAAGCTGACGCTTGGAATTCGCCCTTATCAAGAGGACAGGCGATATAAACGGCTGTGAGAGGTGAGGTGTAGCGAAGTACCAAAACGACAGGCAAACTGCGAAATTTTCTGCTCCTTCTTCTTAAACAAAAAAATAAAAAAAAGAGACGCAGTCGGTAGGACTCGAACCTACGCTCCCAGAGGGAATCTGATTTCTAGTCAGACGCCTTAACCACTCGGCCACGACTGCTCGCAGCCAAAAAGTTCCCTCGAATCGTGAAAACTCAAACCGTTCTGCGCAGTATGTTGACAGGAAACGAACTCCGTGCACTGATTACGGCAGGGCTACCAGCGCTACGAGACGAGCCATTACGGAAGCGTTAAAATCTTCGCCCGGACAGGGACTCGAACCCTGGACCCTTAGGTTAAAAGCCTAATGCTCTACCGACTGAGCTATCCGGGCTCACACTTGTTGGGGGATGGAGCAGCTGCAGGCAATGTGAATAACTGGAACGCGTAATTGCTGGCTTCTGGCGCAACTGGCGACTTCACCGACTTGCCACTGACGCTGGTAGCAGCCCAACAGCGGACCAGTGCCTCTTCTCCCTTTATCCCGGTGCTGACAGTAATTGCATCTCGTGCCTTTTTTCCCCGATTACGCTCGGTTGAAGCTCCGGAAGGAGGGCGACAAACGAGGGTTGGAGGGCCAAAACATGGAGGGTCGTGTGCGCAAAAACTTCGCTTCCGGTACCGGGAATCGAACCCTGGCCTCCTGGGTGAAAGCCAGGTATCCTAGCCACTAGACCACACCGGATTTGCTCGATAAGTGTCAGATTTACTCCCTCTCCTCTGGCATTTCGTGCTGAATCCGGACTCAGTGGTGTTCTCTGTTTGCGAGCATATTTGCGCCTACAGACTGGCATGGCGCACAGCTCGAAACTGACTATTCATTGCTGTTTGCATCATATTTTACTCATAACAGGGGAGGAGAAAGGTCAAAGCTGTACCTTGCCATAGCTGGATGTAAACATTTTGACGCTGAGGCGTGGACTCCTTGTGGATAACAAACGACAATTCAGTTCGTTCCCTAGCAACAGCAACGCCGTTAATTCAGCCATGATGTACAGCAAATTATATGCCCCGGGTGAGGATCGAACTCACGACCTTAAGATTATGAGACTTACGCGCTGCCCACTGCGCTACCGAGGCACGTCTGCAACCAACGTCCCAGGAAACTTGGTAAGCCTCGCATATTAGAGATAGACAGTTTGCGCTTTCTCAAGAATCTGTTGTGTTGCTACACGTGCTTTCCCGAATTGCTAGATTAAACTGCTGCCGCGGCTTTTCCAACGGAAAGCAGCACTGCCTGAGGTTACAGTACATCGCCCTTGCGGCACCTGAACACAGCGGCCTGTAGGGCCAGGCTGACGCTAGAGTTCAGAAATAGCACGCGTCCGTCCAAGTACGGTCTCTTGCGTGCTGCGTGTTTGGTTCTTCTCACAGCGAATCCTGCTATACATTTCTGAGTCTGACGCAGCTCAAACGAGCAATCGGCGCGGCAGCATTATAGCGAGAACAGCAAAACGATGCATCGGCCGGGAATCGAACCCGGGCCGCCCGCGTGGTAGGCAAACAACCTGCCGCTTTTTTTGTTGTTGTTCTCATTTTTTTAGTTGCATTTGTTGGGGGCGGTCGACCGTGCTTCCCGAGCATATTCCAGAGTAGCTGTCTGCAGGGAAAGTGGGATTGCCACCCAACGACGCCGGATACAACCGAAAAAAGTGCTACACACGCGGAGTCCCCCACTACACTGCCTTAAAGCGACCGCTCATCACTATCGTGTGAGTAACCTTGCGGCCGCGGCGACGAGTCTTGCCCAAAGACGCAGCGTGCGTGGAGGCGCTGCCCGAACGCGTGTGGATGCACCCTCCTACCTCGTAAAGCGCCTACAGCTACTATCACCGTGGGCCGCTGCCGGCGGGCGGGAAGCCGACACAGCGCGGCGTCACGGGCAGCGGCTGTGCGGTGGTGGTGTAATGGTGAGCATAGTTGCCTTCCAAGCAGTTGATCCGGGTTCGATTCCCGGCCACCGCAACGGGCGCAAATTTTTACGTATGAGTATGTGAGCCACGTGCTGTTAAATTAACGTTTTCTTTCCGTCGTTGCTCCACGCAGGCCATCCTGTAGTATGTCCCGACTTGTCCCGACTTTGCTCGGCTGACGCGAAAGCTGACGCTTGGAATTCGCCCTTATCAAGAGGACAGGCGATATAAACGGCTGTGAGAGGTGAGGTGTAGCGAAGTACCAAAACGACAGGCAAACTGCGAAATTTTCTGCTCCTTCTTCTTAAACAAAAAAATAAAAAAAAGAGACGCAGTCGGTAGGACTCGAACTTACGCTCCCAGAGGGAATCTGATTTCTAGTCAGACGCCTTAACCACTCGGCCACGACTGCTCGCAGCCAAAATGTTCCCTCGAATCGTGAAAACTCAAACCGTTCTGCGCAGTATGTTGACAGGAAACGAACTCCGTGCACTGATTACGGCAGGGCTACCAGCGCTACGAGACGAGCCATTACGGAAGCGTTAAAATCTTCGCCCGGACAGGGACTCGAACCCTGGACCCTTAGGTTAAAAGCCTAAGGCTCTACCGACTGAGCTATCCGGGCTCACACTTGTTGGGGGATGGAGCAGCTGCAGGCAATGTGAATAACTGGAACGCGTAATTGCTGGCTTCTGGCGCAACTGGCGACTTCACCGACTTGCCACTGACGCTGGTAGCAGCCCAACAGCGGACCAGTGCCTCTTCTCCCTTTATCCCGGTGCTGACAGTAATTGCATCTCGTGCCTTTTTTCCCCGATTACGCTCGGTTGAAGCTCCGGAAGGAGGGCGACAAACGAGGGTTGGAGGGCCAAAACATGGAGGGTCGTGTGCGCAAAAACTTCGCTTCCGGTACCGGGAATCGAACCCTGGCCTCCTGGGTGAAAGCCAGGTATCCTAGCCACTAGACCACACCGGATTTGCTCGATAAGTGTCAGATTTACTCCCTCTCCTCTGGCATTTCGTGCTGAATCCGGACTCAGTGGTGTTCTCTGTTTGCGAGCATATTTGCGCCTACAGACTGGCATGGCGCACAGCTCGAAACTGACTATTCATTGCTGTTTGCATCATATTTTACTCATAACAGGGGAGGAGAAAGGTCAAAGCTGTACCTTGCCATAGCTGGATGTAAACATTTTGACGCTGAGGCGTGGACTCCTTGTGGATAACAAACGACAATTCAGTTCGTTCCCTAGCAACAGCAACGCCGTTAATTCAGCCATGATGTACAGCAAATTATATGCCCCGGGTGAGGATCGAACTCACGACCTTAAGATTATGAGACTTACGCGCTGCCCACTGCGCTACCGAGGCACGTCTGCAACCAACGTCCCAGGAAACTTGGTAAGCCTCGCATATTAGAGATAGACAGTTTGCGCTTTCTCAAGAATCTGTTGTGTTGCTACACGTGCTTTCCCGAATTGCTAGATTAAACTGCTGCCGCGGCTTTTCCAACGGAAAGCAGCACTGCCTGAGGTTACAGTACATCGCCCTTGCGGCACCTGAACACAGCGGCCTGTAGGGCCAGGCTGACGCTAGAGTTCAGAAATAGCACGCGTCCGTCCAAGTACGGTCTCTTGCGTGCTGCGTGTTTGGTTCTTCTCACAGCGAATCCTGCTATACATTTCTGAGGCTGACGCAGCTCAAACGAGCAATCGGCGCGGCAGCATTATAGCGAGAACAGCAAAACGATGCATCGGCCGGGAATCGAACCCGGGCCGCCCGCGTGGTAGGCGAACAACCTGCCGCTTTTTTTGTTGTTGTTCTCATTTTTTTAGTTGCATTTGTTGGGGGCGGTCGACCGTGCTTCCCGAGCATATTCCAGAGTAGCTGTCTGCAGGGAAAGTGGGATTGCCACCCAACGACGCCGGATACAACCGAAAAAAGTGCTACACACGCGGAGTCCCCCACTACACTGCCTTAAAGCGACCGCTCATCACTATCGTGTGAGTAACCTTGCGGCCGCGGCGACGAGTCTTGCCCAAAGACGCAGCGTGCGTGGAGGCGCTGCCCGAACGCGTGTGGATGCACCCTCCTACCTCGTAAAGCGCCTACAGCTACTATCACCGTGGGCCGCTGCCGGCGGGCGGGAAGCCGACACAGCGCGGCGTCACGGGCAGCGGCTGTGCGGTGGTGGTGTAATGGTGAGCATAGTTGCCTTCCAAGCAGTTGATCCGGGTTCGATTCCCGGCCACCGCAACGGGCGCAAATTTTTACGTATGAGTATGTGAGCCACGTGCTGTTAAATTAACGTTTTCTTTCCGTCGTTGCTCCACGCAGGCCATCCTGTAGTATGTCCCGACTTGTCCCGACTTTGCTCGGCTGACGCGAAAGCTGACGCTTGGAATTCGCCCTTATCAAGAGGACAGGCGATATAAACGGCTGTGAGAGGTGAGGTGTAGCGAAGTACCAAAACGACAGGCAAACTGCGAAATTTTCTGCTCCTTCTTCTTAAACAAAAAAATAAAAAAAAGAGACGCAGTCGGTAGGACTCGAACCTACGCTCCCAGAGGGAATCTGATTTCTAGTCAGACGCCTTAACCACTCGGCCACGACTGCTCGCAGCCAAAAAGTTCCCTCGAATCGTGAAAACTCAAACCGTTCTGCGCAGTATGTTGACAGGAAACGAACTCCGTGCACTGATTACGGCAGGGCTACCAGCGCTACGAGACGAGCCATTACGGAAGCGTTAAAATCTTCGCCCGGACAGGGACTCGAACCCTGGACCCTTAGGTTAAAAGCCTAATGCTCTACCGACTGAGCTATCCGGGCTCACACTTGTTGGGGGATGGAGCAGCTGCAGGCAATGTGAATAACTGGAACGCGTAATTGCTGGCTTCTGGCGCAACTGGCGACTTCACCGACTTGCCACTGACGCTGGTAGCAGCCCAACAGCGGACCAGTGCCTCTTCTCCCTTTATCCCGGTGCTGACAGTAATTGCATCTCGTGCCTTTTTTCCCCGATTACGCTCGGTTGAAGCTCCGGAAGGAGGGCGACAAACGAGGGTTGGAGGGCCAAAACATGGAGGGTCGTGTGCGCAAAAACTTCGCTTCCGGTACCGGGAATCGAACCCTGGCCTCCTGGGTGAAAGCCAGGTATCCTAGCCACTAGACCACACCGGATTTGCTCGATAAGTGTCAGATTTACTCCCTCTCCTCTGGCATTTCGTGCTGAATCCGGACTCAGTGGTGTTCTCTGTTTGCGAGCATATTTGCGCCTACAGACTGGCATGGCGCACAGCTCGAAACTGACTATTCATTGCTGTTTGCATCATATTTTACTCATAACAGGGGAGGAGAAAGGTCAAAGCTGTACCTTGCCATAGCTGGATGTAAACATTTTGACGCTGAGGCGTGGACTCCTTGTGGATAACAAACGACAATTCAGTTCGTTCCCTAGCAACAGCAACGCCGTTAATTCAGCCATGATGTACAGCAAATTATATGCCCCGGGTGAGGATCGAACTCACGACCTTAAGATTATGAGACTTACGCGCTGCCCACTGCGCTACCGAGGCACGTCTGCAACCAACGTCCCAGGAAACTTGGTAAGCCTCGCATATTAGAGATAGACAGTTTGCGCTTTCTCAAGAATCTGTTGTGTTGCTACACGTGCTTTCCCGAATTGCTAGATTAAACTGCTGCCGCGGCTTTTCCAACGGAAAGCAGCACTGCCTGAGGTTACAGTACATCGCCCTTGCGGCCCCTGAACACAGCGGCCTGTAGGGCCAGGCTGACGCTAGAGTTCAGAAATAGCACGCGTCCGTCCAAGTACGGTCTCTTGCGTGCTGCGTGTTTGGTTCTTCTCACAGCGAATCCTGCTATACATTTCTGAGGCTGACGCAGCTCAAACGAGCAATCGGCGCGGCAGCATTATAGCGAGAACAGCAAAACGATGCATCGGCCGGGAATCGAACCCGGGCCGCCCGCGTGGTAGGCGAACAACCTGCCGCTTTTTTTGTTGTTGTTCTCATTTTTTTAGTTGCATTTGTTGGGGGCGGTCGACCGTGCTTCCCGAGCATATTCCAGAGTAGCTGTCTGCAGGGAAAGTGGGATTGCCACCCAACGACGCCGGATACAACCGAAAAAAGTGCTACACACGCGGAGTCCCCCACTACACTGCCTTAAAGCGACCGCTCATCACTATCGTGTGAGTAACCTTGCGGCCGCGGCGACGAGTCTTGCCCAAAGACGCAGCGTGCGTGGAGGCGCTGCCCGAACGCGTGTGGATGCACCCTCCTACCTCGTAAAGCGCCTACAGCTACTATCACCGTGGGCCGCTGCCGGCGGGCGGGAAGCCGACACAGCGCGGCGTCACGGGCAGCGGCTGTGCGGTGGTGGTGTAATGGTGAGCATAGTTGCCTTCCAAGCAGTTGATCCGGGTTCGATTCCCGGCCACCGCAACGGGCGCAAATTTTTACGTATGAGTATGTGAGCCACGTGCTGTTAAATTAACGTTTTCTTTCCGTCGTTGCTCCACGCAGGCCATCCTGTAGTATGTCCCGACTTGTCCCGACTTTGCTCGGCTGACGCGAAAGCTGACGCTTGGAATTCGCCCTTATCAAGAGGACAGGCGATATAAACGGCTGTGAGAGGTGAGGTGTAGCGAAGTACCAAAACGACAGGCAAACTGCGAAATTTTCTGCTCCTTCTTCTTAAACAAAAAAATAAAAAAAAGAGACGCAGTCGGTAGGACTCGAACCTACGCTCCCAGAGGGAATCTGATTTCTAGTCAGACGCCTTAACCACTCGGCCACGACTGCTCGCAGCCAAAAAGTTCCCTCGAATCGTGAAAACTCAAACCGTTCTGCGCAGTATGTTGACAGGAAACGAACTCCGTGCACTGATTACGGCAGGGCTACCAGCGCTACGAGACGAGCCATTACGGAAGCGTTAAAATCTTCGCCCGGACAGGGACTCGAACCCTGGACCCTTAGGTTAAAAGCCTAATGCTCTACCGACTGAGCTATCCGGGCTCACACTTGTTGGGGGATGGAGCAGCTGCAGGCAATGTGAATAACTGGAACGCGTAATTGCTGGCTTCTGGCGCAACTGGCGACTTCACCGACTTGCCACTGACGCTGGTAGCAGCCCAACAGCGGACCAGTGCCTCTTCTCCCTTTATCCCGGTGCTGACAGTAATTGCATCTCGTGCCTTTTTTCCCCGATTACGCTCGGTTGAAGCTCCGGAAGGAGGGCGACAAACGAGGGTTGGAGGGCCAAAACATGGAGGGTCGTGTGCGCAAAAACTTCGCTTCCGGTACCGGGAATCGAACCCTGGCCTCCTGGGTGAAAGCCAGGTATCCTAGCCACTAGACCACACCGGATTTGCTCGATAAGTGTCAGATTTACTCCCTCTCCTCTGGCATTTCGTGCTGAATCCGGACTCAGTGGTGTTCTCTGTTTGCGAGCATATTTGCGCCTACAGACTGGCATGGCGCACAGCTCGAAACTGACTATTCATTGCTGTTTGCATCATATTTTACTCATAACAGGGGAGGAGAAAGGTCAAAGCTGTACCTTGCCATAGCTGGATGTAAACATTTTGACGCTGAGGCGTGGACTCCTTGTGGATAACAAACGACAATTCAGTTCGTTCCCTAGCAACAGCAACGCCGTTAATTCAGCCATGATGTACAGCAAATTATATGCCCCGGGTGAGGATCGAACTCACGACCTTAAGATTATGAGACTTACGCGCTGCCCACTGCGCTACCGAGGCACGTCTGCAACCAACGTCCCAGGAAACTTGGTAAGCCTCGCATATTAGAGATAGACAGTTTGCGCTTTCTCAAGAATCTGTTGTGTTGCTACACGTGCTTTCCCGAATTGCTAGATTAAACTGCTGCCGCGGCTTTTCCAACGGAAAGCAGCACTGCCTGAGGTTACAGTACATCGCCCTTGCGGCCCCTGAACACAGCGGCCTGTAGGGCCAGGCTGACGCTAGAGTTCAGAAATAGCACGCGTCCGTCCAAGTACGGTCTCTTGCGTGCTGCGTGTTTGGTTCTTCTCACAGCGAATCCTGCTATACATTTCTGAGGCTGACGCAGCTCAAACGAGCAATCGGCGCGGCAGCATTATAGCGAGAACAGCAAAACGATGCATCGGCCGGGAATCGAACCCGGGCCGCCCGCGTGGTAGGCGAACAACCTGCCGCTTTTTTTGTTGTTGTTCTCATGTTTTTAGTTGCATTTGTTGGGGGCGGTCGACCGTGCTTCCCGAGCATATTCCAGAGTAGCTGTCTGCAGGGAAAGTGGGATTGCCACCCAACGACGCCGGATACAACCGAAAAAAGTGCTACACACGCGGAGTCCCCCACTACACTGCCTTAAAGCGACCGCTCATCACTATCGTGTGAGTAACCTTGCGGCCGCGGCGACGAGTCTTGCCCAAAGACGCAGCGTGCGTGGAGGCGCTGCCCGAACGCGTGTGGATGCACCCTCCTACCTCGTAAAGCGCCTACAGCTACTATCACCGTGGGCCGCTGCCGTCGGGCGGGAAGCCGACACAGCGCGGCGTCACGGGCAGCGGCTGTGCGGTGGTGGTGTAATGGTGAGCATAGTTGCCTTCCAAGCAGTTGATCCGGGTTCGATTCCCGGCCACCGCAACGGGCGCAAATTTTTACGTATGAGTATGTGAGCCACGTGCTGTTAAATTAACGTTTTCTTTCCGTCGTTGCTCCACGCAGGCCATCCTGTAGTATGTCCCGACTTGTCCCGACTTTGCTCGGCTGACGCGAAAGCTGACGCTTGGAATTCGCCCTTATCAAGAGGACAGGCGATATAAACGGCTGTGAGAGGTGAGGTGTAGCGAAGTACCAAAACGACAGGCAAACTGCGAAATTTTCTGCTCCTTCTTCTTAAACAAAAAAATAAAAAAAAGAGACGCAGTCGGTAGGACTCGAACTTACGCTCCCAGAGGGAATCTGATTTCTAGTCAGACGCCTTAACCACTCGGCCACGACTGCTCGCAGCCAAAATGTTCCCTCGAATCGTGAAAACTCAAACCGTTCTGCGCAGTATGTTGACAGGAAACGAACTCCGTGCACTGATTACGGCAGGGCTACCAGCGCTACGAGACGAGCCATTACGGAAGCGTTAAAATCTTCGCCCGGACAGGGACTCGAACCCTGGACCCTTAGGTTAAAAGCCTAAGGCTCTACCGACTGAGCTATCCGGGCTCACACTTGTTGGGGGATGGAGCAGCTGCAGGCAATGTGAATAACTGGAACGCGTAATTGCTGGCTTCTGGCGCAACTGGCGACTTCACCGACTTGCCACTGACGCTGGTAGCAGCCCAACAGCGGACCAGTGCCTCTTCTCCCTTTATCCCGGTGCTGACAGTAATTGCATCTCGTGCCTTTTTTCCCCGATTACGCTCGGTTGAAGCTCCGGAAGGAGGGCGACAAACGAGGGTTGGAGGGCCAAAACATGGAGGGTCGTGTGCGCAAAAACTTCGCTTCCGGTACCGGGAATCGAACCCTGGCCTCCTGGGTGAAAGCCAGGTATCCTAGCCACTAGACCACACCGGATTTGCTCGATAAGTGTCAGATTTACTCCCTCTCCTCTGGCATTTCGTGCTGAATCCGGACTCAGTGGTGTTCTCTGTTTGCGAGCATATTTGCGCCTACAGACTGGCATGGCGCACAGCTCGAAACTGACTATTCATTGCTGTTTGCATCATATTTTACTCATAACAGGGGAGGAGAAAGGTCAAAGCTGTACCTTGCCATAGCTGGATGTAAACATTTTGACGCTGAGGCGTGGACTCCTTGTGGATAACAAACGACAATTCAGTTCGTTCCCTAGCAACAGCAACGCCGTTAATTCAGCCATGATGTACAGCAAATTATATGCCCCGGGTGAGGATCGAACTCACGACCTTAAGATTATGAGACTTACGCGCTGCCCACTGCGCTACCGAGGCACGTCTGCAACCAACGTCCCAGGAAACTTGGTAAGCCTCGCATATTAGAGATAGACAGTTTGCGCTTTCTCAAGAATCTGTTGTGTTGCTACACGTGCTTTCCCGAATTGCTAGATTAAACTGCTGCCGCGGCTTTTCCAACGGAAAGCAGCACTGCCTGAGGTTACAGTACATCGCCCTTGCGGCACCTGAACACAGCGGCCTGTAGGGCCAGGCTGACGCTAGAGTTCAGAAATAGCACGCGTCCGTCCAAGTACGGTCTCTTTCGTGCTGCGTGTTTGGTTCTTCTCACAGCGAATCCTGCTATACATTTCTGAGGCTGACGCAGCTCAAACGAGCAATCGGCGCGGCAGCATTATAGCGAGAACAGCAAAACGATGCATCGGCCGGGAATCGAACCCGGGCCGCCCGCGTGGTAGGCGAACAACCTGCCGCTTTTTTTGTTGTTGTTCTCATTTTTTTAGTTGCATTTGTTGGGGGCGGTCGACCGTGCTTCCCGAGCATATTCCAGAGTAGCTGTCTGCAGGGAAAGTGGGATTGCCACCCAACGACGCCGGATACAACCGAAAAAAGTGCTACACACGCGGAGTCCCCCACTACACTGCCTTAAAGCGACCGCTCATCACTATCGTGTGAGTAACCTTGCGGCCGCGGCGACGAGTCTTGCCCAAAGACGCAGCGTGCGTGGAGGCGCTGCCCGAACGCGTGTGGATGCACCCTCCTACCTCGTAAAGCGCCTACAGCTACTATCACCGTGGGCCGCTGCCGGCGGGCGGGAAGCCGACACAGCGCGGCGTCACGGGCAGCGGCTGTGCGGTGGTGGTGTAATGGTGAGCATAGTTGCCTTCCAAGCAGTTGATCCGGGTTCGATTCCCGGCCACCGCAACGGGCGCAAATTTTTACGTATGAGTATGTGAGCCACGTGCTGTTAAATTAACGTTTTCTTTCCGTCGTTGCTCCACGCAGGCCATCCTGTAGTATGTCCCGACTTGTCCCGACTTTGCTCGGCTGACGCGAAAGCTGACGCTTGGAATTCGCCCTTATCAAGAGGACAGGCGATATAAACGGCTGTGAGAGGTGAGGTGTAGCGAAGTACCAAAACGACAGGCAAACTGCGAAATTTTCTGCTCCTTCTTCTTAAACAAAAAAATAAAAAAAAGAGACGCAGTCGGTAGGACTCGAACCTACGCTCCCAGAGGGAATCTGATTTCTAGTCAGACGCCTTAACCACTCGGCCACGACTGCTCGCAGCCAAAAAGTTCCCTCGAATCGTGAAAACTCAAACCGTTCTGCGCAGTATGTTGACAGGAAACGAACTCCGTGCACTGATTACGGCAGGGCTACCAGCGCTACGAGACGAGCCATTACGGAAGCGTTAAAATCTTCGCCCGGACAGGGACTCGAACCCTGGACCCTTAGGTTAAAAGCCTAATGCTCTACCGACTTAGCTATCCGGGCTCACACTTGTTGGGGGATGGAGCAGCTGCAGGCAATGTGAATAACTGGAACGCGTAATTGCTGGCTTCTGGCGCAACTGGCGACTTCACCGACTTGCCACTGACGCTGGTAGCAGCCCAACAGCGGACCAGTGCCTCTTCTCCCTTTATCCCGGTGCTGACAGTAATTGCATCTCGTGCCTTTTTTCCCCGATTACGCTCGGTTGAAGCTCCGGAAGGAGGGCGACAAACGAGGGTTGGAGGGCCAAAACATGGAGGGTCGTGTGCGCAAAAACTTCGCTTCCGGTACCGGGAATCGAACCCTGGCCTCCTGGGTGAAAGCCAGGTATCCTAGCCACTAGACCACACCGGATTTGCTCGATAAGTGTCAGATTTACTCCCTCTCCTCTGGCATTTCGTGCTGAATCCGGACTCAGTGGTGTTCTCTGTTTGCGAGCATATTTGCGCCTACAGACTGGCATGGCGCACAGCTCGAAACTGACTATTCATTGCTGTTTGCATCATATTTTACTCATAACAGGGGAGGAGAAAGGTCAAAGCTGTACCTTGCCATAGCTGGATGTAAACATTTTGACGCTGAGGCGTGGACTCCTTGTGGATAACAAACGACAATTCAGTTCGTTCCCTAGCAACAGCAACGCCGTTAATTCAGCCATGATGTACAGCAAATTATATGCCCCGGGTGAGGATCGAACTCACGACCTTAAGATTATGAGACTTACGCGCTGCCCACTGCGCTACCGAGGCACGTCTGCAACCAACGTCCCAGGAAACTTGGTAAGCCTCGCATATTAGAGATAGACAGTTTGCGCTTTCTCAAGAATCTGTTGTGTTGCTACACGTGCTTTCCCGAATTGCTAGATTAAACTGCTGCCGCGGCTTTTCCAACGGAAAGCAGCACTGCCTGAGGTTACAGTACATCGCCCTTGCGGCACCTGAACACAGCGGCCTGTAGGGCCAGGCTGACGCTAGAGTTCAGAAATAGCACGCGTCCGTCCAAGTACGGTCTCTTGCGTGCTGCGTGTTTGGTTCTTCTCACAGCGAATCCTGCTATACATTTCTGAGGCTGACGCAGCTCAAACGAGCAATCGGCGCGGCAGCATTATAGCGAGAACAGCAAAACGATGCATCGGCCGGGAATCGAACCCGGGCCGCCCGCGTGGTAGGCGAACAACCTGCCGCTTTTTTTGTTGTTGTTCTCATTTTTTTAGTTGCATTTGTTGGGGGCGGTCGACCGTGCTTCCCGAGCATATTCCAGAGTAGCTGTCTGCAGGGAAAGTGGGATTGCCACCCAACGACGCCGGATACAACCGAAAAAAGTGCTACACACGCGGAGTCCCCCACTACACTGCCTTAAAGCGACCGCTCATCACTATCGTGTGAGTAACCTTGCGGCCGCGGCGACGAGTCTTGCCCAAAGACGCAGCGTGCGTGGAGGCGCTGCCCGAACGCGTGTGGATGCACCCTCCTACCTCGTAAAGCGCCTACAGCTACTATCACCGTGGGCCGCTGCCGGCGGGCGGGAAGCCGACACTGCGCGGCGTCACGGGCAGCGGCTGTGCGGTGGTGGTGTAATGGTGAGCATAGTTGCCTTCCAAGCAGTTGATCCGGGTTCGATTCCCGGCCACCGCAACGGGCGCAAATTTTTACGTATGAGTATGTGAGCCACGTGCTGTTAAATTAACGTTTTCTTTCCGTCGTTGCTCCACGCAGGCCATCCTGTAGTATGTCCCGACTTGTCCCGACTTTGCTCGGCTGACGCGAAAGCTGACGCTTGGAATTCGCCCTTATCAAGAGGACAGGCGATATAAACGGCTGTGAGAGGTGAGGTGTAGCGAAGTACCAAAACGACAGGCAAACTGCGAAATTTTCTGCTCCTTCTTCTTAAACAAAAAAATAAAAAAAAGAGACGCAGTCGGTAGGACTCGAACTTACGCTCCCAGAGGGAATCTGATTTCTAGTCAGACGCCTTAACCACTCGGCCACGACTGCTCGCAGCCAAAATGTTCCCTCGAATCGTGAAAACTCAAACCGTTCTGCGCAGTATGTTGACAGGAAACGAACTCCGTGCACTGATTACGGCAGGGCTACCAGCGCTACGAGACGAGCCATTACGGAAGCGTTAAAATCTTCGCCCGGACAGGGACTCGAACCCTGGACCCTTAGGTTAAAAGCCTAAGGCTCTACCGACTGAGCTATCCGGGCTCACACTTGTTGGGGGATGGAGCAGCTGCAGGCAATGTGAATAACTGGAACGCGTAATTGCTGGCTTCTGGCGCAACTGGCGACTTCACCGACTTGCCACTGACGCTGGTAGCAGCCCAACAGCGGACCAGTGCCTCTTCTCCCTTTATCCCGGTGCTGACAGTAATTGCATCTCGTGCCTTTTTTCCCCGATTACGCTCGGTTGAAGCTCCGGAAGGAGGGCGACAAACGAGGGTTGGAGGGCCAAAACATGGAGGGTCGTGTGCGCAAAAACTTCGCTTCCGGTACCGGGAATCGAACCCTGGCCTCCTGGGTGAAAGCCAGGTATCCTAGCCACTAGACCACACCGGATTTGCTCGATAAGTGTCAGATTTACTCCCTCTCCTCTGGCATTTCGTGCTGAATCCGGACTCAGTGGTGTTCTCTGTTTGCGAGCATATTTGCGCCTACAGACTGGCATGGCGCACAGCTCGAAACTGACTATTCATTGCTGTTTGCATCATATTTTACTCATAACAGGGGAGGAGAAAGGTCAAAGCTGTACCTTGCCATAGCTGGATGTAAACATTTTGACGCTGAGGCGTGGACTCCTTGTGGATAACAAACGACAATTCAGTTCGTTCCCTAGCAACAGCAACGCCGTTAATTCAGCCATGATGTACAGCAAATTATATGCCCCGGGTGAGGATCGAACTCACGACCTTAAGATTATGAGACTTACGCGCTGCCCACTGCGCTACCGAGGCACGTCTGCAACCAACGTCCCAGGAAACTTGGTAAGCCTCGCATATTAGAGATAGACAGTTTGCGCTTTCTCAAGAATCTGTTGTGTTGCTACACGTGCTTTCCCGAATTGCTAGATTAAACTGCTGCCGCGGCTTTTCCAACGGAAAGCAGCACTGCCTGAGGTTACAGTACATCGCCCTTGCGGCACCTGAACACAGCGGCCTGTAGGGCCAGGCTGACGCTAGAGTTCAGAAATAGCACGCGTCCGTCCAAGTACGGTCTCTTTCGTGCTGCGTGTTTGGTTCTTCTCACAGCGAATCCTGCTATACATTTCTGAGGCTGACGCAGCTCAAACGAGCAATCGGCGCGGCAGCATTATAGCGAGAACAGCAAAACGATGCATCGGCCGGGAATCGAACCCGGGCCGCCCGCGTGGTAGGCGAACAACCTGCCGCTTTTTTTGTTGTTGTTCTCATTTTTTTAGTTGCATTTGTTGGGGGCGGTCGACCGTGCTTCCCGAGCATATTCCAGAGTAGCTGTCTGCAGGGAAAGTGGGATTGCCACCCAACGACGCCGGATACAACCGAAAAAAGTGCTACACACGCGGAGTCCCCCACTACACTGCCTTAAAGCGACCGCTCATCACTATCGTGTGAGTAACCTTGCGGCCGCGGCGACGAGTCTTGCCCAAAGACGCAGCGTGCGTGGAGGCGCTGCCCGAACGCGTGTGGATGCACCCTCCTACCTCGTAAAGCGCCTACAGCTACTATCACCGTGGGCCGCTGCCGGCGGGCGGGAAGCCGACACAGCGCGGCGTCACGGGCAGCGGCTGTGCGGTGGTGGTGTAATGGTGAGCATAGTTGCCTTCCAAGCAGTTGATCCGGGTTCGATTCCCGGCCACCGCAACGGGCGCAAATTTTTACGTATGAGTATGTGAGCCACGTGCTGTTAAATTAACGTTTTCTTTCCGTCGTTGCTCCACGCAGGCCATCCTGTAGTATGTCCCGACTTGTCCCGACTTTGCTCGGCTGACGCGAAAGCTGACGCTTGGAATTCGCCCTTATCAAGAGGACAGGCGATATAAACGGCTGTGAGAGGTGAGGTGTAGCGAAGTACCAAAACGACAGGCAAACTGCGAAATTTTCTGCTCCTTCTTCTTAAACAAAAAAATAAAAAAAAGAGACGCAGTCGGTAGGACTCGAACCTACGCTCCCAGAGGGAATCTGATTTCTAGTCAGACGCCTTAACCACTCGGCCACGACTGCTCGCAGCCAAAAAGTTCCCTCGAATCGTGAAAACTCAAACCGTTCTGCGCAGTATGTTGACAGGAAACGAACTCCGTGCACTGATTACGGCAGGGCTACCAGCGCTACGAGACGAGCCATTACGGAAGCGTTAAAATCTTCGCCCGGACAGGGACTCGAACCCTGGACCCTTAGGTTAAAAGCCTAATGCTCTACCGACTTAGCTATCCGGGCTCACACTTGTTGGGGGATGGAGCAGCTGCAGGCAATGTGAATAACTGGAACGCGTAATTGCTGGCTTCTGGCGCAACTGGCGACTTCACCGACTTGCCACTGACGCTGGTAGCAGCCCAACAGCGGACCAGTGCCTCTTCTCCCTTTATCCCGGTGCTGACAGTAATTGCATCTCGTGCCTTTTTTCCCCGATTACGCTCGGTTGAAGCTCCGGAAGGAGGGCGACAAACGAGGGTTGGAGGGCCAAAACATGGAGGGTCGTGTGCGCAAAAACTTCGCTTCCGGTACCGGGAATCGAACCCTGGCCTCCTGGGTGAAAGCCAGGTATCCTAGCCACTAGACCACACCGGATTTGCTCGATAAGTGTCAGATTTACTCCCTCTCCTCTGGCATTTCGTGCTGAATCCGGACTCAGTGGTGTTCTCTGTTTGCGAGCATATTTGCGCCTACAGACTGGCATGGCGCACAGCTCGAAACTGACTATTCATTGCTGTTTGCATCATATTTTACTCATAACAGGGGAGGAGAAAGGTCAAAGCTGTACCTTGCCATAGCTGGATGTAAACATTTTGACGCTGAGGCGTGGACTCCTTGTGGATAACAAACGACAATTCAGTTCGTTCCCTAGCAACAGCAACGCCGTTAATTCAGCCATGATGTACAGCAAATTATATGCCCCGGGTGAGGATCGAACTCACGACCTTAAGATTATGAGACTTACGCGCTGCCCACTGCGCTACCGAGGCACGTCTGCAACCAACGTCCCAGGAAACTTGGTAAGCCTCGCATATTAGAGATAGACAGTTTGCGCTTTCTCAAGAATCTGTTGTGTTGCTACACGTGCTTTCCCGAATTGCTAGATTAAACTGCTGCCGCGGCTTTTCCAACGGAAAGCAGCACTGCCTGAGGTTACAGTACATCGCCCTTGCGGCACCTGAACACAGCGGCCTGTAGGGCCAGGCTGACGCTAGAGTTCAGAAATAGCACGCGTCCGTCCAAGTACGGTCTCTTGCGTGCTGCGTGTTTGGTTCTTCTCACAGCGAATCCTGCTATACATTTCTGAGGCTGACGCAGCTCAAACGAGCAATCGGCGCGGCAGCATTATAGCGAGAACAGCAAAACGATGCATCGGCCGGGAATCGAACCCGGGCCGCCCGCGTGGTAGGCGAACAACCTGCCGCTTTTTTTGTTGTTGTTCTCATTTTTTTAGTTGCATTTGTTGGGGGCGGTCGACCGTGCTTCCCGAGCATATTCCAGAGTAGCTGTCTGCAGGGAAAGTGGGATTGCCACCCAACGACGCCGGATACAACCGAAAAAAGTGCTACACACGCGGAGTCCCCCACTACACTGCCTTAAAGCGACCGCTCATCACTATCGTGTGAGTAACCTTGCGGCCGCGGCGACGAGTCTTGCCCAAAGACGCAGCGTGCGTGGAGGCGCTGCCCGAACGCGTGTGGATGCACCCTCCTACCTCGTAAAGCGCCTACAGCTACTATCACCGTGGGCCGCTGCCGGCGGGCGGGAAGCCGACACAGCGCGGCGTCACGGGCAGCGGCTGTGCGGTGGTGGTGTAATGGTGAGCATAGTTGCCTTCCAAGCAGTTGATCCGGGTTCGATTCCCGGCCACCGCAACGGGCGCAAATTTTTACGTATGAGTATGTGAGCCACGTGCTGTTAAATTAACGTTTTCTTTCCGTCGTTGCTCCACGCAGGCCATCCTGTAGTATGTCCCGACTTGTCCCGACTTTGCTCGGCTGACGCGAAAGCTGACGCTTGGAATTCGCCCTTATCAAGAGGACAGGCGATATAAACGGCTGTGAGAGGTGAGGTGTAGCGAAGTACCAAAACGACAGGCAAACTGCGAAATTTTCTGCTCCTTCTTCTTAAACAAAAAAATAAAAAAAAGAGACGCAGTCGGTAGGACTCGAACCTACGCTCCCAGAGGGAATCTGATTTCTAGTCAGACGCCTTAACCACTCGGCCACGACTGCTCGCAGCCAAAAAGTTCCCTCGAATCGTGAAAACTCAAACCGTTCTGCGCAGTATGTTGACAGGAAACGAACTCCGTGCACTGATTACGGCAGGGCTACCAGCGCTACGAGACGAGCCATTACGGAAGCGTTAAAATCTTCGCCCGGACAGGGACTCGAAACCTGGACCCTTAGGTTAAAAGCCTAATGCTCTACCGACTTAGCTATCCGGGCTCACACTTGTTGGGGGATGGAGCAGCTGCAGGCAATGTGAATAACTGGAACGCGTAATTGCTGGCTTCTGGCGCAACTGGCGACTTCACCGACTTGCCACTGACGCTGGTAGCAGCCCAACAGCGGACCAGTGCCTCTTCTCCCTTTATCCCGGTGCTGACAGTAATTGCATCTCGTGCCTTTTTTCCCCGATTACGCTCGGTTGAAGCTCCGGAAGGAGGGCGACAAACGAGGGTTGGAGGGCCAAAACATGGAGGGTCGTGTGCGCAAAAACTTCGCTTCCGGTACCGGGAATCGAACCCTGGCCTCCTGGGTGAAAGCCAGGTATCCTAGCCACTAGACCACACCGGATTTGCTCGATAAGTGTCAGATTTACTCCCTCTCCTCTGGCATTTCGTGCTGAATCCGGACTCAGTGGTGTTCTCTGTTTGCGAGCATATTTGCGCCTACAGACTGGCATGGCGCACAGCTCGAAACTGACTATTCATTGCTGTTTGCATCATATTTTACTCATAACAGGGGAGGAGAAAGGTCAAAGCTGTACCTTGCCATAGCTGGATGTAAACATTTTGACGCTGAGGCGTGGACTCCTTGTGGATAACAAACGACAATTCAGTTCGTTCCCTAGCAACAGCAACGCCGTTAATTCAGCCATGATGTACAGCAAATTATATGCCCCGGGTGAGGATCGAACTCACGACCTTAAGATTATGAGACTTACGCGCTGCCCACTGCGCTACCGAGGCACGTCTGCAACCAACGTCCCAGGAAACTTGGTAAGCCTCGCATATTAGAGATAGACAGTTTGCGCTTTCTCAAGAATCTGTTGTGTTGCTACACGTGCTTTCCCGAATTGCTAGATTAAACTGCTGCCGCGGCTTTTCCAACGGAAAGCAGCACTGCCTGAGGTTACAGTACATCGCCCTTGCGGCACCTGAACACAGCGGCCTGTAGGGCCAGGCTGACGCTAGAGTTCAGAAATAGCACGCGTCCGTCCAAGTACGGTCTCTTGCGTGCTGCGTGTTTGGTTCTTCTCACAGCGAATCCTGCTATACATTTCTGAGGCTGACGCAGCTCAAACGAGCAATCGGCGCGGCAGCATTATAGCGAGAACAGCAAAACGATGCATCGGCCGGGAATCGAACCCGGGCCGCCCGCGTGGTAGGCGAACAACCTGCCGCTTTTTTTGTTGTTGTTCTCATTTTTTTAGTTGCATTTGTTGGGGGCGGTCGACCGTGCTTCCCGAGCATATTCCAGAGTAGCTGTCTGCAGGGAAAGTGGGATTGCCACCCAACGACGCCGGATACAACCGAAAAAAGTGCTACACACGCGGAGTCCCCCACTACACTGCCTTAAAGCGACCGCTCATCACTATCGCGTGAGTAACCTTGCGGCCGCGGCGACGAGTCTTGCCCAAAGACGCAGCGTGCGTGGAGGCGCTGCCCGAACGCGTGTGGATGCACCCTCCTACCTCGTAAAGCGCCTACAGCTACTATCACCGTGGGCCGCTGCCGGCGGGCGGGAAGCCGACACAGCGCGGCGTCACGGGCAGCGGCTGTGCGGTGGTGGTGTAATGGTGAGCATAGTTGCCTTCCAAGCAGTTGATCCGGGTTCGATTCCCGGCCACCGCAACGGGCGCAAATTTTTACGTATGAGTATGTGAGCCACGTGCTGTTAAATTAACGTTTTCTTTCCGTCGTTGCTCCACGCAGGCCATCCTGTAGTATGTCCCGACTTGTCCCGACTTTGCTCGGCTGACGCGAAAGCTGACGCTTGGAATTCGCCCTTATCAAGAGGACAGGCGATATAAAGGGCTGTGAGAGGTGAGGTGTAGCGAAGTACCAAAACGACAGGCAAACTGCGAAATTTTCTGCTCCTTCTTCTTAAACAAAAAAATAAAAAAAAGAGACGCAGTCTGTAGGACTCGAACCTACGCTCCCAGAGGGAATCAGATTTCTAGTCAGACGCCTTAACCACTCGGCCACGACTGCTCGCAGCCAAAAGTTCCCTCGAATCGTGAAAACTCAAACCGTTCTGCGCAGTATGTTGACAGGAAACGAACTCCGTGCACTGATTACGGCAGGGCTACCAGCGCTACGAGACGAGCCATTACGGAAGCGTTAAAATCTTCGCCCGGACAGGGACTCGAACCCTGGACCCTTAGGTTAAAAGCCTAATGCTCTACCGACTGAGCTATCCGGGCTCACACTTGTTGGGGGATGGAGCAGCTGCAGGCAATGTGAATAACTGGAACGCGTAATTGCTGGCTTCTGGCGCAACTGGCGACTTCACCGACTTGCCACTGACGCTGGTAGCAGCCCAACAGCGGACCAGTGCCTCTTCTCCCTTTATCCCGGTGCTGACAGTAATTGCATCTCGTGCCTTTTTTCCCCGATTACGCTCGGTTGAAGCTCCGGAAGGAGGGCGACAAACGAGGGTTGGAGGGCCAAAACATGGAGGGTCGTGTGCGCAAAAACTTCGCTTCCGGTACCGGGAATCGAACCCTGGCCTCCTGGGTGAAAGCCAGGTATCCTAGCCACTAGACCACACCGGATTTGCTCGATAAGTGTCAGATTTACTCCCTCTCCTCTGGCATTTCGTGCTGAATCCGGACTCAGTGGTGTTCTCTGTTTGCGAGCATATTTGCGCCTACAGACTGGCATGGCGCACAGCTCGAAACTGACTATTCATTGCTGTTTGCATCATATTTTACTCATAACAGGGGAGGAGAAAGGTCAAAGCTGTACCTTGCCATAGCTGGATGTAAACATTTTGACGCTGAGGCGTGGACTCCTTGTGGATAACAAACGACAATTCAGTTCGTTCCCTAGCAACAGCAACGCCGTTAATTCAGCCATGATGTACAGCAAATTATATGCCCCGGGTGAGGATCGAACTCACGACCTTAAGATTATGAGACTTACGCGCTGCCCACTGCGCTACCGAGGCACGTCTGCAACCAACGTCCCAGGAAACTTGGTAAGCCTCGCATATTAGAGATAGACAGTTTGCGCTTTCTCAAGAATCTGTTGTGTTGCTACACGTGCTTTCCCGAATTGCTAGATTAAACTGCTGCCGCGGCTTTTCCAACGGAAAGCAGCACTGCCTGAGGTTACAGTACATCGCCCTTGCGGCACCTGAACACAGCGGCCTGTAGGGCCAGGCTGACGCTAGAGTTCAGAAATAGCACGCGTCCGTCCAAGTACGGTCTCTTGCGTGCTGCGTGTTTGGTTCTTCTCACAGCGAATCCTGCTATACATTTCTGAGGCTGACGCAGCTCAAACGAGCAATCGGCGCGGCAGCATTATAGCGAGAACAGCAAAACGATGCATCGGCCGGGAATCGAACCCGGGCCGCCCGCGTGGTAGGCGAACAACCTGCCGCTTTTTTTGTTGTTGTTCTCATTTTTTTAGTTGCATTTGTTGGGGGCGGTCGACCGTGCTTCCCGAGCATATTCCAGAGTAGCTGTCTGCAGGGAAAGTGGGATTGCCACCCAACGACGCCGGATACAACCGAAAAAAGTGCTACACACGCGGAGTCCCCCACTACACTGCCTTAAAGCGACCGCTCATCACTATCGTGTGAGTAACCTTGCGGCCGCGGCGACGAGTCTTGCCCAAAGACGCAGCGTGCGTGGAGGCGCTGCCCGAACGCGTGTGGATGCACCCTCCTACCTCGTAAAGCGCCTACAGCTACTATCACCGTGGGCCGCTGCCGGCGGGCGGGAAGCCGACACAGCGCGGCGTCACGGGCAGCGGCTGTGCGGTGGTGGTGTAATGGTGAGCATAGTTGCCTTCCAAGCAGTTGATCCGGGTTCGATTCCCGGCCACCGCAACGGGCGCAAATTTTTACGTATGAGTATGTGAGCCACGTGCTGTTAAATTAACGTTTTCTTTCCGTCGTTGCTCCACGCAGGCCATCCTGTAGTATGTCCCGACTTGTCCCGACTTTGCTCGGCTGACGCGAAAGCTGACGCTTGGAATTCGCCCTTATCAAGAGGACAGGCGATATAAAGGGCTGTGAGAGGTGAGGTGTAGCGAAGTACCAAAACGACAGGCAAACTGCGAAATTTTCTGCTCCTTCTTCTTAAACAAAAAAATAAAAAAAAGAGACGCAGTCGGTAGGACTCGAACCTACGCTCCCAGAGGGAATCAGATTTCTAGTCAGACGCCTTAACCACTCGGCCACGACTGCTCGCAGCCAAAAGTTCCCTCGAATCGTGAAAACTCAAACCGTTCTGCGCAGTATGTTGACAGGAAACGAACTCCGTGCACTGATTACGGCAGGGCTACCAGCGCTACGAGACGAGCCATTACGGAAGCGTTAAAATCTTCGCCCGGACAGGGACTCGAACCCTGGACCCTTAGGTTAAAAGCCTAATGCTCTACCGACTGAGCTATCCGGGCTCACACTTGTTGGGGGATGGAGCAGCTGCAGGCAATGTGAATAACTGGAACGCGTAATTGCTGGCTTCTGGCGCAACTGGCGACTTCACCGACTTGCCACTGACGCTGGTAGCAGCCCAACAGCGGACCAGTGCCTCTTCTCCCTTTATCCCGGTGCTGACAGTAATTGCATCTCGTGCCTTTTTTCCCCGATTACGCTCGGTTGAAGCTCCGGAAGGAGGGCGACAAACGAGGGTTGGAGGGCCAAAACATGGAGGGTCGTGTGCGCAAAAACTTCGCTTCCGGTACCGGGAATCGAACCCTGGCCTCCTGGGTGAAAGCCAGGTATCCTAGCCACTAGACCACACCGGATTTGCTCGATAAGTGTCAGATTTACTCCCTCTCCTCTGGCATTTCGTGCTGAATCCGGACTCAGTGGTGTTCTCTGTTTGCGAGCATATTTGCGCCTACAGACTGGCATGGCGCACAGCTCGAAACTGACTATTCATTGCTGTTTGCATCATATTTTACTCATAACAGGGGAGGAGAAAGGTCAAAGCTGTACCTTGCCATAGCTGGATGTAAACATTTTGACGCTGAGGCGTGGACTCCTTGTGGATAACAAACGACAATTCAGTTCGTTCCCTAGCAACAGCAACGCCGTTAATTCAGCCATGATGTACAGCAAATTATATGCCCCGGGTGAGGATCGAACTCACGACCTTAAGATTATGAGACTTACGCGCTGCCCACTGCGCTACCGAGGCACGTCTGCAACCAACGTCCCAGGAAACTTGGTAAGCCTCGCATATTAGAGATAGACAGTTTGCGCTTTCTCAAGAATCTGTTGTGTTGCTACACGTGCTTTCCCGAATTGCTAGATTAAACTGCTGCCGCGGCTTTTCCAACGGAAAGCAGCACTGCCTGAGGTTACAGTACATCGCCCTTGCGGCACCTGAACACAGCGGCCTGTAGGGCCAGGCTGACGCTAGAGTTCAGAAATAGCACGCGTCCGTCCAAGTACGGTCTCTTGCGTGCTGCGTGTTTGGTTCTTCTCACAGCGAATCCTGCTATACATTTCTGAGGCTGACGCAGCTCAAACGAGCAATCGGCGCGGCAGCATTATAGCGAGAACAGCAAAACGATGCATCGGCCGGGAATCGAACCCGGGCCGCCCGCGTGGTAGGCGAACAACCTGCCGCTTTTTTTGTTGTTGTTCTCATTTTTTTAGTTGCATTTGTTGGGGGCGGTCGACCGTGCTTCCCGAGCATATTCCAGAGTAGCTGTCTGCAGGGAAAGTGGGATTGCCACCCAACGACGCCGGATACAACCGAAAAAAGTGCTACACACGCGGAGTCCCCCACTACACTGCCTTAAAGCGACCGCTCATCACTATCGCGTGAGTAACCTTGCGGCCGCGGCGACGAGTCTTGCCCAAAGACGCAGCGTGCGTGGAGGCGCTGCCCGAACGCGTGTGGATGCACCCTCCTACCTCGTAAAGCGCCTACAGCTACTATCACCGTGGGCCGCTGCCGGCGGGCGGGAAGCCGACACAGCGCGGCGTCACGGGCAGCGGCTGTGCGGTGGTGGTGTAATGGTGAGCATAGTTGCCTTCCAAGCAGTTGATCCGGGTTCGATTCCCGGCCACCGCAACGGGCGCAAATTTTTACGTATGAGTATGTGAGCCACGTGCTGTTAAATTAACGTTTTCTTTCCGTCGTTGCTCCACGCAGGCCATCCTGTAGTATGTCCCGACTTGTCCCGACTTTGCTCGGCTGACGCGAAAGCTGACGCTTGGAATTCGCCCTTATCAAGAGGACAGGCGATATAAAGGGCTGTGAGAGGTGAGGTGTAGCGAAGTACCAAAACGACAGGCAAACTGCGAAATTTTCTGCTCCTTCTTCTTAAACAAAAAAATAAAAAAAAGAGACGCAGTCTGTAGGACTCGAACCTACGCTCCCAGAGGGAATCAGATTTCTAGTCAGACGCCTTAACCACTCGGCCACGACTGCTCGCAGCCAAAAGTTCCCTCGAATCGTGAAAACTCAAACCGTTCTGCGCAGTATGTTGACAGGAAACGAACTCCGTGCACTGATTACGGCAGGGCTACCAGCGCTACGAGACGAGCCATTACGGAAGCGTTAAAATCTTCGCCCGGACAGGGACTCGAACCCTGGACCCTTAGGTTAAAAGCCTAATGCTCTACCGACTGAGCTATCCGGGCTCACACTTGTTGGGGGATGGAGCAGCTGCAGGCAATGTGAATAACTGGAACGCGTAATTGCTGGCTTCTGGCGCAACTGGCGACTTCACCGACTTGCCACTGACGCTGGTAGCAGCCCAACAGCGGACCAGTGCCTCTTCTCCCTTTATCCCGGTGCTGACAGTAATTGCATCTCGTGCCTTTTTTCCCCGATTACGCTCGGTTGAAGCTCCGGAAGGAGGGCGACAAACGAGGGTTGGAGGGCCAAAACATGGAGGGTCGTGTGCGCAAAAACTTCGCTTCCGGTACCGGGAATCGAACCCTGGCCTCCTGGGTGAAAGCCAGGTATCCTAGCCACTAGACCACACCGGATTTGCTCGATAAGTGTCAGATTTACTCCCTCTCCTCTGGCATTTCGTGCTGAATCCGGACTCAGTGGTGTTCTCTGTTTGCGAGCATATTTGCGCCTACAGACTGGCATGGCGCACAGCTCGAAACTGACTATTCATTGCTGTTTGCATCATATTTTACTCATAACAGGGGAGGAGAAAGGTCAAAGCTGTACCTTGCCATAGCTGGATGTAAACATTTTGACGCTGAGGCGTGGACTCCTTGTGGATAACAAACGACAATTCAGTTCGTTCCCTAGCAACAGCAACGCCGTTAATTCAGCCATGATGTACAGCAAATTATATGCCCCGGGTGAGGATCGAACTCACGACCTTAAGATTATGAGACTTACGCGCTGCCCACTGCGCTACCGAGGCACGTCTGCAACCAACGTCCCAGGAAACTTGGTAAGCCTCGCATATTAGAGATAGACAGTTTGCGCTTTCTCAAGAATCTGTTGTGTTGCTACACGTGCTTTCCCGAATTGCTAGATTAAACTGCTGCCGCGGCTTTTCCAACGGAAAGCAGCACTGCCTGAGGTTACAGTACATCGCCCTTGCGGCACCTGAACACAGCGGCCTGTAGGGCCAGGCTGACGCTAGAGTTCAGAAATAGCACGCGTCCGTCCAAGTACGGTCTCTTGCGTGCTGCGTGTTTGGTTCTTCTCACAGCGAATCCTGCTATACATTTCTGAGGCTGACGCAGCTCAAACGAGCAATCGGCGCGGCAGCATTATAGCGAGAACAGCAAAACGATGCATCGGCCGGGAATCGAACCCGGGCCGCCCGCGTGGTAGGCGAACAACCTGCCGCTTTTTTTGTTGTTGTTCTCATTTTTTTAGTTGCATTTGTTGGGGGCGGTCGACCGTGCTTCCCGAGCATATTCCAGAGTAGCTGTCTGCAGGGAAAGTGGGATTGCCACCCAACGACGCCGGATACAACCGAAAAAAGTGCTACACACGCGGAGTCCCCCACTACACTGCCTTAAAGCGACCGCTCATCACTATCGTGTGAGTAACCTTGCGGCCGCGGCGACGAGTCTTGCCCAAAGACGCAGCGTGCGTGGAGGCGCTGCCCGAACGCGTGTGGATGCACCCTCCTACCTCGTAAAGCGCCTACAGCTACTATCACCGTGGGCCGCTGCCGGCGGGCGGGAAGCCGACACAGCGCGGCGTCACGGGCAGCGGCTGTGCGGTGGTGGTGTAATGGTGAGCATAGTTGCCTTCCAAGCAGTTGATCCGGGTTCGATTCCCGGCCACCGCAACGGGCGCAAATTTTTACGTATGAGTATGTGAGCCACGTGCTGTTAAATTAACGTTTTCTTTCCGTCGTTGCTCCACGCAGGCCATCCTGTAGTATGTCCCGACTTGTCCCGACTTTGCTCGGCTGACGCGAAAGCTGACGCTTGGAATTCGCCCTTATCAAGAGGACAGGCGATATAAAGGGCTGTGAGAGGTGAGGTGTAGCGAAGTACCAAAACGACAGGCAAACTGCGAAATTTTCTGCTCCTTCTTCTTAAACAAAAAAATAAAAAAAAGAGACGCAGTCGGTAGGACTCGAACCTACGCTCCCAGAGGGAATCAGATTTCTAGTCAGACGCCTTAACCACTCGGCCACGACTGCTCGCAGCCAAAAGTTCCCTCGAATCGTGAAAACTCAAACCGTTCTGCGCAGTATGTTGACAGGAAACGAACTCCGTGCACTGATTACGGCAGGGCTACCAGCGCTACGAGACGAGCCATTACGGAAGCGTTAAAATCTTCGCCCGGACAGGGACTCGAACCCTGGACCCTTAGGTTAAAAGCCTAATGCTCTACCGACTGAGCTATCCGGGCTCACACTTGTTGGGGGATGGAGCAGCTGCAGGCAATGTGAATAACTGGAACGCGTAATTGCTGGCTTCTGGCGCAACTGGCGACTTCACCGACTTGCCACTGACGCTGGTAGCAGCCCAACAGCGGACCAGTGCCTCTTCTCCCTTTATCCCGGTGCTGACAGTAATTGCATCTCGTGCCTTTTTTCCCCGATTACGCTCGGTTGAAGCTCCGGAAGGAGGGCGACAAACGAGGGTTGGAGGGCCAAAACATGGAGGGTCGTGTGCGCAAAAACTTCGCTTCCGGTACCGGGAATCGAACCCTGGCCTCCTGGGTGAAAGCCAGGTATCCTAGCCACTAGACCACACCGGATTTGCTCGATAAGTGTCAGATTTACTCCCTCTCCTCTGGCATTTCGTGCTGAATCCGGACTCAGTGGTGTTCTCTGTTTGCGAGCATATTTGCGCCTACAGACTGGCATGGCGCACAGCTCGAAACTGACTATTCATTGCTGTTTGCATCATATTTTACTCATAACAGGGGAGGAGAAAGGTCAAAGCTGTACCTTGCCATAGCTGGATGTAAACATTTTGACGCTGAGGCGTGGACTCCTTGTGGATAACAAACGACAATTCAGTTCGTTCCCTAGCAACAGCAACGCCGTTAATTCAGCCATGATGTACAGCAAATTATATGCCCCGGGTGAGGATCGAACTCACGACCTTAAGATTATGAGACTTACGCGCTGCCCACTGCGCTACCGAGGCACGTCTGCAACCAACGTCCCAGGAAACTTGGTAAGCCTCGCATATTAGAGATAGACAGTTTGCGCTTTCTCAAGAATCTGTTGTGTTGCTACACGTGCTTTCCCGAATTGCTAGATTAAACTGCTGCCGCGGCTTTTCCAACGGAAAGCAGCACTGCCTGAGGTTACAGTACATCGCCCTTGCGGCACCTGAACACAGCGGCCTGTAGGGCCAGGCTGACGCTAGAGTTCAGAAATAGCACGCGTCCGTCCAAGTACGGTCTCTTGCGTGCTGCGTGTTTGGTTCTTCTCACAGCGAATCCTGCTATACATTTCTGAGGCTGACGCAGCTCAAACGAGCAATCGGCGCGGCAGCATTATAGCGAGAACAGCAAAACGATGCATCGGCCGGGAATCGAACCCGGGCCGCCCGCGTGGTAGGCGAACAACCTGCCGCTTTTTTTGTTGTTGTTCTCATTTTTTTAGTTGCATTTGTTGGGGGCGGTCGACCGTGCTTCCCGAGCATATTCCAGAGTAGCTGTCTGCAGGGAAAGTGGGATTGCCACCCAACGACGCCGGATACAACCGAAAAAAGTGCTACACACGCGGAGTCCCCCACTACACTGCCTTAAAGCGACCGCTCATCACTATCGTGTGAGTAACCTTGCGGCCGCGGCGACGAGTCTTGCCCAAAGACGCAGCGTGCGTGGAGGCGCTGCCCGAACGCGTGTGGATGCACCCTCCTACCTCGTAAAGCGCCTACAGCTACTATCACCGTGGGCCGCTGCCGGCGGGCGGGAAGCCGACACAGCGCGGCGTCACGGGCAGCGGCTGTGCGGTGGTGGTGTAATGGTGAGCATAGTTGCCTTCCAAGCAGTTGATCCGGGTTCGATTCCCGGCCACCGCAACGGGCGCAAATTTTTACGTATGAGTATGTGAGCCACGTGCTGTTAAATTAACGTTTTCTTTCCGTCGTTGCTCCACGCAGGCCATCCTGTAGTATGTCCCGACTTGTCCCGACTTTGCTCGGCTGACGCGAAAGCTGACGCTTGGAATTCGCCCTTATCAAGAGGACAGGCGATATAAACGGCTGTGAGAGGTGAGGTGTAGCGAAGTACCAAAACGACAGGCAAACTGCGAAATTTTCTGCTCCTTCTTCTTAAACAAAAAAATAAAAAAAAGAGACGCAGTCGGTAGGACTCGAACCTACGCTCCCAGAGGGAATCTGATTTCTAGTCAGACGCCTTAACCACTCGGCCACGACTGCTCGCAGCCAAAAAGTTCCCTCGAATCGTGAAAACTCAAACCGTTCTGCGCAGTATGTTGACAGGAAACGAACTCCGTGCACTGATTACGGCAGGGCTACCAGCGCTACGAGACGAGCCATTACGGAAGCGTTAAAATCTTCGCCCGGACAGGGACTCGAACCCTGGACCCTTAGGTTAAAAGCCTAATGCTCTACCGACTGAGCTATCCGGGCTCACACTTGTTGGGGGATGGAGCAGCTGCAGGCAATGTGAATAACTGGAACGCGTAATTGCTGGCTTCTGGCGCAACTGGCGACTTCACCGACTTGCCACTGACGCTGGTAGCAGCCCAACAGCGGACCAGTGCCTCTTCTCCCTTTATCCCGGTGCTGACAGTAATTGCATCTCGTGCCTTTTTTCCCCGATTACGCTCGGTTGAAGCTCCGGAAGGAGGGCGACAAACGAGGGTTGGAGGGCCAAAACATGGAGGGTCGTGTGCGCAAAAACTTCGCTTCCGGTACCGGGAATCGAACCCTGGCCTCCTGGGTGAAAGCCAGGTATCCTAGCCACTAGACCACACCGGATTTGCTCGATAAGTGTCAGATTTACTCCCTCTCCTCTGGCATTTCGTGCTGAATCCGGACTCAGTGGTGTTCTCTGTTTGCGAGCATATTTGCGCCTACAGACTGGCATGGCGCACAGCTCGAAACTGACTATTCATTGCTGTTTGCATCATATTTTACTCATAACAGGGGAGGAGAAAGGTCAAAGCTGTACCTTGCCATAGCTGGATGTAAACATTTTGACGCTGAGGCGTGGACTCCTTGTGGATAACAAACGACAATTCAGTTCGTTCCCTAGCAACAGCAACGCCGTTAATTCAGCCATGATGTACAGCAAATTATATGCCCCGGGTGAGGATCGAACTCACGACCTTAAGATTATGAGACTTACGCGCTGCCCACTGCGCTACCGAGGCACGTCTGCAACCAACGTCCCAGGAAACTTGGTAAGCCTCGCATATTAGAGATAGACAGTTTGCGCTTTCTCAAGAATCTGTTGTGTTGCTACACGTGCTTTCCCGAATTGCTAGATTAAACTGCTGCCGCGGCTTTTCCAACGGAAAGCAGCACTGCCTGAGGTTACAGTACATCGCCCTTGCGGCACCTGAACACAGCGGCCTGTAGGGCCAGGCTGACGCTAGAGTTCAGAAATAGCACGCGTCCGTCCAAGTACGGTCTCTTGCGTGCTGCGTGTTTGGTTCTTCTCACAGCGAATCCTGCTATACATTTCTGAGGCTGACGCAGCTCAAACGAGCAATCGGCGCGGCAGCATTATAGCGAGAACAGCAAAACGATGCATCGGCCGGGAATCGAACCCGGGCCGCCCGCGTGGTAGGCGAACAACCTGCCGCTTTTTTTGTTGTTGTTCTCATTTTTTTAGTTGCATTTGTTGGGGGCGGTCGACCGTGCTTCCCGAGCATATTCCAGAGTAGCTGTCTGCAGGGAAAGTGGGATTGCCACCCAACGACGCCGGATACAACCGAAAAAAGTGCTACACACGCGGAGTCCCCCACTACACTGCCTTAAAGCGACCGCTCATCACTATCGTGTGAGTAACCTTGCGGCCGCGGCGACGAGTCTTGCCCAAAGACGCAGCGTGCGTGGAGGCGCTGCCCGAACGCGTGTGGATGCACCCTCCTACCTCGTAAAGCGCCTACAGCTACTATCACCGTGGGCCGCTGCCGGCGGGCGGGAAGCCGACACAGCGCGGCGTCACGGGCAGCGGCTGTGCGGTGGTGGTGTAATGGTGAGCATAGTTGCCTTCCAAGCAGTTGATCCGGGTTCGATTCCCGGCCACCGCAACGGGCGCAAATTTTTACGTATGAGTATGTGAGCCACGTGCTGTTAAATTAACGTTTTCTTTCCGTCGTTGCTCCACGCAGGCCATCCTGTAGTATGTCCCGACTTGTCCCGACTTTGCTCGGCTGACGCGAAAGCTGACGCTTGGAATTCGCCCTTATCAAGAGGACAGGCGATATAAACGGCTGTGAGAGGTGAGGTGTAGCGAAGTACCAAAACGACAGGCAAACTGCGAAATTTTCTGCTCCTTCTTCTTAAACAAAAAAATAAAAAAAAGAGACGCAGTCGGTAGGACTCGAACTTACGCTCCCAGAGGGAATCTGATTTCTAGTCAGACGGCTTAACCACTCGGCCACGACTGCTCGCAGCCAAAATGTTCCCTCGAATCGTGAAAACTCAAACCGTTCTGCGCAGTATGTTGACAGGAAACGAACTCCGTGCACTGATTACGGCAGGGCTACCAGCGCTACGAGACGAGCCATTACGGAAGCGTTAAAATCTTCGCCCGGACAGGGACTCGAACCCTGGACCCTTAGGTTAAAAGCCTAATGCTCTACCGACTGAGCTATCCGGGCTCACACTTGTTGGGGGATGGAGCAGCTGCAGGCAATGTGAATAACTGGAACGCGTAATTGCTGGCTTCTGGCGCAACTGGCGACTTCACCGACTTGCCACTGACGCTGGTAGCAGCCCAACAGCGGACCAGTGCCTCTTCTCCCTTTATCCCGGTGCTGACAGTAATTGCATCTCGTGCCTTTTTTCCCCGATTACGCTCGGTTGAAGCTCCGGAAGGAGGGCGACAAACGAGGGTTGGAGGGCCAAAACATGGAGGGTCGTGTGCGCAAAAACTTCGCTTCCGGTACCGGGAATCGAACCCTGGCCTCCTGGGTGAAAGCCAGGTATCCTAGCCACTAGACCACACCGGATTTGCTCGATAAGTGTCAGATTTACTCCCTCTCCTCTGGCATTTCGTGCTGAATCCGGACTCAGTGGTGTTCTCTGTTTGCGAGCATATTTGCGCCTACAGACTGGCATGGCGCACAGCTCGAAACTGACTATTCATTGCTGTTTGCATCATATTTTACTCATAACAGGGGAGGAGAAAGGTCAAAGCTGTACCTTGCCATAGCTGGATGTAAACATTTTGACGCTGAGGCGTGGACTCCTTGTGGATAACAAACGACAATTCAGTTCGTTCCCTAGCAACAGCAACGCCGTTAATTCAGCCATGATGTACAGCAAATTATATGCCCCGGGTGAGGATCGAACTCACGACCTTAAGATTATGAGACTTACGCGCTGCCCACTGCGCTACCGAGGCACGTCTGCAACCAACGTCCCAGGAAACTTGGTAAGCCTCGCATATTAGAGATAGACAGTTTGCGCTTTCTCAAGAATCTGTTGTGTTGCTACACGTGCTTTCCCGAATTGCTAGATTAAACTGCTGCCGCGGCTTTTCCAACGGAAAGCAGCACTGCCTGAGGTTACAGTACATCGCCCTTGCGGCACCTGAACACAGCGGCCTGTAGGGCCAGGCTGACGCTAGAGTTCAGAAATAGCACGCGTCCGTCCAAGTACGGTCTCTTGCGTGCTGCGTGTTTGGTTCTTCTCACAGCGAATCCTGCTATACATTTCTGAGGCTGACGCAGCTCAAACGAGCAATCGGCGCGGCAGCATTATAGCGAGAACAGCAAAACGATGCATCGGCCGGGAATCGAACCCGGGCCGCCCGCGTGGTAGGCGAACAACCTGCCGCTTTTTTTGTTGTTGTTCTCATTTTTTTAGTTGCATTTGTTGGGGGCGGTCGACCGTGCTTCCCGAGCATATTCCAGAGTAGCTGTCTGCAGGGAAAGTGGGATTGCCACCCAACGACGCCGGATACAACCGAAAAAAGTGCTACACACGCGGAGTCCCCCACTACACTGCCTTAAAGCGACCGCTCATCACTATCGTGTGAGTAACCTTGCGGCCGCGGCGACGAGTCTTGCCCAAAGACGCAGCGTGCGTGGAGGCGCTGCCCGAACGCGTGTGGATGCACCCTCCTACCTCGTAAAGCGCCTACAGCTACTATCACCGTGGGCCGCTGCCGGCGGGCGGGAAGCCGACACAGCGCGGCGTCACGGGCAGCGGCTGTGCGGTGGTGGTGTAATGGTGAGCATAGTTGCCTTCCAAGCAGTTGATCCGGGTTCGATTCCCGGCCACCGCAACGGGCGCAAATTTTTACGTATGAGTATGTGAGCCACGTGCTGTTAAATTAACGTTTTCTTTCCGTCGTTGCTCCACGCAGGCCATCCTGTAGTATGTCCCGACTTGTCCCGACTTTGCTCGGCTGACGCGAAAGCTGACGCTTGGAATTCGCCCTTATCAAGAGGACAGGCGATATAAACGGCTGTGAGAGGTGAGGTGTAGCGAAGTACCAAAACGACAGGCAAACTGCGAAATTTTCTGCTCCTTCTTCTTAAACAAAAAAATAAAAAAAAGAGACGCAGTCGGTAGGACTCGAACCTACGCTCCCAGAGGGAATCTGATTTCTAGTCAGACGCCTTAACCACTCGGCCACGACTGCTCGCAGCCAAAAAGTTCCCTCGAATCGTGAAAACTCAAACCGTTCTGCGCAGTATGTTGACAGGAAACGAACTCCGTGCACTGATTACGGCAGGGCTACCAGCGCTACGAGACGAGCCATTACGGAAGCGTTAAAATCTTCGCCCGGACAGGGACTCGAACCCTGGACCCTTAGGTTAAAAGCCTAATGCTCTACCGACTGAGCTATCCGGGCTCACACTTGTTGGGGGATGGAGCAGCTGCAGGCAATGTGAATAACTGGAACGCGTAATTGCTGGCTTCTGGCGCAACTGGCGACTTCACCGACTTGCCACTGACGCTGGTAGCAGCCCAACAGCGGACCAGTGCCTCTTCTCCCTTTATCCCGGTGCTGACAGTAATTGCATCTCGTGCCTTTTTTCCCCGATTACGCTCGGTTGAAGCTCCGGAAGGAGGGCGACAAACGAGGGTTGGAGGGCCAAAACATGGAGGGTCGTGTGCGCAAAAACTTCGCTTCCGGTACCGGGAATCGAACCCTGGCCTCCTGGGTGAAAGCCAGGTATCCTAGCCACTAGACCACACCGGATTTGCTCGATAAGTGTCAGATTTACTCCCTCTCCTCTGGCATTTCGTGCTGAATCCGGACTCAGTGGTGTTCTCTGTTTGCGAGCATATTTGCGCCTACAGACTGGCATGGCGCACAGCTCGAAACTGACTATTCATTGCTGTTTGCATCATATTTTACTCATAACAGGGGAGGAGAAAGGTCAAAGCTGTACCTTGCCATAGCTGGATGTAAACATTTTGACGCTGAGGCGTGGACTCCTTGTGGATAACAAACGACAATTCAGTTCGTTCCCTAGCAACAGCAACGCCGTTAATTCAGCCATGATGTACAGCAAATTATATGCCCCGGGTGAGGATCGAACTCACGACCTTAAGATTATGAGACTTACGCGCTGCCCACTGCGCTACCGAGGCACGTCTGCAACCAACGTCCCAGGAAACTTGGTAAGCCTCGCATATTAGAGATAGACAGTTTGCGCTTTCTCAAGAATCTGTTGTGTTGCTACACGTGCTTTCCCGAATTGCTAGATTAAACTGCTGCCGCGGCTTTTCCAACGGAAAGCAGCACTGCCTGAGGTTACAGTACATCGCCCTTGCGGCACCTGAACACAGCGGCCTGTAGGGCCAGGCTGACGCTAGAGTTCAGAAATAGCACGCGTCCGTCCAAGTACGGTCTCTTGCGTGCTGCGTGTTTGGTTCTTCTCACAGCGAATCCTGCTATACATTTCTGAGGCTGACGCAGCTCAAACGAGCAATCGGCGCGGCAGCATTATAGCGAGAACAGCAAAACGATGCATCGGCCGGGAATCGAACCCGGGCCGCCCGCGTGGTAGGCGAACAACCTGCCGCTTTTTTTGTTGTTGTTCTCATTTTTTTAGTTGCATTTGTTGGGGGCGGTCGACCGTGCTTCCCGAGCATATTCCAGAGTAGCTGTCTGCAGGGAAAGTGGGATTGCCACCCAACGACGCCGGATACAACCGAAAAAAGTGCTACACACGCGGAGTCCCCCACTACACTGCCTTAAAGCGACCGCTCATCACTATCGTGTGAGTAACCTTGCGGCCGCGGCGACGAGTCTTGCCCAAAGACGCAGCGTGCGTGGAGGCGCTGCCCGAACGCGTGTGGATGCACCCTCCTACCTCGTAAAGCGCCTACAGCTACTATCACCGTGGGCCGCTGCCGGCGGGCGGGAAGCCGACACAGCGCGGCGTCACGGGCAGCGGCTGTGCGGTGGTGGTGTAATGGTGAGCATAGTTGCCTTCCAAGCAGTTGATCCGGGTTCGATTCCCGGCCACCGCAACGGGCGCAAATTTTTACGTATGAGTATGTGAGCCACGTGCTGTTAAATTAACGTTTTCTTTCCGTCGTTGCTCCACGCAGGCCATCCTGTAGTATGTCCCGACTTGTCCCGACTTTGCTCGGCTGACGCGAAAGCTGACGCTTGGAATTCGCCCTTATCAAGAGGACAGGCGATATAAACGGCTGTGAGAGGTGAGGTGTAGCGAAGTACCAAAACGACAGGCAAACTGCGAAATTTTCTGCTCCTTCTTCTTAAACAAAAAAATAAAAAAAAGAGACGCAGTCGGTAGGACTCGAACCTACGCTCCCAGAGGGAATCTGATTTCTAGTCAGACGCCTTAACCACTCGGCCACGACTGCTCGCAGCCAAAAGTTCCCTCGAATCGTGAAAACTCAAACCGTTCTGCGCAGTATGTTGACAGGAAACGAACTCCGTGCACTGATTACGGCAGGGCTACCAGCGCTACGAGACGAGCCATTACGGAAGCGTTAAAATCTTCGCCCGGACAGGGACTCGAACCCTGGACCCTTAGGTTAAAAGCCTAATGCTCTACCGACTGAGCTATCCGGGCTCACACTTGTTGGGGGATGGAGCAGCTGCAGGCAATGTGAATAACTGGAACGCGTAATTGCTGGCTTCTGGCGCAACTGGCGACTTCACCGACTTGCCACTGACGCTGGTAGCAGCCCAACAGCGGACCAGTGCCTCTTCTCCCTTTATCCCGGTGCTGACAGTAATTGCATCTCGTGCCTTTTTTCCCCGATTACGCTCGGTTGAAGCTCCGGAAGGAGGGCGACAAACGAGGGTTGGAGGGCCAAAACATGGAGGGTCGTGTGCGCAAAAACTTCGCTTCCGGTACCGGGAATCGAACCCTGGCCTCCTGGGTGAAAGCCAGGTATCCTAGCCACTAGACCACACCGGATTTGCTCGATAAGTGTCAGATTTACTCCCTCTCCTCTGGCATTTCGTGCTGAATCCGGACTCAGTGGTGTTCTCTGTTTGCGAGCATATTTGCGCCTACAGACTGGCATGGCGCACAGCTCGAAACTGACTATTCATTGCTGTTTGCATCATATTTTACTCATAACAGGGGAGGAGAAAGGTCAAAGCTGCACCTTGCCATAGCTGGATGTAAACATTTTGACGCTGAGGCGTGGACTCCTTGTGGATAACAAACGACAATTCAGTTCGTTCCCTAGCAACAGCAACGCCGTTAATTCAGCCATGATGTACAGCAAATTATATGCCCCGGGTGAGGATCGAACTCACGACCTTAAGATTATGAGACTTACGCGCTGCCCACTGCGCTACCGAGGCACGTCTGCAACCAACGTCCCAGGAAACTTGGTAAGCCTCGCATATTAGAGATAGACAGTTTGCGCTTTCTCAAGAATCTGTTGTGTTGCTACACGTGCTTTCCCGAATTGCTAGATTAAACTGCTGCCGCGGCTTTTCCAACGGAAAGCAGCACTGCCTGAGGTTACAGTACATCGCCCTTGCGGCACCTGAACACAGCGGCCTGTAGGGCCAGGCTGACGCTAGAGTTCAGAAATAGCACGCGTCCGTCCAAGTACGGTCTCTTGCGTGCTGCGTGTTTGGTTCTTCTCACAGCGAATCCTGCTATACATTTCTGAGGCTGACGCAGCTCAAACGAGCAATCGGCGCGGCAGCATTATAGCGAGAACAGCAAAACGATGCATCGGCCGGGAATCGAACCCGGGCCGCCCGCGTGGTAGGCGAACAACCTGCCGCTTTTTTTGTTGTTGTTCTCATTTTTTTAGTTGCATTTGTTGGGGGCGGTCGACCGTGCTTCCCGAGCATATTCCAGAGTAGCTGTCTGCAGGGAAAGTGGGATTGCCACCCAACGACGCCGGATACAACCGAAAAAAGTGCTACACACGCGGAGTCCCCCACTACACTGCCTTAAAGCGACCGCTCATCACTATCGTGTGAGTAACCTTGCGGCCGCGGCGACGAGTCTTGCCCAAAGACGCAGCGTGCGTGGAGGCGCTGCCCGAACGCGTGTGGATGCACCCTCCTACCTCGTAAAGCGCCTACAGCTACTATCACCGTGGGCCGCTGCCGGCGGGCGGGAAGCCGACACAGCGCGGCGTCACGGGCAGCGGCTGTGCGGTGGTGGTGTAATGGTGAGCATAGTTGCCTTCCAAGCAGTTGATCCGGGTTCGATTCCCGGCCACCGCAACGGGCGCAAATTTTTACGTATGAGTATGTGAGCCACGTGCTGTTAAATTAACGTTTTCTTTCCGTCGTTGCTCCACGCAGGCCATCCTGTAGTATGTCCCGACTTGTCCCGACTTTGCTCGGCTGACGCGAAAGCTGACGCTTGGAATTCGCCCTTATCAAGAGGACAGGCGATATAAACGGCTGTGAGAGGTGAGGTGTAGCGAAGTACCAAAACGACAGGCAAACTGCGAAATTTTCTGCTCCTTCTTCTTAAACAAAAAAATAAAAAAAAGAGACGCAGTCGGTAGGACTCGAACCTACGCTCCCAGAGGGAATCTGATTTCTAGTCAGACGCCTTAACCACTCGGCCACGACTGCTCGCAGCCAAAAAGTTCCCTCGAATCGTGAAAACTCAAACCGTTCTGCGCAGTATGTTGACAGGAAACGAACTCCGTGCACTGATTACGGCAGGGCTACCAGCGCTACGAGACGAGCCATTACGGAAGCGTTAAAATCTTCGCCCGGACAGGGACTCGAACCCTGGACCCTTAGGTTAAAAGCCTAATGCTCTACCGACTGAGCTATCCGGGCTCACACTTGTTGGGGGATGGAGCAGCTGCAGGCAATGTGAATAACTGGAACGCGTAATTGCTGGCTTCTGGCGCAACTGGCGACTTCACCGACTTGCCACTGACGCTGGTAGCAGCCCAACAGCGGACCAGTGCCTCTTCTCCCTTTATCCCGGTGCTGACAGTAATTGCATCTCGTGCCTTTTTTCCCCGATTACGCTCGGTTGAAGCTCCGGAAGGAGGGCGACAAACGAGGGTTGGAGGGCCAAAACATGGAGGGTCGTGTGCGCAAAAACTTCGCTTCCGGTACCGGGAATCGAACCCTGGCCTCCTGGGTGAAAGCCAGGTATCCTAGCCACTAGACCACACCGGATTTGCTCGATAAGTGTCAGATTTACTCCCTCTCCTCTGGCATTTCGTGCTGAATCCGGACTCAGTGGTGTTCTCTGTTTGCGAGCATATTTGCGCCTACAGACTGGCATGGCGCACAGCTCGAAACTGACTATTCATTGCTGTTTGCATCATATTTTACTCATAACAGGGGAGGAGAAAGGTCAAAGCTGCACCTTGCCATAGCTGGATGTAAACATTTTGACGCTGAGGCGTGGACTCCTTGTGGATAACAAACGACAATTCAGTTCGTTCCCTAGCAACAGCAACGCCGTTAATTCAGCCATGATGTACAGCAAATTATATGCCCCGGGTGAGGATCGAACTCACGACCTTAAGATTATGAGACTTACGCGCTGCCCACTGCGCTACCGAGGCACGTCTGCAACCAACGTCCCAGGAAACTTGGTAAGCCTCGCATATTAGAGATAGACAGTTTGCGCTTTCTCAAGAATCTGTTGTGTTGCTACACGTGCTTTCCCGAATTGCTAGATTAAACTGCTGCCGCGGCTTTTCCAACGGAAAGCAGCACTGCCTGAGGTTACAGTACATCGCCCTTGCGGCACCTGAACACAGCGGCCTGTAGGGCCAGGCTGACGCTAGAGTTCAGAAATAGCACGCGTCCGTCCAAGTACGGTCTCTTGCGTGCTGCGTGTTTGGTTCTTCTCACAGCGAATCCTGCTATACATTTCTGAGGCTGACGCAGCTCAAACGAGCAATCGGCGCGGCAGCATTATAGCGAGAACAGCAAAACGATGCATCGGCCGGGAATCGAACCCGGGCCGCCCGCGTGGTAGGCGAACAACCTGCCGCTTTTTTTGTTGTTGTTCTCATTTTTTTAGTTGCATTTGTTGGGGGCGGTCGACCGTGCTTCCCGAGCATATTCCAGAGTAGCTGTCTGCAGGGAAAGTGGGATTGCCACCCAACGACGCCGGATACAACCGAAAAAAGTGCTACACACGCGGAGTCCCCCACTACACTGCCTTAAAGCGACCGCTCATCACTATCGTGTGAGTAACCTTGCGGCCGCGGCGACGAGTCTTGCCCAAAGACGCAGCGTGCGTGGAGGCGCTGCCCGAACGCGTGTGGATGCACCCTCCTACCTCGTAAAGCGCCTACAGCTACTATCACCGTGGGCCGCTGCCGGCGGGCGGGAAGCCGACACAGCGCGGCGTCACGGGCAGCGGCTGTGCGGTGGTGGTGTAATGGTGAGCATAGTTGCCTTCCAAGCAGTTGATCCGGGTTCGATTCCCGGCCACCGCAACGGGCGCAAATTTTTACGTATGAGTATGTGAGCCACGTGCTGTTAAATTAACGTTTTCTTTCCGTCGTTGCTCCACGCAGGCCATCCTGTAGTATGTCCCGACTTGTCCCGACTTTGCTCGGCTGACGCGAAAGCTGACGCTTGGAATTCGCCCTTATCAAGAGGACAGGCGATATAAACGGCTGTGAGAGGTGAGGTGTATCGAAGTACCAAAACGACAGGCAAACTGCGAAATTTTCTGCTCCTTCTTCTTAAACAAAAAAATAAAAAAAAGAGACGCAGTCGGTAGGACTCGAACTTACGCTCCCAGAGGGAATCTGATTTCTAGTCAGACGCCTTAACCACTCGGCCACGACTGCTCGCAGCCAAAAAGTTCCCTCGAATCGTGAAAACTCAAACCGTTCTGCGCAGTATGTTGACAGGAAACGAACTCCGTGCACTGATTACGGCAGGGCTACCAGCGCTACGAGACGAGCCATTACGGAAGCGTTAAAATCTTCGCCCGGACAGGGACTCGAACCCTGGACCCTTAGGTTAAAAGCCTAATGCTCTACCGACTGAGCTATCCGGGCTCACACTTGTTGGGGGATGGAGCAGCTGCAGGCAATGTGAATAACTGGAACGCGTAATTGCTGGCTTCTGGCGCAACTGGCGACTTCACCGACTTGCCACTGACGCTGGTAGCAGCCCAACAGCGGACCAGTGCCTCTTCTCCCTTTATCCCGGTGCTGACAGTAATTGCATCTCGTGCCTTTTTTCCCCGATTACGCTCGGTTGAAGCTCCGGAAGGAGGGCGACAAACGAGGGTTGGAGGGCCAAAACATGGAGGGTCGTGTGCGCAAAAACTTCGCTTCCGGTACCGGGAATTGAACCCTGGCCTCCTGGGTGAAAGCCAGGTATCCTAGCCACTAGACCACAACGGGTTTGCTCGATAAGTGTCAGATTTACTCCCTCTCCTCTGGCATTTCGTGCTGAATCCGGACTCAGTGGTGTTCTCTGTTTGCGAGCATATTTGCGCCTACAGACTGGCATGGCGCACAGCTCGAAACTGACTATTCATTGCTGTTTGCATCATATTTTACTCATAACAGGGGAGGAGAAAGGTCAAAGCTGTACCTTGCCATAGCTGGATGTAAACATTTTGACGCTGAGGCGTGGACTCCTTGTGGATAACAAACGACAATTCAGTTCGTTCCCTAGCAACAGCAACGCCGTTAATTCAGCCATGATGTACAGCAAATTATATGCCCCGGGTGAGGATCGAACTCACGACCTTAAGATTATGAGACTTACGCGCTGCCCACTGCGCTACCGAGGCACGTCTGCAACCAACGTCCCAGGAAACTTGGTAAGCCTCGCATATTAGAGATAGACAGTTTGCGCTTTCTCAAGAATCTGTTGTGTTGCTACACGTGCTTTCCCGAATTGCTAGATTAAACTGCTGCCGCGGCTTTTCCAACGGAAAGCAGCACTGCCTGAGGTTACAGTACATCGCCCTTGCGGCCCCTGAACACAGCGGCCTGTAGGGCCAGGCTGACGCTAGAGTTCAGAAATAGCACGCGTCCGTCCAAGTACGGTCTCTTGCGTGCTGCGTGTTTGGTTCTTCTCACAGCGAATCCTGCTATACATTTCTGAGGCTGACGCAGCTCAAACGAGCAATCGGCGCGGCAGCATTATAGCGAGAACAGCAAAACGATGCATCGGCCGGGAATCGAACCCGGGCCGCCCGCGTGGTAGGCGAACAACCTGCCGCTTTTTTTGTTGTTGTTCTCATTTTTTTAGTTGCATTTGTTGGGGGCGGTCGACCGTGCTTCCCGAGCATATTCCAGAGTAGCTGTCTGCAGGGAAAGTGGGATTGCCACCCAACGACGCCGGATACAACCGAAAAAAGTGCTACACACGCGGAGTCCCCCACTACACTGCCTTAAAGCGACCGCTCATCACTATCGTGTGAGTAACCTTGCGGCCGCGGCGACGAGTCTTGCCCAAAGACGCAGCGTGCGTGGAGGCGCTGCCCGAACGCGTGTGGATGCACCCTCCTACCTCGTAAAGCGCCTACAGCTACTATCACCGTGGGCCGCTGCCGGCGGGCGGGAAGCCGACACAGCGCGGCGTCACGGGCAGCGGCTGTGCGGTGGTGGTGTAATGGTGAGCATAGTTGCCTTCCAAGCAGTTGATCCGGGTTCGATTCCCGGCCACCGCAACGGGCGCAAATTTTTACGTATGAGTATGTGAGCCACGTGCTGTTAAATTAACGTTTTCTTTCCGTCGTTGCTCCACGCAGGCCATCCTGTAGTATGTCCCGACTTGTCCCGACTTTGCTCGGCTGTCGCGAAAGCTGACGCTTGGAATTCGCCCTTATCAAGAGGACAGGCGATATAAACGGCTGTGAGAGGTGAGGTGTAGCGAAGTACCAAAACGACAGGCAAACTGCGAAATTTTCTGCTCCTTCTTCTTAAACAAAAAAATAAAAAAAAGAGACGCAGTCGGTAGGACTCGAACCTACGCTCCCAGAGGGAATCTGATTTCTAGTCAGACGCCTTAACCACTCGGCCACGACTGCTCGCAGCCAAAAAGTTCCCTCGAATCGTGAAAACTCAAACCGTTCTGCGCAGTATGTTGACAGGAAACGAACTCCGTGCACTGATTACGGCAGGGCTACCAGCGCTACGAGACGAGCCATTACGGAAGCGTTAAAATCTTCGCCCGGACAGGGACTCGAACCCTGGACCCTTAGGTTAAAAGCCTAATGCTCTACCGACTGAGCTATCCGGGCTCACACTTGTTGGGGGATGGAGCAGCTGCAGGCAATGTGAATAACTGGAACGCGTAATTGCTGGCTTCTGGCGCAACTGGCGACTTCACCGACTTGCCACTGACGCTGGTAGCAGCCCAACAGCGGACCAGTGCCTCTTCTCCCTTTATCCCGGTGCTGACAGTAATTGCATCTCGTGCCTTTTTTCCCCGATTACGCTCGGTTGAAGCTCCGGAAGGAGGGCGACAAACGAGGGTTGGAGGGCCAAAACATGGAGGGTCGTGTGCGCAAAAACTTCGCTTCCGGTACCGGGAATCGAACCCTGGCCTCCTGGGTGAAAGCCAGGTATCCTAGCCACTAGACCACACCGGATTTGCTCGATAAGTGTCAGATTTACTCCCTCTCCTCTGGCATTTCGTGCTGAATCCGGACTCAGTGGTGTTCTCTGTTTGCGAGCATATTTGCGCCTACAGACTGGCATGGCGCACAGCTCGAAACTGACTATTCATTGCTGTTTGCATCATATTTTACTCATAACAGGGGAGGAGAAAGGTCAAAGCTGTACCTTGCCATAGCTGGATGTAAACATTTTGACGCTGAGGCGTGGACTCCTTGTGGATAACAAACGACAATTCAGTTCGTTCCCTAGCAACAGCAACGCCGTTAATTCAGCCATGATGTACAGCAAATTATATGCCCCGGGTGAGGATCGAACTCACGACCTTAAGATTATGAGACTTACGCGCTGCCCACTGCGCTACCGAGGCACGTCTGCAACCAACGTCCCAGGAAACTTGGTAAGCCTCGCATATTAGAGATAGACAGTTTGCGCTTTCTCAAGAATCTGTTGTGTTGCTACACGTGCTTTCCCGAATTGCTAGATTAAACTGCTGCCGCGGCTTTTCCAACGGAAAGCAGCACTGCCTGAGGTTACAGTACATCGCCCTTGCGGCACCTGAACACAGCGGCCTGTAGGGCCAGGCTGACGCTAGAGTTCAGAAATAGCACGCGTCCGTCCAAGTACGGTCTCTTGCGTGCTGCGTGTTTGGTTCTTCTCACAGCGAATCCTGCTATACATTTCTGAGGCTGACGCAGCTCAAACGAGCAATCGGCGCGGCAGCATTATAGCGAGAACAGCAAAACGATGCATCGGCCGGGAATCGAACCCGGGCCGCCCGCGTGGTAGGCGAACAACCTGCCGCTTTTTTTGCTGTTGTTCTCATTTTTTTAGTTGCATTTGTTGGGGGCGGTCGACCGTGCTTCCCGAGCATATTCCAGAGTAGCTGTCTGCAGGGAAAGTGGGATTGCCACCCAACGACGCCGGATACAACCGAAAAAAGTGCTACACACGCGGAGTCCCCCACTACACTGCCTTAAAGCGACCGCTCATCACTATCGTGTGAGTAACCTTGCGGCCGCGGCGACGAGTCTTGCCCAAAGACGCAGCGTGCGTGGAGGCGCTGCCCGAACGCGTGTGGATGCACCCTCCTACCTCGTAAAGCGCCTACAGCTACTATCACCGTGGGCCGCTGCCGGCGGGCGGGAAGCCGACACAGCGCGGCGTCACGGGCAGCGGCTGTGCGGTGGTGGTGTAATGGTGAGCATAGTTGCCTTCCAAGCAGTTGATCCGGGTTCGATTCCCGGCCACCGCAACGGGCGCAAATTTTTACGTATGAGTATGTGAGCCACGTGCTGTTAAATTAACGTTTTCTTTCCGTCGTTGCTCCACGCAGGCCATCCTGTAGTATGTCCCGACTTGTCCCGACTTTGCTCGGCTGACGCGAAAGCTGACGCTTGGAATTCGCCCTTATCAAGAGGACAGGCGATATAAACGGCTGTGAGAGGTGAGGTGTAGCGAAGTACCAAAACGACAGGCAAACTGCGAAATTTTCTGCTCCTTCTTCTTAAACAAAAAAATAAAAAAAAGAGACGCAGTCGGTAGGACTCGAACCTACGCTCCCAGAGGGAATCTGATTTCTAGTCAGACGCCTTAACCACTCGGCCACGACTGCTCGCAGCCAAAAAGTTCCCTCGAATCGTGAAAACTCAAACCGTTCTGCGCAGTATGTTGACAGGAAACGAACTCCGTGCACTGATTACGGCAGGGCTACCAGCGCTACGAGACGAGCCATTACGGAAGCGTTAAAATCTTCGCCCGGACAGGGACTCGAACCCTGGACCCTTAGGTTAAAAGCCTAATGCTCTACCGACTGAGCTATCCGGGCTCACACTTGTTGGGGGATGGAGCAGCTGCAGGCAATGTGAATAACTGGAACGCGTAATTGCTGGCTTCTGGCGCAACTGGCGACTTCACCGACTTGCCACTGACGCTGGTAGCAGCCCAACAGCGGACCAGTGCCTCTTCTCCCTTTATCCCGGTGCTGACAGTAATTGCATCTCGTGCCTTTTTTCCCCGATTACGCTCGGTTGAAGCTCCGGAAGGAGGGCGACAAACGAGGGTTGGAGGGCCAAAACATGGAGGGTCGTGTGCGCAAAAACTTCGCTTCCGGTACCGGGAATCGAACCCTGGCCTCCTGGGTGAAAGCCAGGTATCCTAGCCACTAGACCACACCGGATTTGCTCGATAAGTGTCAGATTTACTCCCTCTCCTCTGGCATTTCGTGCTGAATCCGGACTCAGTGGTGTTCTCTGTTTGCGAGCATATTTGCGCCTACAGACTGGCATGGCGCACAGCTCGAAACTGACTATTCATTGCTGTTTGCATCATATTTTACTCATAACAGGGGAGGAGAAAGGTCAAAGCTGTACCTTGCCATAGCTGGATGTAAACATTTTGACGCTGAGGCGTGGACTCCTTGTGGATAACAAACGACAATTCAGTTCGTTCCCTAGCAACAGCAACGCCGTTAATTCAGCCATGATGTACAGCAAATTATATGCCCCGGGTGAGGATCGAACTCACGACCTTAAGATTATGAGACTTACGCGCTGCCCACTGCGCTACCGAGGCACGTCTGCAACCAACGTCCCAGGAAACTTGGTAAGCCTCGCATATTAGAGATAGACAGTTTGCGCTTTCTCAAGAATCTGTTGTGTTGCTACACGTGCTTTCCCGAATTGCTAGATTAAACTGCTGCCGCGGCTTTTCCAACGGAAAGCAGCACTGCCTGAGGTTACAGTACATCGCCCTTGCGGCACCTGAACACAGCGGCCTGTAGGGCCAGGCTGACGCTAGAGTTCAGAAATAGCACGCGTCCGTCCAAGTACGGTCTCTTGCGTGCTGCGTGTTTGGTTCTTCTCACAGCGAATCCTGCTATACATTTCTGAGGCTGACGCAGCTCAAACGAGCAATCGGCGCGGCAGCATTATAGCGAGAACAGCAAAACGATGCATCGGCCGGGAATCGAACCCGGGCCGCCCGCGTGGTAGGCGAACAACCTGCCGCTTTTTTTGTTGTTGTTCTCATTTTTTTAGTTGCATTTGTTGGGGGCGGTCGACCGTGCTTCCCGAGCATATTCCAGAGTAGCTGTCTGCAGGGAAAGTGGGATTGCCACCCAACGACGCCGGATACAACCGAAAAAAGTGCTACACACGCGGAGTCCCCCACTACACTGCCTTAAAGCGACCGCTCATCACTATCGTGTGAGTAACCTTGCGGCCGCGGCGACGAGTCTTGCCCAAAGACGCAGCGTGCGTGGAGGCGCTGCCCGAACGCGTGTGGATGCACCCTCCTACCTCGTAAAGCGCCTACAGCTACTATCACCGTGGGCCGCTGCCGGCGGGCGGGAAGCCGACACAGCGCGGCGTCACGGGCAGCGGCTGTGCGGTGGTGGTGTAATGGTGAGCATAGTTGCCTTCCAAGCAGTTGATCCGGGTTCGATTCCCGGCCACCGCAACGGGCGCAAATTTTTACGTATGAGTATGTGAGCCACGTGCTGTTAAATTAACGTTTTCTTTCCGTCGTTGCTCCACGCAGGCCATCCTGTAGTATGTCCCGACTTGTCCCGACTTTGCTCGGCTGACGCGAAAGCTGACGCTTGGAATTCGCCCTTATCAAGAGGACAGGCGATATAAACGGCTGTGAGAGGTGAGGTGTAGCGAAGTACCAAAACGACAGGCAAACTGCGAAATTTTCTGCTCCTTCTTCTTAAACAAAAAAATAAAAAAAAGAGACGCAGTCGGTAGGACTCGAACCTACGCTCCCAGAGGGAATCTGATTTCTAGTCAGACGCCTTAACCACTCGGCCACGACTGCTCGCAGCCAAAAAGTTCCCTCGAATCGTGAAAACTCAAACCGTTCTGCGCAGTATGTTGACAGGAAACGAACTCCGTGCACTGATTACGGCAGGGCTACCAGCGCTACGAGACGAGCCATTACGGAAGCGTTAAAATCTTCGCCCGGACAGGGACTCGAACCCTGGACCCTTAGGTTAAAAGCCTAATGCTCTACCGACTGAGCTATCCGGGCTCACACTTGTTGGGGGATGGAGCAGCTGCAGGCAATGTGAATAACTGGAACGCGTAATTGCTGGCTTCTGGCGCAACTGGCGACTTCACCGACTTGCCACTGACGCTGGTAGCAGCCCAACAGCGGACCAGTGCCTCTTCTCCCTTTATCCCGGTGCTGACAGTAATTGCATCTCGTGCCTTTTTTCCCCGATTACGCTCGGTTGAAGCTCCGGAAGGAGGGCGACAAACGAGGGTTGGAGGGCCAAAACATGGAGGGTCGTGTGCGCAAAAACTTCGCTTCCGGTACCGGGAATCGAACCCTGGCCTCCTGGGTGAAAGCCAGGTATCCTAGCCACTAGACCACACCGGATTTGCTCGATAAGTGTCAGATTTACTCCCTCTCCTCTGGCATTTCGTGCTGAATCCGGACTCAGTGGTGTTCTCTGTTTGCGAGCATATTTGCGCCTACAGACTGGCATGGCGCACAGCTCGAAACTGACTATTCATTGCTGTTTGCATCATATTTTACTCATAACAGGGGAGGAGAAAGGTCAAAGCTGTACCTTGCCATAGCTGGATGTAAACATTTTGACGCTGAGGCGTGGACTCCTTGTGGATAACAAACGACAATTCAGTTCGTTCCCTAGCAACAGCAACGCCGTTAATTCAGCCATGATGTACAGCAAATTATATGCCCCGGGTGAGGATCGAACTCACGACCTTAAGATTATGAGACTTACGCGCTGCCCACTGCGCTACCGAGGCACGTCTGCAACCAACGTCCCAGGAAACTTGGTAAGCCTCGCATATTAGAGATAGACAGTTTGCGCTTTCTCAAGAATCTGTTGTGTTGCTACACGTGCTTTCCCGAATTGCTAGATTAAACTGCTGCCGCGGCTTTTCCAACGGAAAGCAGCACTGCCTGAGGTTACAGTACATCGCCCTTGCGGCACCTGAACACAGCGGCCTGTAGGGCCAGGCTGACGCTAGAGTTCAGAAATAGCACGCGTCCGTCCAAGTACGGTCTCTTGCGTGCTGCGTGTTTGGTTCTTCTCACAGCGAATCCTGCTATACATTTCTGAGGCTGACGCAGCTCAAACGAGCAATCGGCGCGGCAGCATTATAGCGAGAACAGCAAAACGATGCATCGGCCGGGAATCGAACCCGGGCCGCCCGCGTGGTAGGCGAACAACCTGCCGCTTTTTTTGTTGTTGTTCTCATTTTTTTAGTTGCATTTGTTGGGGGCGGTCGACCGTGCTTCCCGAGCATATTCCAGAGTAGCTGTCTGCAGGGAAAGTGGGATTGCCACCCAACGACGCCGGATACAACCGAAAAAAGTGCTACACACGCGGAGTCCCCCACTACACTGCCTTAAAGCGACCGCTCATCACTATCGTGTGAGTAACCTTGCGGCCGCGGCGACGAGTCTTGCCCAAAGACGCAGCGTGCGTGGAGGCGCTGCCCGAACGCGTGTGGATGCACCCTCCTACCTCGTAAAGCGCCTACAGCTACTATCACCGTGGGCCGCTGCCGGCGGGCGGGAAGCCGACACAGCGCGGCGTCACGGGCAGCGGCTGTGCGGTGGTGGTGTAATGGTGAGCATAGTTGCCTTCCAAGCAGTTGATCCGGGTTCGATTCCCGGCCACCGCAACGGGCGCAAATTTTTACGTATGAGTATGTGAGCCACGTGCTGTTAAATTAACGTTTTCTTTCCGTCGTTGCTCCACGCAGGCCATCCTGTAGTATGTCCCGACTTGTCCCGACTTTGCTCGGCTGACGCGAAAGCTGACGCTTGGAATTCGCCCTTATCAAGAGGACAGGCGATATAAACGGCTGTGAGAGGTGAGGTGTAGCGAAGTACCAAAACGACAGGCAAACTGCGAAATTTTCTGCTCCTTCTTCTTAAACAAAAAAATAAAAAAAAGAGACGCAGTCGGTAGGACTCGAACCTACGCTCCCAGAGGGAATCTGATTTCTAGTCAGACGCCTTAACCACTCGGCCACGACTGCTCGCAGCCAAAAAGTTCCCTCGAATCGTGAAAACTCAAACCGTTCTGCGCAGTATGTTGACAGGAAACGAACTCCGTGCACTGATTACGGCAGGGCTACCAGCGCTACGAGACGAGCCATTACGGAAGCGTTAAAATCTTCGCCCGGACAGGGACTCGAACCCTGGACCCTTAGGTTAAAAGCCTAATGCTCTACCGACTGAGCTATCCGGGCTCACACTTGTTGGGGGATGGAGCAGCTGCAGGCAATGTGAATAACTGGAACGCGTAATTGCTGGCTTCTGGCGCAACTGGCGACTTCACCGACTTGCCACTGACGCTGGTAGCAGCCCAACAGCGGACCAGTGCCTCTTCTCCCTTTATCCAGGTGCTGACAGTAATTGCATCTCGTGCCTTTTTTCCCCGATTACGCTCGGTTGAAGCTCCGGAAGGAGGGCGACAAACGAGGGTTGGAGGGCCAAAACATGGAGGGTCGTGTGCGCAAAAACTTCGCTTCCGGTACCGGGAATCGAACCCTGGCCTCCTGGGTGAAAGCCAGGTATCCTAGCCACTAGACCACACCGGATTTGCTCGATAAGTGTCAGATTTACTCCCTCTCCTCTGGCATTTCGTGCTGAATCCGGACTCAGTGGTGTTCTCTGTTTGCGAGCATATTTGCGCCTACAGACTGGCATGGCGCACAGCTCGAAACTGACTATTCATTGCTGTTTGCATCATATTTTACTCATAACAGGGGAGGAGAAAGGTCAAAGCTGTACCTTGCCATAGCTGGATGTAAACATTTTGACGCTGAGGCGTGGACTCCTTGTGGATAACAAACGACAATTCAGTTCGTTCCCTAGCAACAGCAACGCCGTTAATTCAGCCATGATGTACAGCAAATTATATGCCCCGGGTGAGGATCGAACTCACGACCTTAAGATTATGAGACTTACGCGCTGCCCACTGCGCTACCGAGGCACGTCTGCAACCAACGTCCCAGGAAACTTGGTAAGCCTCGCATATTAGAGATAGACAGTTTGCGCTTTCTCAAGAATCTGTTGTGTTGCTACACGTGCTTTCCCGAATTGCTAGATTAAACTGCTGCCGCGGCTTTTCCAACGGAAAGCAGCACTGCCTGAGGTTACAGTACATCGCCCTTGCGGCACCTGAACACAGCGGCCTGTAGGGCCAGGCTGACGCTAGAGTTCAGAAATAGCACGCGTCCGTCCAAGTACGGTCTCTTGCGTGCTGCGTGTTTGGTTCTTCTCACAGCGAATCCTGCTATACATTTCTGAGGCTGACGCAGCTCAAACGAGCAATCGGCGCGGCAGCATTATAGCGAGAACAGCAAAACGATGCATCGGCCGGGAATCGAACCCGGGCCGCCCGCGTGGTAGGCGAACAACCTGCCGCTTTTTTTGTTGTTGTTCTCATTTTTTTAGTTGCATTTGTTGGGGGCGGTCGACCGTGCTTCCCGAGCATATTCCAGAGTAGCTGTCTGCAGGGAAAGTGGGATTGCCACCCAACGACGCCGGATACAACCGAAAAAAGTGCTACACACGCGGAGTCCCCCACTACACTGCCTTAAAGCGACCGCTCATCACTATCGTGTGAGTAACCTTGCGGCCGCGGCGACGAGTCTTGCCCAAAGACGCAGCGTGCGTGGAGGCGCTGCCCGAACGCGTGTGGATGCACCCTCCTACCTCGTAAAGCGCCTACAGCTACTATCACCGTGGGCCGCTGCCGGCGGGCGGGAAGCCGACACAGCGCGGCGTCACGGGCAGCGGCTGTGCGGTGGTGGTGTAATGGTGAGCATAGTTGCCTTCCAAGCAGTTGATCCGGGTTCGATTCCCGGCCACCGCAACGGGCGCAAATTTTTACGTATGAGTATGTGAGCCACGTGCTGTTAAATTAACGTTTTCTTTCCGTCGTTGCTCCACGCAGGCCATCCTGTAGTATGTCCCGACTTGTCCCGACTTTGCTCGGCTGACGCGAAAGCTGACGCTTGGAATTCGCCCTTATCAAGAGGACAGGCGATATAAACGGCTGTGAGAGGTGAGGTGTAGCGAAGTACCAAAACGACAGGCAAACTGCGAAATTTTCTGCTCCTTCTTCTTAAACAAAAAAATAAAAAAAAGAGACGCAGTCGGTAGGACTCGAACCTACGCTCCCAGAGGGAATCTGATTTCTAGTCAGACGCCTTAACCACTCGGCCACGACTGCTCGCAGCCAAAAAGTTCCCTCGAATCGTGAAAACTCAAACCGTTCTGCGCAGTATGTTGACAGGAAACGAACTCCGTGCACTGATTACGGCAGGGCTACCAGCGCTACGAGACGAGCCATTACGGAAGCGTTAAAATCTTCGCCCGGACAGGGACTCGAACCCTGGACCCTTAGGTTAAAAGCCTAATGCTCTACCGACTGAGCTATCCGGGCTCACACTTGTTGGGGGATGGAGCAGCTGCAGGCAATGTGAATAACTGGAACGCGTAATTGCTGGCTTCTGGCGCAACTGGCGACTTCACCGACTTGCCACTGACGCTGGTAGCAGCCCAACAGCGGACCAGTGCCTCTTCTCCCTTTATCCCGGTGCTGACAGTAATTGCATCTCGTGCCTTTTTTCCCCGATTACGCTCGGTTGAAGCTCCGGAAGGAGGGCGACAAACGAGGGTTGGAGGGCCAAAACATGGAGGGTCGTGTGCGCAAAAACTTCGCTTCCGGTACCGGGAATCGAACCCTGGCCTCCTGGGTGAAAGCCAGGTATCCTAGCCACTAGACCACACCGGATTTGCTCGATAAGTGTCAGATTTACTCCCTCTCCTCTGGCATTTCGTGCTGAATCCGGACTCAGTGGTGTTCTCTGTTTGCGAGCATATTTGCGCCTACAGACTGGCATGGCGCACAGCTCGAAACTGACTATTCATTGCTGTTTGCATCATATTTTACTCATAACAGGGGAGGAGAAAGGTCAAAGCTGTACCTTGCCATAGCTGGATGTAAACATTTTGACGCTGAGGCGTGGACTCCTTGTGGATAACAAACGACAATTCAGTTCGTTCCCTAGCAACAGCAACGCCGTTAATTCAGCCATGATGTACAGCAAATTATATGCCCCGGGTGAGGATCGAACTCACGACCTTAAGATTATGAGACTTACGCGCTGCCCACTGCGCTACCGAGGCACGTCTGCAACCAACGTCCCAGGAAACTTGGTAAGCCTCGCATATTAGAGATAGACAGTTTGCGCTTTCTCAAGAATCTGTTGTGTTGCTACACGTGCTTTCCCGAATTGCTAGATTAAACTGCTGCCGCGGCTTTTCCAACGGAAAGCAGCACTGCCTGAGGTTACAGTACATCGCCCTTGCGGCACCTGAACACAGCGGCCTGTAGGGCCAGGCTGACGCTAGAGTTCAGAAATAGCACGCGTCCGTCCAAGTACGGTCTCTTGCGTGCTGCGTGTTTGGTTCTTCTCACAGCGAATCCTGCTATACATTTCTGAGGCTGACGCAGCTCAAACGAGCAATCGGCGCGGCAGCATTATAGCGAGAACAGCAAAACGATGCATCGGCCGGGAATCGAACCCGGGCCGCCCGCGTGGTAGGCGAACAACCTGCCGCTTTTTTTGTTGTTGTTCTCATTTTTTTAGTTGCATTTGTTGGGGGCGGTCGACCGTGCTTCCCGAGCATATTCCAGAGTAGCTGTCTGCAGGGAAAGTGGGATTGCCACCCAACGACGCCGGATACAACCGAAAAAAGTGCTACACACGCGGAGTCCCCCACTACACTGCCTTAAAGCGACCGCTCATCACTATCGTGTGAGTAACCTTGCGGCCGCGGCGACGAGTCTTGCCCAAAGACGCAGCGTGCGTGGAGGCGCTGCCCGAACGCGTGTGGATGCACCCTCCTACCTCGTAAAGCGCCTACAGCTACTATCACCGTGGGCCGCTGCCGGCGGGCGGGAAGCCGACACAGCGCGGCGTCACGGGCAGCGGCTGTGCGGTGGTGGTGTAATGGTGAGCATAGTTGCCTTCCAAGCAGTTGATCCGGGTTCGATTCCCGGCCACCGCAACGGGCGCAAATTTTTACGTATGAGTATGTGAGCCACGTGCTGTTAAATTAACGTTTTCTTTCCGTCGTTGCTCCACGCAGGCCATCCTGTAGTATGTCCCGACTTGTCCCGACTTTGCTCGGCTGACGCGAAAGCTGACGCTTGGAATTCGCCCTTATCAAGAGGACAGGCGATATAAACGGCTGTGAGAGGTGAGGTGTAGCGAAGTACCAAAACGACAGGCAAACTGCGAAATTTTCTGCTCCTTCTTCTTAAACAAAAAAATAAAAAAAAGAGACGCAGTCGGTAGGACTCGAACCTACGCTCCCAGAGGGAATCTGATTTCTAGTCAGACGCCTTAACCACTCGGCCACGACTGCTCGCAGCCAAAAAGTTCCCTCGAATCGTGAAAACTCAAACCGTTCTGCGCAGTATGTTGACAGGAAACGAACTCCGTGCACTGATTACGGCAGGGCTACCAGCGCTACGAGACGAGCCATTACGGAAGCGTTAAAATCTTCGCCCGGACAGGGACTCGAACCCTGGACCCTTAGGTTAAAAGCCTAATGCTCTACCGACTGAGCTATCCGGGCTCACACTTGTTGGGGGATGGAGCAGCTGCAGGCAATGTGAATAACTGGAACGCGTAATTGCTGGCTTCTGGCGCAACTGGCGACTTCACCGACTTGCCACTGACGCTGGTAGCAGCCCAACAGCGGACCAGTGCCTCTTCTCCCTTTATCCAGGTGCTGACAGTAATTGCATCTCGTGCCTTTTTTCCCCGATTACGCTCGGTTGAAGCTCCGGAAGGAGGGCGACAAACGAGGGTTGGAGGGCCAAAACATGGAGGGTCGTGTGCGCAAAAACTTCGCTTCCGGTACCGGGAATCGAACCCTGGCCTCCTGGGTGAAAGCCAGGTATCCTAGCCACTAGACCACACCGGATTTGCTCGATAAGTGTCAGATTTACTCCCTCTCCTCTGGCATTTCGTGCTGAATCCGGACTCAGTGGTGTTCTCTGTTTGCGAGCATATTTGCGCCTACAGACTGGCATGGCGCACAGCTCGAAACTGACTATTCATTGCTGTTTGCATCATATTTTACTCATAACAGGGGAGGAGAAAGGTCAAAGCTGTACCTTGCCATAGCTGGATGTAAACATTTTGACGCTGAGGCGTGGACTCCTTGTGGATAACAAACGACAATTCAGTTCGTTCCCTAGCAACAGCAACGCCGTTAATTCAGCCATGATGTACAGCAAATTATATGCCCCGGGTGAGGATCGAACTCACGACCTTAAGATTATGAGACTTACGCGCTGCCCACTGCGCTACCGAGGCACGTCTGCAACCAACGTCCCAGGAAACTTGGTAAGCCTCGCATATTAGAGATAGACAGTTTGCGCTTTCTCAAGAATCTGTTGTGTTGCTACACGTGCTTTCCCGAATTGCTAGATTAAACTGCTGCCGCGGCTTTTCCAACGGAAAGCAGCACTGCCTGAGGTTACAGTACATCGCCCTTGCGGCACCTGAACACAGCGGCCTGTAGGGCCAGGCTGACGCTAGAGTTCAGAAATAGCACGCGTCCGTCCAAGTACGGTCTCTTGCGTGCTGCGTGTTTGGTTCTTCTCACAGCGAATCCTGCTATACATTTCTGAGGCTGACGCAGCTCAAACGAGCAATCGGCGCGGCAGCATTATAGCGAGAACAGCAAAACGATGCATCGGCCGGGAATCGAACCCGGGCCGCCCGCGTGGTAGGCGAACAACCTGCCGCTTTTTTTGTTGTTGTTCTCATTTTTTTAGTTGCATTTGTTGGGGGCGGTCGACCGTGCTTCCCGAGCATATTCCAGAGTAGCTGTCTGCAGGGAAAGTGGGATTGCCACCCAACGACGCCGGATACAACCGAAAAAAGTGCTACACACGCGGAGTCCCCCACTACACTGCCTTAAAGCGACCGCTCATCACTATCGTGTGAGTAACCTTGCGGCCGCGGCGACGAGTCTTGCCCAAAGACGCAGCGTGCGTGGAGGCGCTGCCCGAACGCGTGTGGATGCACCCTCCTACCTCGTAAAGCGCCTACAGCTACTATCACCGTGGGCCGCTGCCGGCGGGCGGGAAGCCGACACAGCGCGGCGTCACGGGCAGCGGCTGTGCGGTGGTGGTGTAATGGTGAGCATAGTTGCCTTCCAAGCAGTTGATCCGGGTTCGATTCCCGGCCACCGCAACGGGCGCAAATTTTTACGTATGAGTATGTGAGCCACGTGCTGTTAAATTAACGTTTTCTTTCCGTCGTTGCTCCACGCAGGCCATCCTGTAGTATGTCCCGACTTGTCCCGACTTTGCTCGGCTGACGCGAAAGCTGACGCTTGGAATTCGCCCTTATCAAGAGGACAGGCGATATAAACGGCTGTGAGAGGTGAGGTGTAGCGAAGTACCAAAACGACAGGCAAACTGCGAAATTTTCTGCTCCTTCTTCTTAAACAAAAAAATAAAAAAAAGAGACGCAGTCGGTAGGACTCGAACCTACGCTCCCAGAGGGAATCTGATTTCTAGTCAGACGCCTTAACCACTCGGCCACGACTGCTCGCAGCCAAAAAGTTCCCTCGAATCGTGAAAACTCAAACCGTTCTGCGCAGTATGTTGACAGGAAACGAACTCCGTGCACTGATTACGGCAGGGCTACCAGCGCTACGAGACGAGCCATTACGGAAGCGTTAAAATCTTCGCCCGGACAGGGACTCGAACCCTGGACCCTTAGGTTAAAAGCCTAATGCTCTACCGACTGAGCTATCCGGGCTCACACTTGTTGGGGGATGGAGCAGCTGCAGGCAATGTGAATAACTGGAACGCGTAATTGCTGGCTTCTGGCGCAACTGGCGACTTCACCGACTTGCCACTGACGCTGGTAGCAGCCCAACAGCGGACCAGTGCCTCTTCTCCCTTTATCCCGGTGCTGACAGTAATTGCATCTCGTGCCTTTTTTCCCCGATTACGCTCGGTTGAAGCTCCGGAAGGAGGGCGACAAACGAGGGTTGGAGGGCCAAAACATGGAGGGTCGTGTGCGCAAAAACTTCGCTTCCGGTACCGGGAATCGAACCCTGGCCTCCTGGGTGAAAGCCAGGTATCCTAGCCACTAGACCACACCGGATTTGCTCGATAAGTGTCAGATTTACTCCCTCTCCTCTGGCATTTCGTGCTGAATCCGGACTCAGTGGTGTTCTCTGTTTGCGAGCATATTTGCGCCTACAGACTGGCATGGCGCACAGCTCGAAACTGACTATTCATTGCTGTTTGCATCATATTTTACTCATAACAGGGGAGGAGAAAGGTCAAAGCTGTACCTTGCCATAGCTGGATGTAAACATTTTGACGCTGAGGCGTGGACTCCTTGTGGATAACAAACGACAATTCAGTTCGTTCCCTAGCAACAGCAACGCCGTTAATTCAGCCATGATGTACAGCAAATTATATGCCCCGGGTGAGGATCGAACTCACGACCTTAAGATTATGAGACTTACGCGCTGCCCACTGCGCTACCGAGGCACGTCTGCAACCAACGTCCCAGGAAACTTGGTAAGCCTCGCATATTAGAGATAGACAGTTTGCGCTTTCTCAAGAATCTGTTGTGTTGCTACACGTGCTTTCCCGAATTGCTAGATTAAACTGCTGCCGCGGCTTTTCCAACGGAAAGCAGCACTGCCTGAGGTTACAGTACATCGCCCTTGCGGCACCTGAACACAGCGGCCTGTAGGGCCAGGCTGACGCTAGAGTTCAGAAATAGCACGCGTCCGTCCAAGTACGGTCTCTTGCGTGCTGCGTGTTTGGTTCTTCTCACAGCGAATCCTGCTATACATTTCTGAGGCTGACGCAGCTCAAACGAGCAATCGGCGCGGCAGCATTATAGCGAGAACAGCAAAACGATGCATCGGCCGGGAATCGAACCCGGGCCGCCCGCGTGGTAGGCGAACAACCTGCCGCTTTTTTTGTTGTTGTTCTCATTTTTTTAGTTGCATTTGTTGGGGGCGGTCGACCGTGCTTCCCGAGCATATTCCAGAGTAGCTGTCTGCAGGGAAAGTGGGATTGCCACCCAACGACGCCGGATACAACCGAAAAAAGTGCTACACACGCGGAGTCCCCCACTACACTGCCTTAAAGCGACCGCTCATCACTATCGTGTGAGTAACCTTGCGGCCGCGGCGACGAGTCTTGCCCAAAGACGCAGCGTGCGTGGAGGCGCTGCCCGAACGCGTGTGGATGCACCCTCCTACCTCGTAAAGCGCCTACAGCTACTATCACCGTGGGCCGCTGCCGGCGGGCGGGAAGCCGACACAGCGCGGCGTCACGGGCAGCGGCTGTGCGGTGGTGGTGTAATGGTGAGCATAGTTGCCTTCCAAGCAGTTGATCCGGGTTCGATTCCCGGCCACCGCAACGGGCGCAAATTTTTACGTATGAGTATGTGAGCCACGTGCTGTTAAATTAACGTTTTCTTTCCGTCGTTGCTCCACGCAGGCCATCCTGTAGTATGTCCCGACTTGTCCCGACTTTGCTCGGCTGACGCGAATGCTGACGCTTGGAATTCGCCCTTATCAAGAGGACAGGCGATATAAACGGCTGTGAGAGGTGAGGTGTAGCGAAGTACCAAAACGACAGGCAAACTGCGAAATTTTCTGCTCCTTCTTCTTAAACAAAAAAATAAAAAAAAGAGACGCAGTCGGTAGGACTCGAACCTACGCTCCCAGAGGGAATCTGATTTCTAGTCAGACGCCTTAACCACTCGGCCACGACTGCTCGCAGCCAAAAAGTTCCCTCGAATCGTGAAAACTCGAACCGTTCTGCGCAGTATGTTGACAGGAAACGAACTCCGTGCACTGATTACGGCAGGGCTACCAGCGCTACGAGACGAGCCATTACGGAAGCGTTAAAATCTTCGCCCGGACAGGGACTCGAACCCTGGACCCTTAGGTTAAAAGCCTAATGCTCTACCGACTGAGCTATCCGGGCTCACACTTGTTGGGGGATGGAGCAGCTGCAGGCAATGTGAATAACTGGAACGCGTAATTGCTGGCTTCTGGCGCAACTGGCGACTTCACCGACTTGCCACTGACGCTGGTAGCAGCCCAACAGCGGACCAGTGCCTCTTCTCCCTTTATCCCGGTGCTGACAGTAATTGCATCTCGTGCCTTTTTTCCCCGATTACGCTCGGTTGAAGCTCCGGAAGGAGGGCGACAAACGAGGGTTGGAGGGCCAAAACATGGAGGGTCGTGTGCGCAAAAACTTCGCTTCCGGTACCGGGAATCGAACCCTGGCCTCCTGGGTGAAAGCCAGGTATCCTAGCCACTAGACCACACCGGATTTGCTCGATAAGTGTCAGATTTACTCCCTCTCCTCTGGCATTTCGTGCTGAATCCGGACTCAGTGGTGTTCTCTGTTTGCGAGCATATTTGCGCCTACAGACTGGCATGGCGCACAGCTCGAAACTGACTATTCATTGCTGTTTGCATCATATTTTACTCATAACAGGGGAGGAGAAAGGTCAAAGCTGTACCTTGCCATAGCTGGATGTAAACATTTTGACGCTGAGGCGTGGACTCCTTGTGGATAACAAACGACAATTCAGTTCGTTCCCTAGCAACAGCAACGCCGTTAATTCAGCCATGATGTACAGCAAATTATATGCCCCGGGTGAGGATCGAACTCACGACCTTAAGATTATGAGACTTACGCGCTGCCCACTGCGCTACCGAGGCACGTCTGCAACCAACGTCCCAGGAAACTTGGTAAGCCTCGCATATTAGAGATAGACAGTTTGCGCTTTCTCAAGAATCTGTTGTGTTGCTACACGTGCTTTCCCGAATTGCTAGATTAAACTGCTGCCGCGGCTTTTCCAACGGAAAGCAGCACTGCCTGAGGTTACAGTACATCGCCCTTGCGGCACCTGAACACAGCGGCCTGTAGGGCCAGGCTGACGCTAGAGTTCAGAAATAGCACGCGTCCGTCCAAGTACGGTCTCTTGCGTGCTGCGTGTTTGGTTCTTCTCACAGCGAATCCTGCTATACATTTCTGAGGCTGACGCAGCTCAAACGAGCAATCGGCGCGGCAGCATTATAGCGAGAACAGCAAAACGATGCATCGGCCGGGAATCGAACCCGGGCCGCCCGCGTGGTAGGCGAACAACCTGCCGCTTTTTTTGTTGTTGTTCTCATTTTTTTAGTTGCATTTGTTGGGGGCGGTCGACCGTGCTTCCCGAGCATATTCCAGAGTAGCTGTCTGCAGGGAAAGTGGGATTGCCACCCAACGACGCCGGATACAACCGAAAAAAGTGCTACACACGCGGAGTCCCCCACTACACTGCCTTAAAGCGACCGCTCATCACTATCGTGTGAGTAACCTTGCGGCCGCGGCGACGAGTCTTGCCCAAAGACGCAGCGTGCGTGGAGGCGCTGCCCGAACGCGTGTGGATGCACCCTCCTACCTCGTAAAGCGCCTACAGCTACTATCACCGTGGGCCGCTGCCGGCGGGCGGGAAGCCGACACAGCGCGGCGTCACGGGCAGCGGCTGTGCGGTGGTGGTGTAATGGTGAGCATAGTTGCCTTCCAAGCAGTTGATCCGGGTTCGATTCCCGGCCACCGCAACGGGCGCAAATTTTTACGTATGAGTATGTGAGCCACGTGCTGTTAAATTAACGTTTTCTTTCCGTCGTTGCTCCACGCAGGCCATCCTGTAGTATGTCCCGACTTGTCCCGACTTTGCTCGGCTGACGCGAAAGCTGACGCTTGGAATTCGCCCTTATCAAGAGGACAGGCGATATAAACGGCTGTGAGAGGTGAGGTGTAGCGAAGTACCAAAACGACAGGCAAACTGCGAAATTTTCTGCTCCTTCTTCTTAAACAAAAAAATAAAAAAAAGAGACGCAGTCGGTAGGACTCGAACCTACGCTCCCAGAGGGAATCTGATTTCTAGTCAGACGCCTTAACCACTCGGCCACGACTGCTCGCAGCCAAAAAGTTCCCTCGAATCGTGAAAACTCAAACCGTTCTGCGCAGTATGTTGACAGGAAACGAACTCCGTGCACTGATTACGGCAGGGCTACCAGCGCTACGAGACGAGCCATTACGGAAGCGTTAAAATCTTCGCCCGGACAGGGACTCGAACCCTGGACCCTTAGGTTAAAAGCCTAATGCTCTACCGACTGAGCTATCCGGGCTCACACTTGTTGGGGGATGGAGCAGCTGCAGGCAATGTGAATAACTGGAACGCGTAATTGCTGGCTTCTGGCGCAACTGGCGACTTCACCGACTTGCCACTGACGCTGGTAGCAGCCCAACAGCGGACCAGTGCCTCTTCTCCCTTTATCCCGGTGCTGACAGTAATTGCATCTCGTGCCTTTTTTCCCCGATTACGCTCGGTTGAAGCTCCGGAAGGAGGGCGACAAACGAGGGTTGGAGGGCCAAAACATGGAGGGTCGTGTGCGCAAAAACTTCGCTTCCGGTACCGGGAATCGAACCCTGGCCTCCTGGGTGAAAGCCAGGTATCCTAGCCACTAGACCACACCGGATTTGCTCGATAAGTGTCAGATTTACTCCCTCTCCTCTGGCATTTCGTGCTGAATCCGGACTCAGTGGTGTTCTCTGTTTGCGAGCATATTTGCGCCTACAGACTGGCATGGCGCACAGCTCGAAACTGACTATTCATTGCTGTTTGCATCATATTTTACTCATAACAGGGGAGGAGAAAGGTCAAAGCTGTACCTTGCCATAGCTGGATGTAAACATTTTGACGCTGAGGCGTGGACTCCTTGTGGATAACAAACGACAATTCAGTTCGTTCCCTAGCAACAGCAACGCCGTTAATTCAGCCATGATGTACAGCAAATTATATGCCCCGGGTGAGGATCGAACTCACGACCTTAAGATTATGAGACTTACGCGCTGCCCACTGCGCTACCGAGGCACGTCTGCAACCAACGTCCCAGGAAACTTGGTAAGCCTCGCATATTAGAGATAGACAGTTTGCGCTTTCTCAAGAATCTGTTGTGTTGCTACACGTGCTTTCCCGAATTGCTAGATTAAACTGCTGCCGCGGCTTTTCCAACGGAAAGCAGCACTGCCTGAGGTTACAGTACATCGCCCTTGCGGCACCTGAACACAGCGGCCTGTAGGGCCAGGCTGACGCTAGAGTTCAGAAATAGCACGCGTCCGTCCAAGTACGGTCTCTTGCGTGCTGCGTGTTTGGTTCTTCTCACAGCGAATCCTGCTATACATTTCTGAGGCTGACGCAGCTCAAACGAGCAATCGGCGCGGCAGCATTATAGCGAGAACAGCAAAACGATGCATCGGCCGGGAATCGAACCCGGGCCGCCCGCGTGGTAGGCGAACAACCTGCCGCTTTTTTTGTTGTTGTTCTCATTTTTTTAGTTGCATTTGTTGGGGGCGGTCGACCGTGCTTCCCGAGCATATTCCAGAGTAGCTGTCTGCAGGGAAAGTGGGATTGCCACCCAACGACGCCGGATACAACCGAAAAAAGTGCTACACACGCGGAGTCCCCCACTACACTGCCTTAAAGCGACCGCTCATCACTATCGTGTGAGTAACCTTGCGGCCGCGGCGACGAGTCTTGCCCAAAGACGCAGCGTGCGTGGAGGCGCTGCCCGAACGCGTGTGGATGCACCCTCCTACCTCGTAAAGCGCCTACAGCTACTATCACCGTGGGCCGCTGCCGGCGGGCGGGAAGCCGACACAGCGCGGCGTCACGGGCAGCGGCTGTGCGGTGGTGGTGTAATGGTGAGCATAGTTGCCTTCCAAGCAGTTGATCCGGGTTCGATTCCCGGCCACCGCAACGGGCGCAAATTTTTACGTATGAGTATGTGAGCCACGTGCTGTTAAATTAACGTTTTCTTTCCGTCGTTGCTCCACGCAGGCCATCCTGTAGTATGTCCCGACTTGTCCCGACTTTGCTCGGCTGACGCGAAAGCTGACGCTTGGAATTCGCCCTTATCAAGAGGACAGGCGATATAAACGGCTGTGAGAGGTGAGGTGTAGCGAAGTACCAAAACGACAGGCAAACTGCGAAATTTTCTGCTCCTTCTTCTTAAACAAAAAAATAAAAAAAAGAGACGCAGTCGGTAGGACTCGAACCTACGCTCCCAGAGGGAATCTGATTTCTAGTCAGACGCCTTAACCACTCGGCCACGACTGCTCGCAGCCAAAAAGTTCCCTCGAATCGTGAAAACTCAAACCGTTCTGCGCAGTATGTTGACAGGAAACGAACTCCGTGCACTGATTACGGCAGGGCTACCAGCGCTACGAGACGAGCCATTACGGAAGCGTTAAAATCTTCGCCCGGACAGGGACTCGAACCCTGGACCCTTAGGTTAAAAGCCTAATGCTCTACCGACTGAGCTATCCGGGCTCACACTTGTTGGGGGATGGAGCAGCTGCAGGCAATGTGAATAACTGGAACGCGTAATTGCTGGCTTCTGGCGCAACTGGCGACTTCACCGACTTGCCACTGACGCTGGTAGCAGCCCAACAGCGGACCAGTGCCTCTTCTCCCTTTATCCCGGTGCTGACAGTAATTGCATCTCGTGCCTTTTTTCCCCGATTACGCTCGGTTGAAGCTCCGGAAGGAGGGCGACAAACGAGGGTTGGAGGGCCAAAACATGGAGGGTCGTGTGCGCAAAAACTTCGCTTCCGGTACCGGGAATCGAACCCTGGCCTCCTGGGTGAAAGCCAGGTATCCTAGCCACTAGACCACACCGGATTTGCTCGATAAGTGTCAGATTTACTCCCTCTCCTCTGGCATTTCGTGCTGAATCCGGACTCAGTGGTGTTCTCTGTTTGCGAGCATATTTGCGCCTACAGACTGGCATGGCGCACAGCTCGAAACTGACTATTCATTGCTGTTTGCATCATATTTTACTCATAACAGGGGAGGAGAAAGGTCAAAGCTGTACCTTGCCATAGCTGGATGTAAACATTTTGACGCTGAGGCGTGGACTCCTTGTGGATAACAAACGACAATTCAGTTCGTTCCCTAGCAACAGCAACGCCGTTAATTCAGCCATGATGTACAGCAAATTATATGCCCCGGGTGAGGATCGAACTCACGACCTTAAGATTATGAGACTTACGCGCTGCCCACTGCGCTACCGAGGCACGTCTGCAACCAACGTCCCAGGAAACTTGGTAAGCCTCGCATATTAGAGATAGACAGTTTGCGCTTTCTCAAGAATCTGTTGTGTTGCTACACGTGCTTTCCCGAATTGCTAGATTAAACTGCTGCCGCGGCTTTTCCAACGGAAAGCAGCACTGCCTGAGGTTACAGTACATCGCCCTTGCGGCACCTGAACACAGCGGCCTGTAGGGCCAGGCTGACGCTAGAGTTCAGAAATAGCACGCGTCCGTCCAAGTACGGTCTCTTGCGTGCTGCGTGTTTGGTTCTTCTCACAGCGAATCCTGCTATACATTTCTGAGGCTGACGCAGCTCAAACGAGCAATCGGCGCGGCAGCATTATAGCGAGAACAGCAAAACGATGCATCGGCCGGGAATCGAACCCGGGCCGCCCGCGTGGTAGGCGAACAACCTGCCGCTTTTTTTGTTGTTGTTCTCATTTTTTTAGTTGCATTTGTTGGGGGCGGTCGACCGTGCTTCCCGAGCATATTCCAGAGTAGCTGTCTGCAGGGAAAGTGGGATTGCCACCCAACGACGCCGGATACAACCGAAAAAAGTGCTACACACGCGGAGTCCCCCACTACACTGCCTTAAAGCGACCGCTCATCACTATCGTGTGAGTAACCTTGCGGCCGCGGCGACGAGTCTTGCCCAAAGACGCAGCGTGCGTGGAGGCGCTGCCCGAACGCGTGTGGATGCACCCTCCTACCTCGTAAAGCGCCTACAGCTACTATCACCGTGGGCCGCTGCCGGCGGGCGGGAAGCCGACACAGCGCGGCGTCACGGGCAGCGGCTGTGCGGTGGTGGTGTAATGGTGAGCATAGTTGCCTTCCAAGCAGTTGATCCGGGTTCGATTCCCGGCCACCGCAACGGGCGCAAATTTTTACGTATGAGTATGTGAGCCACGTGCTGTTAAATTAACGTTTTCTTTCCGTCGTTGCTCCACGCAGGCCATCCTGTAGTATGTCCCGACTTGTCCCGACTTTGCTCGGCTGACGCGAATGCTGACGCTTGGAATTCGCCCTTATCAAGAGGACAGGCGATATAAACGGCTGTGAGAGGTGAGGTGTAGCGAAGTACCAAAACGACAGGCAAACTGCGAAATTTTCTGCTCCTTCTTCTTAAACAAAAAAATAAAAAAAAGAGACGCAGTCGGTAGGACTCGAACCTACGCTCCCAGAAGGAATCTGATTTCTAGTCAGACGCCTTAACCACTTTTTTTTTTTTTTTTTTTTTTTTTTTTTTACTCTCATTTTGTTCGCTTTTGTTCGTTGCATCTGCTCGGGGCGGACGTCGTAAGACGTCAATTGAAGTTCGTTGTTGATCGATTAACTCAGTTTTTTATTACAGAGGGCAGCTAACCCTCTGGCCGAACACGCTGAGCTACCGTGCCGGCAAAATTTTCGCTCGAGGGGAACCACTCGGCCACGACTGCTCGCAGCCAAAAGTTCCCTCGAATCGTGAAAACTCAAACCGTTCTGCGCAGTATGTTGACAGGAAACGAACTCCGTGCACTGATTACGGCAGGGCTACCAGCGCTACGAGACGAGCCATTACGGAAGCGTTAAAATCTTCGCCCGGACAGGAACTCGAACCCTGGACCCTTAGGTTAAAAGCCTAATGCTCTACCGACTGAGCTATCCGGGCTCACACTTGTTGGGGGATGGAGCAGCTGCAGGCAATGTGAATAACTGGAACGCGTAATTGCTGGCTTCTGGCGCAACTGGCGACTTCACCGACTTGCCACTGACGCTGGTAGCAGCCCAACAGCGGACCAGTGCCTCTTCTCCCTTTATCCCGGTGCTGACAGTAATTGCATCTCGTGCCTTTTTTCCCCGATTACGCTCGGTTGAAGCTCCGGAAGGAGGGCGACAAACGAGGGTTGGAGGGCCAAAACATGGAGGGTCGTGTGCGCAAAAACTTCGCTTCCGGTACCGGGAATCGAACCCTGGCCTCCTGGGTGAAAGCCAGGTATCCTAGCCACTAGACCACACCGGATTTGCTCGATAAGTGTCAGATTTACTCCCTCTCCTCTGGCATTTCGTGCTGAATCCGGACTCAGTGGTGTTCTCTGTTTGCGAGCATATTTGCGCCTACAGACTGGCATGGCGCACAGCTCGAAACTGACTATTCATTGCTGTTTGCATCATATTTTACTCATAACAGGGGAGGAGAAAGGTCAAAGCTGTACCTTGCCATAGCTGGACGTAAACATTTTGACGCTGAGGCGTGGACTCCTTGTGGATAACAAACGACAATTCAGTTCGTTCCCTACCAACAGCAACGCCGTTAATTCAGCCATGATGTACAGCAAATTATATGCCCCGGGTGAGGATCGAACTCACGACCTTAAGATTATGAGACTTACGCGCTGCCCACTGCGCTACCGAGGCACGTCTGCAACCAACGTCCCAGGAAACTTGGTAAGCCTCGCATATTAGAGATAGACAGTTTGCGCTTTCTCAAGAATCTGTTGTGTTGCTACACGTGCTTTCCCGAATTGCTAGATTAAACTGCTGCCGCGGCTTTTCCAACGGAAAGCAGCACTGCCTGAGGTTACAGTACATCGCCCTTGCGGCACCTGAACACAGCGGCCTGTAGGGCCAGGCTGACGCTAGAGTTCAGAAATAGCACGCGTCCGTCCAAGTACGGTCTCTTGCGTGCTGCGTGTTTGGTTCTTCTCACAGCGAATCCTGCTATACATTTCTGAGGCTGACGCAGCTCAAACGAGCAATCGGCGCGGCAGCATTATACCGAGAACAGCAAAACGATGCATCGGCCGGGAATCGAACCCGGGCCGCCCGCGTGGTAGGCGAACAACCTGCCGCTTTTTTTGTTGTTGTTCTCATTTTTTTAGTTGCATTTGTTGGGGGCGGTCGACCGTGCTTCCCGAGCATATTCCAGAGTAGCTGTCTGCAGGGAAAGTGGGATTGCCACCCAACGACGCCGGATACAACCGAAAAAAGTGCTACACACGCGGAGTCCCCCACTACACTGCCTTAAAGCGATCGCTCATCACTATCGTGTGAGTAACCTTGCGGCCGCGGCGACGAGTCTTGCCCAAAGACGCAGCGTGCGTGGAGGCGCTGCCCGAACGCGTGTGGATGCACCCTCCTACCTCGTAAAGCGCCTACAGCTACTATCACCGTGGGCCGCTGCCGGCGGGCGGGAAGCCGACACAGCGCGGCGTCACGGGCAGCGGCTGTGCGGTGGTGGTGTAATGGTGAGCATAGTTGCCTTCCAAGCAGTTGATCCGGGTTCGATTCCCGGCCACCGCAACGGGCGCAAATTTTTACGTATGAGTATGTGAGCCACGTGCTGTTAAATTAACGTTTTCTTTCCGTCGTTGCTCCACGCAGGCCATCCTGTAGTATGTCCCGACTTGTCCCGACTTTGCTCGGCTGACGCGAAAGCTGACGCTTGGAATTCGCCCTTATCAAGAGGACAGGCGATATAAACGGCTGTGAGAGGTGAGGTGTAGCGAAGTACCAAAACGACAGGCAAACTGCGAAATTTTCTGCTCCTTCTTCTTAAACAAAAAAATAAAAAAAAGAGACGCAGTCGGTAGGACTCGAACCTACGCTCCCAGAGGGAATCAGATTTCTAGTCAGACGCCTTAACCACTCGGCCACGACTGCTCGCAGCCAAAAGTTCCCTCGAATCGTGAAAACTCAAACCGTTCTGCGCAGTATGTTGACAGGAAACGAACTCCGTGCACTGATTACGGCAGGGCTACCAGCGCTACGAGACGAGCCATTACGGAAGCGTTAAAATCTTCGCCCGGACAGGGACTCGAACCCTGGACCCTTAGGTTAAAAGCCTAATGCTCTACCGACTGAGCTATCCGGGCTCACACTTGTTGGGGGATGGAGCAGCTGCAGGCAATGTGAATAACTGGAACGCGTAATTGCTGGCTTCTGGCGCAACTGGCGACTTCACCGACTTGCCACTGACGCTGGTAGCAGCCCAACAGCGGACCAGTGCCTCTTCTCCCTTTATCCCGGTGCTGACAGTAATTGCATCTCGTGCCTTTTTTCCCCGATTACGCTCGGTTGAAGCTCCGGAAGGAGGGCGACAAACGAGGGTTGGAGGGCCAAAACATGGAGGGTCGTGTGCGCAAAAACTTCGCTTCCGGTACCGGGAATCGAACCCTGGCCTCCTGGGTGAAAGCCAGGTATCCTAGCCACTAGACCACACCGGATTTGCTCGATAAGTGTCAGATTTACTCCCTCTCCTCTGGCATTTCGTGCTGAATCCGGACTCAGTGGTGTTCTCTGTTTGCGAGCATATTTGCGCCTACAGACTGGCATGGCGCACAGCTCGAAACTGACTATTCATTGCTGTTTGCATCATATTTTACTCATAACAGGGGAGGAGAAAGGTCAAAGCTGTACCTTGCCATAGCTGGATGTAAACATTTTGACGCTGAGGCGTGGACTCCTTGTGGATAACAAACGACAATTCAGTTCGTTCCCTAGCAACAGCAACGCCGTTAATTCAGCCATGATGTACAGCAAATTATATGCCCCGGGTGAGGATCGAACTCACGACCTTAAGATTATGAGACTTACGCGCTGCCCACTGCGCTACCGAGGCACGTCTGCAACCAACGTCCCAGGAAACTTGGTAAGCCTCGCATATTAGAGATAGACAGTTTGCGCTTTCTCAAGAATCTGTTGTGTTGCTACACGTGCTTTCCCGAATTGCTAGATTAAACTGCTGCCGCGGCTTTTCCAACGGAAAGCAGCACTGCCTGAGGTTACAGTACATCGCCCTTGCGGCACCTGAACACAGCGGCCTGTAGGGCCAGGCTGACGCTAGAGTTCAGAAATAGCACGCGTCCGTCCAAGTACGGTCTCTTGCGTGCTGCGTGTTTGGTTCTTCTCACAGCGAATCCTGCTATACATTTCTGAGGCTGACGCAGCTCAAACGAGCAATCGGCGCGGCAGCATTATAGCGAGAACAGCAAAACGATGCATCGGCCGGGAATCGAACCCGGGCCGCCCGCGTGGTAGGCGAACAACCTGCCGCTTTTTTTGTTGTTGTTCTCATTTTTTTAGTTGCATTTGTTGGGGGCGGTCGACCGTGCTTCCCGAGCATATTCCAGAGTAGCTGTCTGCAGGGAAAGTGGGATTGCCACCCAACGACGCCGGATACAACCGAAAAAAGTGCTACACACGCGGAGTCCCCCACTACACTGCCTTAAAGCGACCGCTCATCACTATCGTGTGAGTAACCTTGCGGCCGCGGCGACGAGTCTTGCCCAAAGACGCAGCGTGCGTGGAGGCGCTGCCCGAACGCGTGTGGATGCACCCTCCTACCTCGTAAAGCGCCTACAGCTACTATCACCGTGGGCCGCTGCCGGCGGGCGGGAAGCCGACACAGCGCGGCGTCACGGGCAGCGGCTGTGCGGTGGTGGTGTAATGGTGAGCATAGTTGCCTTCCAAGCAGTTGATCCGGGTTCGATTCCCGGCCACCGCAACGGGCGCAAATTTTTACGTATGAGTATGTGAGCCACGTGCTGTTAAATTAACGTTTTCTTTCCGTCGTTGCTCCACGCAGGCCATCCTGTAGTATGTCCCGACTTGTCCCGACTTTGCTCGGCTGACGCGAAAGCTGACGCTTGGAATTCGCCCTTATCAAGAGGACAGGCGATATAAACGGCTGTGAGAGGTGAGGTGTAGCGAAGTACCAAAACGACAGGCAAACTGCGAAATTTTCTGCTCCTTCTTCTTAAACAAAAAAATAAAAAAAAGAGACGCAGTCGGTAGGACTCGAACCTACGCTCCCAGAGGGAATCAGATTTCTAGTCAGACGCCTTAACCACTCGGCCACGACTGCTCGCAGCCAAAAGTTCCCTCGAATCGTGAAAACTCAAACCGTTCTGCGCAGTACGTTGACAGGAAACGAACTCCGTGCACTGATTACGGCAGGGCTACCAGCGCTACGAACGAGCCATTACGGAAGCGTTAAAATCTTCGCCCGGACAGGGACTCGAACCCTGGACCCTTAGGTTAAAAGCCTAATGCTCTACCGACTGAGCTATCCGGGCTCACACTTGTTGGGGGATGGAGCAGCTGCAGGCAATGTGAATAACTGGAACGCGTAATTGCTGGCTTCTGGCGCAACTGGCGACTTCACCGACTTGCCACTGACGCTGGTAGCAGCCCAACAGCGGACCAGTGCCTCTTCTCCCTTTATCCCGGTGCTGACAGTAATTGCATCTCGTGCCTTTTTTCCCCGATTACGCTCGGTTGAAGCTCCGGAAGGAGGGCGACAAACGAGGGTTGGAGGGCCAAAACATGGAGGGTCGTGTGCGCAAAAACTTCGCTTCCGGTACCGGGAATCGAACCCTGGCCTCCTGGGTGAAAGCCAGGTATCCTAGCCACTAGACCACACCGGATTTGCTCGATAAGTGTCAGATTTACTCCCTCTCCTCTGGCATTTCGTGCTGAATCCGGACTCAGTGGTGTTCTCTGTTTGCGAGCATATTTGCGCCTACAGACTGGCATGGCGCACAGCTCGAAACTGACTATTCATTGCTGTTTGCATCATATTTTACTCATAACAGGGGAGGAGAAAGGTCAAAGCTGTACCTTGCCATAGCTGGATGTAAACATTTTGACGCTGAGGCGTGGACTCCTTGTGGATAACAAACGACAATTCAGTTCGTTCCCTAGCAACAGCAACGCCGTTAATTCAGCCATGATGTACAGCAAATTATATGCCCCGGGTGAGGATCGAACTCACGACCTTAAGATTATGAGACTTACGCGCTGCCCACTGCGCTACCGAGGCACGTCTGCAACCAACGTCCCAGGAAACTTGGTAAGCCTCGCATATTAGAGATAGACAGTTTGCGCTTTCTCAAGAATCTGTTGTGTTGCTACACGTGCTTTCCCGAATTGCTAGATTAAACTGCTGCCGCGGCTTTTCCAACGGAAAGCAGCACTGCCTGAGGTTACAGTACATCGCCCTTGCGGCACCTGAACACAGCGGCCTGTAGGGCCAGGCTGACGCTAGAGTTCAGAAATAGCACGCGTCCGTCCAAGTACGGTCTCTTGCGTGCTGCGTGTTTGGTTCTTCTCACAGCGAATCCTGCTATACATTTCTGAGGCTGACGCAGCTCAAACGAGCAATCGGCGCGGCAGCATTATAGCGAGAACAGCAAAACGATGCATCGGCCGGGAATCGAACCCGGGCCGCCCGCGTGGTAGGCGAACAACCTGCCGCTTTTTTTGTTGTTGTTCTCATTTTTTTAGTTGCATTTGTTGGGGGCGGTCGACCGTGCTTCCCGAGCATATTCCAGAGTAGCTGTCTGCAGGGAAAGTGGGATTGCCACCCAACGACGCCGGATACAACCGAAAAAAGTGCTACACACGCGGAGTCCCCCACTACACTGCCTTAAAGCGACCGCTCATCACTATCGTGTGAGTAACCTTGCGGCCGCGGCGACGAGTCTTGCCCAAAGACGCAGCGTGCGTGGAGGCGCTGCCCGAACGCGTGTGGATGCACCCTCCTACCTCGTAAAGCGCCTACAGCTACTATCACCGTGGGCCGCTGCCGGCGGGCGGGAAGCCGACACAGCGCGGCGTCACGGGCAGCGGCTGTGCGGTGGTGGTGTAATGGTGAGCATAGTTGCCTTCCAAGCAGTTGATCCGGGTTCGATTCCCGGCCACCGCAACGGGCGCAAATTTTTACGTATGAGTATGTGAGCCACGTGCTGTTAAATTAACGTTTTCTTTCCGTCGTTGCTCCACGCAGGCCATCCTGTAGTATGTCCCGACTTGTCCCGACTTTGCTCGGCTGACGCGAAAGCTGACGCTTGGAATTCGCCCTTATCAAGAGGACAGGCGATATAAACGGCTGTGAGAGGTGAGGTGTAGCGAAGTACCAAAACGACAGGCAAACTGCGAAATTTTCTGCTCCTTCTTCTTAAACAAAAAAATAAAAAAAAGAGACGCAGTCGGTAGGACTCGAACCTACGCTCCCAGAGGGAATCAGATTTCTAGTCAGACGCCTTAACCACTCGGCCACGACTGCTCGCAGCCAAAAGTTCCCTCGAATCGTGAAAACTCAAACCGTTCTGCGCAGTATGTTGACAGGAAACGAACTCCGTGCACTGATTACGGCAGGGCTACCAGCGCTACGAACGAGCCATTACGGAAGCGTTAAAATCTTCGCCCGGACAGGGACTCGAACCCTGGACCCTTAGGTTAAAAGCCTAATGCTCTACCGACTGAGCTATCCGGGCTCACACTTGTTGGGGGATGGAGCAGCTGCAGGCAATGTGAATAACTGGAACGCGTAATTGCTGGCTTCTGGCGCAACTGGCGACTTCACCGACTTGCCACTGACGCTGGTAGCAGCCCAACAGCGGACCAGTGCCTCTTCTCCCTTTATCCCGGTGCTGACAGTAATTGCATCTCGTGCCTTTTTTCCCCGATTACGCTCGGTTGAAGCTCCGGAAGGAGGGCGACAAACGAGGGTTGGAGGGCCAAAACATGGAGGGTCGTGTGCGCAAAAACTTCGCTTCCGGTACCGGGAATCGAACCCTGGCCTCCTGGGTGAAAGCCAGGTATCCTAGCCACTAGACCACACCGGATTTGCTCGATAAGTGTCAGATTTACTCCCTCTCCTCTGGCATTTCGTGCTGAATCCGGACTCAGTGGTGTTCTCTGTTTGCGAGCATATTTGCGCCTACAGACTGGCATGGCGCACAGCTCGAAACTGACTATTCATTGCTGTTTGCATCATATTTTACTCATAACAGGGGAGGAGAAAGGTCAAAGCTGTACCTTGCCATAGCTGGATGTAAACATTTTGACGCTGAGGCGTGGACTCCTTGTGGATAACAAACGACAATTCAGTTCGTTCCCTAGCAACAGCAACGCCGTTAATTCAGCCATGATGTACAGCAAATTATATGCCCCGGGTGAGGATCGAACTCACGACCTTAAGATTATGAGACTTACGCGCTGCCCACTGCGCTACCGAGGCACGTCTGCAACCAACGTCCCAGGAAACTTGGTAAGCCTCGCATATTAGAGATAGACAGTTTGCGCTTTCTCAAGAATCTGTTGTGTTGCTACACGTGCTTTCCCGAATTGCTAGATTAAACTGCTGCCGCGGCTTTTCCAACGGAAAGCAGCACTGCCTGAGGTTACAGTACATCGCCCTTGCGGCACCTGAACACAGCGGCCTGTAGGGCCAGGCTGACGCTAGAGTTCAGAAATAGCACGCGTCCGTCCAAGTACGGTCTCTTGCGTGCTGCGTGTTTGGTTCTTCTCACAGCGAATCCTGCTATACATTTCTGAGGCTGACGCAGCTCAAACGAGCAATCGGCGCGGCAGCATTATAGCGAGAACAGCAAAACGATGCATCGGCCGGGAATCGAACCCGGGCCGCCCGCGTGGTAGGCGAACAACCTGCCGCTTTTTTTGTTGTTGTTCTCATTTTTTTAGTTGCATTTGTTGGGGGCGGTCGACCGTGCTTCCCGAGCATATTCCAGAGTAGCTGTCTGCAGGGAAAGTGGGATTGCCACCCAACGACGCCGGATACAACCGAAAAAAGTGCTACACACGCGGAGTCCCCCACTACACTGCCTTAAAGCGACCGCTCATCACTATCGTGTGAGTAACCTTGCGGCCGCGGCGACGAGTCTTGCCCAAAGACGCAGCGTGCGTGGAGGCGCTGCCCGAACGCGTGTGGATGCACCCTCCTACCTCGTAAAGCGCCTACAGCTACTATCACCGTGGGCCGCTGCCGGCGGGCGGGAAGCCGACACAGCGCGGCGTCACGGGCAGCGGCTGTGCGGTGGTGGTGTAATGGTGAGCATAGTTGCCTTCCAAGCAGTTGATCCGGGTTCGATTCCCGGCCACCGCAACGGGCGCAAATTTTTACGTATGAGTATGTGAGCCACGTGCTGTTAAATTAACGTTTTCTTTCCGTCGTTGCTCCACGCAGGCCATCCTGTAGTATGTCCCGACTTGTCCCGACTTTGCTCGGCTGACGCGAAAGCTGACGCTTGGAATTCGCCCTTATCAAGAGGACAGGCGATATAAACGGCTGTGAGAGGTGAGGTGTAGCGAAGTACCAAAACGACAGGCAAACTGCGAAATTTTCTGCTCCTTCTTCTTAAACAAAAAAATAAAAAAAAGAGACGCAGTCGGTAGGACTCGAACCTACGCTCCCAGAGGGAATCAGATTTCTAGTCAGACGCCTTAACCACTCGGCCACGACTGCTCGCAGCCAAAAGTTCCCTCGAATCGTGAAAACTCAAACCGTTCTGCGCAGTATGTTGACAGGAAACGAACTCCGTGCACTGATTACGGCAGGGCTACCAGCGCTACGAGACGAGCCATTACGGAAGCGTTAAAATCTTCGCCCGGACAGGGACTCGAACCCTGGACCCTTAGGTTAAAAGCCTAATGCTCTACCGACTGAGCTATCCGGGCTCACACTTGTTGGGGGATGGAGCAGCTGCAGGCAATGTGAATAACTGGAACGCGTAATTGCTGGCTTCTGGCGCAACTGGCGACTTCACCGACTTGCCACTGACGCTGGTAGCAGCCCAACAGCGGACCAGTGCCTCTTCTCCCTTTATCCCGGTGCTGACAGTAATTGCATCTCGTGCCTTTTTTCCCCGATTACGCTCGGTTGAAGCTCCGGAAGGAGGGCGACAAACGAGGGTTGGAGGGCCAAAACATGGAGGGTCGTGTGCGCAAAAACTTCGCTTCCGGTACCGGGAATCGAACCCTGGCCTCCTGGGTGAAAGCCAGGTATCCTAGCCACTAGACCACACCGGATTTGCTCGATAAGTGTCAGATTTACTCCCTCTCCTCTGGCATTTCGTGCTGAATCCGGACTCAGTGGTGTTCTCTGTTTGCGAGCATATTTGCGCCTACAGACTGGCATGGCGCACAGCTCGAAACTGACTATTCATTGCTGTTTGCATCATATTTTACTCATAACAGGGGAGGAGAAAGGTCAAAGCTGTACCTTGCCATAGCTGGATGTAAACATTTTGACGCTGAGGCGTGGACTCCTTGTGGATAACAAACGACAATTCAGTTCGTTCCCTAGCAACAGCAGCGCCGTTAATTCAGCCATGATGTACAGCAAATTATATGCCCCGGGTGAGGATCGAACTCACGACCTTAAGATTATGAGACTTACGCGCTGCCCACTGCGCTACCGAGGCACGTCTGCAACCAACGTCCCAGGAAACTTGGTAAGCCTCGCATATTAGAGATAGACAGTTTGCGCTTTCTCAAGAATCTGTTGTGTTGCTACACGTGCTTTCCCGAATTGCTAGATTAAACTGCTGCCGCGGCTTTTCCAACGGAAAGCAGCACTGCCTGAGGTTACAGTACATCGCCCTTGCGGCACCTGAACACAGCGGCCTGTAGGGCCAGGCTGACGCTAGAGTTCAGAAATAGCACGCGTCCGTCCAAGTACGGTCTCTTGCGTGCTGCGTGTTTGGTTCTTCTCACAGCGAATCCTGCTATACATTTCTGAGGCTGACGCAGCTCAAACGAGCAATCGGCGCGGCAGCATTATAGCGAGAACAGCAAAACGATGCATCGGCCGGGAATCGAACCCGGGCCGCCCGCGTGGTAGGCGAACAACCTGCCGCTTTTTTTGTTGTTGTTCTCATTTTTTTAGTTGCATTTGTTGGGGGCGGTCGACCGTGCTTCCCGAGCATATTCCAGAGTAGCTGTCTGCAGGGAAAGTGGGATTGCCACCCAACGACGCCGGATACAACCGAAAAAAGTGCTACACACGCGGAGTCCCCCACTACACTGCCTTAAAGCGACCGCTCATCACTATCGTGTGAGTAACCTTGCGGCCGCGGCGACGAGTCTTGCCCAAAGACGCAGCGTGCGTGGAGGCGCTGCCCGAACGCGTGTGGATGCACCCTCCTACCTCGTAAAGCGCCTACAGCTACTATCACCGTGGGCCGCTGCCGGCGGGCGGGAAGCCGACACAGCGCGGCGTCACGGGCAGCGGCTGTGCGGTGGTGGTGTAATGGTGAGCATAGTTGCCTTCCAAGCAGTTGATCCGGGTTCGATTCCCGGCCACCGCAACGGGCGCAAATTTTTACGTATGAGTATGTGAGCCACGTGCTGTTAAATTAACGTTTTCTTTCCGTCGTTGCTCCACGCAGGCCATCCTGTAGTATGTCCCGACTTGTCCCGACTTTGCTCGGCTGACGCGAAAGCTGACGCTTGGAATTCGCCCTTATCAAGAGGACAGGCGATATAAACGGCTGTGAGAGGTGAGGTGTAGCGAAGTACCAAAACGACAGGCAAACTGCGAAATTTTCTGCTCCTTCTTCTTAAACAAAAAAATAAAAAAAAGAGACGCAGTCGGTAGGACTCGAACCTACGCTCCCAGAGGGAATCAGATTTCTAGTCAGACGCCTTAACCACTCGGCCACGACTGCTCGCAGCCAAAAGTTCCCTCGAATCGTGAAAACTCAAACCGTTCTGCGCAGTATGTTGACAGGAAACGAACTCCGTGCACTGATTACGGCAGGGCTACCAGCGCTACGAGACGAGCCATTACGGAAGCGTTAAAATCTTCGCCCGGACAGGGACTCGAACCCTGGACCCTTAGGTTAAAAGCCTAATGCTCTACCGACTGAGCTATCCGGGCTCACACTTGTTGGGGGATGGAGCAGCTGCAGGCAATGTGAATAACTGGAACGCGTAATTGCTGGCTTCTGGCGCAACTGGCGACTTCACCGACTTGCCACTGACGCTGGTAGCAGCCCAACAGCGGACCAGTGCCTCTTCTCCCTTTATCCCGGTGCTGACAGTAATTGCATCTCGTGCCTTTTTTCCCCGATTACGCTCGGTTGAAGCTCCGGAAGGAGGGCGACAAACGAGGGTTGGAGGGCCAAAACATGGAGGGTCGTGTGCGCAAAAACTTCGCTTCCGGTACCGGGAATCGAACCCTGGCCTCCTGGGTGAAAGCCAGGTATCCTAGCCACTAGACCACACCGGATTTGCTCGATAAGTGTCAGATTTACTCCCTCTCCTCTGGCATTTCGTGCTGAATCCGGACTCAGTGGTGTTCTCTGTTTGCGAGCATATTTGCGCCTACAGACTGGCATGGCGCACAGCTCGAAACTGACTATTCATTGCTGTTTGCATCATATTTTACTCATAACAGGGGAGGAGAAAGGTCAAAGCTGTACCTTGCCATAGCTGGATGTAAACATTTTGACGCTGAGGCGTGGACTCCTTGTGGATAACAAACGACAATTCAGTTCGTTCCCTAGCAACAGCAACGCCGTTAATTCAGCCATGATGTACAGCAAATTATATGCCCCGGGTGAGGATCGAACTCACGACCTTAAGATTATGAGACTTACGCGCTGCCCACTGCGCTACCGAGGCACGTCTGCAACCAACGTCCCAGGAAACTTGGTAAGCCTCGCATATTAGAGATAGACAGTTTGCGCTTTCTCAAGAATCTGTTGTGTTGCTACACGTGCTTTCCCGAATTGCTAGATTAAACTGCTGCCGCGGCTTTTCCAACGGAAAGCAGCACTGCCTGAGGTTACAGTACATCGCCCTTGCGGCACCTGAACACAGCGGCCTGTAGGGCCAGGCTGACGCTAGAGTTCAGAAATAGCACGCGTCCGTCCAAGTACGGTCTCTTGCGTGCTGCGTGTTTGGTTCTTCTCACAGCGAATCCTGCTATACATTTCTGAGGCTGACGCAGCTCAAACGAGCAATCGGCGCGGCAGCATTATAGCGAGAACAGCAAAACGATGCATCGGCCGGGAATCGAACCCGGGCCGCCCGCGTGGTAGGCGAACAACCTGCCGCTTTTTTTGTTGTTGTTCTCATTTTTTTAGTTGCATTTGTTGGGGGCGGTCGACCGTGCTTCCCGAGCATATTCCAGAGTAGCTGTCTGCAGGGAAAGTGGGATTGCCACCCAACGACGCCGGATACAACCGAAAAAAGTGCTACACACGCGGAGTCCCCCACTACACTGCCTTAAAGCGACCGCTCATCACTATCGTGTGAGTAACCTTGCGGCCGCGGCGACGAGTCTTGCCCAAAGACGCAGCGTGCGTGGAGGCGCTGCCCGAACGCGTGTGGATGCACCCTCCTACCTCGTAAAGCGCCTACAGCTACTATCACCGTGGGCCGCTGCCGGCGGGCGGGAAGCCGACACAGCGCGGCGTCACGGGCAGCGGCTGTGCGGTGGTGGTGTAATGGTGAGCATAGTTGCCTTCCAAGCAGTTGATCCGGGTTCGATTCCCGGCCACCGCAACGGGCGCAAATTTTTACGTATGAGTATGTGAGCCACGTGCTGTTAAATTAACGTTTTCTTTCCGTCGTTGCTCCACGCAGGCCATCCTGTAGTATGTCCCGACTTGTCCCGACTTTGCTCGGCTGACGCGAAAGCTGACGCTTGGAATTCGCCCTTATCAAGAGGACAGGCGATATAAACGGCTGTGAGAGGTGAGGTGTAGCGAAGTACCAAAACGACAGGCAAACTGCGAAATTTTCTGCTCCTTCTTCTTAAACAAAAAAATAAAAAAAAGAGACGCAGTCGGTAGGACTCGAACCTACGCTCCCAGAGGGAATCAGATTTCTAGTCAGACGCCTTAACCACTCGGCCACGACTGCTCGCAGCCAAACAGTTCCCTCGAATCGTGAAAACTCAAACCGTTCTGCGCAGTATGTTGACAGGAAACGAACTCCGTGCACTGATTACGGCAGGGCTACCAGCGCTACGAGACGAGCCATTACGGAAGCGTTAAAATCTTCGCCCGGACAGGGACTCGAACCCTGGACCCTTAGGTTAAAAGCCTAATGCTCTACCGACTGAGCTATCCGGGCTCACACTTGTTGGGGGATGGAGCAGCTGCAGGCAATGTGAATAACTGGAACGCGTAATTGCTGGCTTCTGGCGCAACTGGCGACTTCACCGACTTGCCACTGACGCTGGTAGCAGCCCAACAGCGGACCAGTGCCTCTTCTCCCTTTATCCCGGTGCTGACAGTAATTGCATCTCGTGCCTTTTTTCCCCGATTACGCTCGGTTGAAGCTCCGGAAGGAGGGCGACAAACGAGGGTTGGAGGGCCAAAACATGGAGGGTCGTGTGCGCAAAAACTTCGCTTCCGGTACCGGGAATCGAACCCTGGCCTCCTGGGTGAAAGCCAGGTATCCTAGCCACTAGACCACACCGGATTTGCTCGATAAGTGTCAGATTTACTCCCTCTCCTCTGGCATTTCGTGCTGAATCCGGACTCAGTGGTGTTCTCTGTTTGCGAGCATATTTGCGCCTACAGACTGGCATGGCGCACAGCTCGAAACTGACTATTCATTGCTGTTTGCATCATATTTTACTCATAACAGGGGAGGAGAAAGGTCAAAGCTGTACCTTGCCATAGCTGGATGTAAACATTTTGACGCTGAGGCGTGGACTCCTTGTGGATAACAAACGACAATTCAGTTCGTTCCCTAGCAACAGCAACGCCGTTAATTCAGCCATGATGTACAGCAAATTATATGCCCCGGGTGAGGATCGAACTCACGACCTTAAGATTATGAGACTTACGCGCTGCCCACTGCGCTACCGAGGCACGTCTGCAACCAACGTCCCAGGAAACTTGGTAAGCCTCGCATATTAGAGATAGACAGTTTGCGCTTTCTCAAGAATCTGTTGTGTTGCTACACGTGCTTTCCCGAATTGCTAGATTAAACTGCTGCCGCGGCTTTTCCAACGGAAAGCAGCACTGCCTGAGGTTACAGTACATCGCCCTTGCGGCACCTGAACACAGCGGCCTGTAGGGCCAGGCTGACGCTAGAGTTCAGAAATAGCACGCGTCCGTCCAAGTACGGTCTCTTGCGTGCTGCGTGTTTGGTTCTTCTCACAGCGAATCCTGCTATACATTTCTGAGGCTGACGCAGCTCAAACGAGCAATCGGCGCGGCAGCATTATAGCGAGAACAGCAAAACGATGCATCGGCCGGGAATCGAACCCGGGCCGCCCGCGTGGTAGGCGAACAACCTGCCGCTTTTTTTGTTGTTGTTCTCATTTTTTTAGTTGCATTTGTTGGGGGCGGTCGACCGTGCTTCCCGAGCATATTCCAGAGTAGCTGTCTGCAGGGAAAGTGGGATTGCCACCCAACGACGCCGGATACAACCGAAAAAAGTGCTACACACGCGGAGTCCCCCACTACACTGCCTTAAAGCGACCGCTCATCACTATCGTGTGAGTAACCTTGCGGCCGCGGCGACGAGTCTTGCCCAAAGACGCAGCGTGCGTGGAGGCGCTGCCCGAACGCGTGTGGATGCACCCTCCTACCTCGTAAAGCGCCTACAGCTACTATCACCGTGGGCCGCTGCCGGCGGGCGGGAAGCCGACACAGCGCGGCGTCACGGGCAGCGGCTGTGCGGTGGTGGTGTAATGGTGAGCATAGTTGCCTTCCAAGCAGTTGATCCGGGTTCGATTCCCGGCCACCGCAACGGGCGCAAATTTTTACGTATGAGTATGTGAGCCACGTGCTGTTAAATTAACGTTTTCTTTCCGTCGTTGCTCCACGCAGGCCATCCTGTAGTATGTCCCGACTTGTCCCGACTTTGCTCGGCTGACGCGAAAGCTGACGCTTGGAATTCGCCCTTATCAAGAGGACAGGCGATATAAACGGCTGTGAGAGGTGAGGTGTAGCGAAGTACCAAAACGACAGGCAAACTGCGAAATTTTCTGCTCCTTCTTCTTAAACAAAAAAATAAAAAAAAGAGACGCAGTCGGTAGGACTCGAACCTACGCTCCCAGAGGGAATCAGATTTCTAGTCAGACGCCTTAACCACTCGGCCACGACTGCTCGCAGCCAAAAGTTCCCTCGAATCGTGAAAACTCAAACCGTTCTGCGCAGTATGTTGACAGGAAACGAACTCCGTGCACTGATTACGGCAGGGCTACCAGCGCTACGAGACGAGCCATTACGGAAGCGTTAAAATCTTCGCCCGGACAGGGACTCGAACCCTGGACCCTTAGGTTAAAAGCCTAATGCTCTACCGACTGAGCTATCCGGGCTCACACTTGTTGGGGGATGGAGCAGCTGCAGGCAATGTGAATAACTGGAACGCGTAATTGCTGGCTTCTGGCGCAACTGGCGACTTCACCGACTTGCCACTGACGCTGGTAGCAGCCCAACAGCGGACCAGTGCCTCTTCTCCCTTTATCCCGGTGCTGACAGTAATTGCATCTCGTGCCTTTTTTCCCCGATTACGCTCGGTTGAAGCTCCGGAAGGAGGGCGACAAACGAGGGTTGGAGGGCCAAAACATGGAGGGTCGTGTGCGCAAAAACTTCGCTTCCGGTACCGGGAATCGAACCCTGGCCTCCTGGGTGAAAGCCAGGTATCCTAGCCACTAGACCACACCGGATTTGCTCGATAAGTGTCAGATTTACTCCCTCTCCTCTGGCATTTCGTGCTGAATCCGGACTCAGTGGTGTTCTCTGTTTGCGAGCATATTTGCGCCTACAGACTGGCATGGCGCACAGCTCGAAACTGACTATTCATTGCTGTTTGCATCATATTTTACTCATAACAGGGGAGGAGAAAGGTCAAAGCTGTACCTTGCCATAGCTGGATGTAAACATTTTGACGCTGAGGCGTGGACTCCTTGTGGATAACAAACGACAATTCAGTTCGTTCCCTAGCAACAGCAACGCCGTTAATTCAGCCATGATGTACAGCAAATTATATGCCCCGGGTGAGGATCGAACTCACGACCTTAAGATTATGAGACTTACGCGCTGCCCACTGCGCTACCGAGGCACGTCTGCAACCAACGTCCCAGGAAACTTGGTAAGCCTCGCATATTAGAGATAGACAGTTTGCGCTTTCTCAAGAATCTGTTGTGTTGCTACACGTGCTTTCCCGAATTGCTAGATTAAACTGCTGCCGCGGCTTTTCCAACGGAAAGCAGCACTGCCTGAGGTTACAGTACATCGCCCTTGCGGCACCTGAACACAGCGGCCTGTAGGGCCAGGCTGACGCTAGAGTTCAGAAATAGCACGCGTCCGTCCAAGTACGGTCTCTTGCGTGCTGCGTGTTTGGTTCTTCTCACAGCGAATCCTGCTATACATTTCTGAGGCTGACGCAGCTCAAACGAGCAATCGGCGCGGCAGCATTATAGCGAGAACAGCAAAACGATGCATCGGCCGGGAATCGAACCCGGGCCGCCCGCGTGGTAGGCGAACAACCTGCCGCTTTTTTTGTTGTTGTTCTCATTTTTTTAGTTGCATTTGTTGGGGGCGGTCGACCGTGCTTCCCGAGCATATTCCAGAGTAGCTGTCTGCAGGGAAAGTGGGATTGCCACCCAACGACGCCGGATACAACCGAAAAAAGTGCTACACACGCGGAGTCCCCCACTACACTGCCTTAAAGCGACCGCTCATCACTATCGTGTGAGTAACCTTGCGGCCGCGGCGACGAGTCTTGCCCAAAGACGCAGCGTGCGTGGAGGCGCTGCCCGAACGCGTGTGGATGCACCCTCCTACCTCGTAAAGCGCCTACAGCTACTATCACCGTGGGCCGCTGCCGGCGGGCGGGAAGCCGACACAGCGCGGCGTCACGGGCAGCGGCTGTGCGGTGGTGGTGTAATGGTGAGCATAGTTGCCTTCCAAGCAGTTGATCCGGGTTCGATTCCCGGCCACCGCAACGGGCGCAAATTTTTACGTATGAGTATGTGAGCCATGTGCTGTTAAATTAACGTTTTCTTTCCGTCGTTGCTCCACGCAGGCCATCCTGTAGTATGTCCCGACTTGTCCCGACTTTGCTCGGCTGACGCGAAAGCTGACGCTTGGAATTCGCCCTTATCAAGAGGACAGGCGATATAAACGGCTGTGAGAGGTGAGGTGTAGCGAAGTACCAAAACGACAGGCAAACTGCGAAATTTTCTGCTCCTTCTTCTTAAACAAAAAAATAAAAAAAAGAGACGCAGTCGGTAGGACTCGAACCTACGCTCCCAGAGGGAATCAGATTTCTAGTCAGACGCCTTAACCACTCGGCCACGACTGCTCGCAGCCAAAAGTTCCCTCGAATCATGAAAACTCAAACCGTTCTGCGCAGTATGTTGACAGGAAACGAACTCCGTGCACTGATTACGGCAGGGCTACCAGCGCTACGAGACGAGCCATTACGGAAGCGTTAAAATCTTCGCCCGGACAGGGACTCGAACCCTGGACCCTTAGGTTAAAAGCCTAATGCTCTACCGACTGAGCTATCCGGGCTCACACTTGTTGGGGGATGGAGCAGCTGCAGGCAATGTGAATAACTGGAACGCGTAATTGCTGGCTTCTGGCGCAACTGGCGACTTCACCGACTTGCCACTGACGCTGGTAGCAGCCCAACAGCGGACCAGTGCCTCTTCTCCCTTTATCCCGGTGCTGACAGTAATTGCATCTCGTGCCTTTTTTCCCCGATTACGCTCGGTTGAAGCTCCGGAAGGAGGGCGACAAACGAGGGTTGGAGGGCCAAAACATGGAGGGTCGTGTGCGCAAAAACTTCGCTTCCGGTACCGGGAATCGAACCCTGGCCTCCTGGGTGAAAGCCAGGTATCCTAGCCACTAGACCACACCGGATTTGCTCGATAAGTGTCAGATTTACTCCCTCTCCTCTGGCATTTCGTGCTGAATCCGGACTCAGTGGTGTTCTCTGTTTGCGAGCATATTTGCGCCTACAGACTGGCATGGCGCACAGCTCGAAACTGACTATTCATTGCTGTTTGCATCATATTTTACTCATAACAGGGGAGGAGAAAGGTCAAAGCTGTACCTTGCCATAGCTGGATGTAAACATTTTGACGCTGAGGCGTGGACTCCTTGTGGATAACAAACGACAATTCAGTTCGTTCCCTAGCAACAGCAACGCCGTTAATTCAGCCATGATGTACAGCAAATTATATGCCCCGGGTGAGGATCGAACTCACGACCTTAAGATTATGAGACTTACGCGCTGCCCACTGCGCTACCGAGGCACGTCTGCAACCAACGTCCCAGGAAACTTGGTAAGCCTCGCATATTAGAGATAGACAGTTTGCGCTTTCTCAAGAATCTGTTGTGTTGCTACACGTGCTTTCCCGAATTGCTAGATTAAACTGCTGCCGCGGCTTTTCCAACGGAAAGCAGCACTGCCTGAGGTTACAGTACATCGCCCTTGCGGCACCTGAACACAGCGGCCTGTAGGGCCAGGCTGACGCTAGAGTTCAGAAATAGCACGCGTCCGTCCAAGTACGGTCTCTTGCGTGCTGCGTGTTTGGTTCTTCTCACAGCGAATCCTGCTATACATTTCTGAGGCTGACGCAGCTCAAACGAGCAATCGGCGCGGCAGCATTATAGCGAGAACAGCAAAACGATGCATCGGCCGGGAATCGAACCCGGGCCGCCCGCGTGGTAGGCGAACAACCTGCCGCTTTTTTTGTTGTTGTTCTCATTTTTTTAGTTGCATTTGTTGGGGGCGGTCGACCGTGCTTCCCGAGCATATTCCAGAGTAGCTGTCTGCAGGGAAAGTGGGATTGCCACCCAACGACGCCGGATACAACCGAAAAAAGTGCTACACACGCGGAGTCCCCCACTACACTGCCTTAAAGCGACCGCTCATCACTATCGTGTGAGTAACCTTGCGGCCGCGGCGACGAGTCTTGCCCAAAGACGCAGCGTGCGTGGAGGCGCTGCCCGAACGCGTGTGGATGCACCCTCCTACCTCGTAAAGCGCCTACAGCTACTATCACCGTGGGCCGCTGCCGGCGGGCGGGAAGCCGACACAGCGCGGCGTCACGGGCAGCGGCTGTGCGGTGGTGGTGTAATGGTGAGCATAGTTGCCTTCCAAGCAGTTGATCCGGGTTCGATTCCCGGCCACCGCAACGGGCGCAAATTTTTACGTATGAGTATGTGAGCCACGTGCTGTTAAATTAACGTTTTCTTTCCGTCGTTGCTCCACGCAGGCCATCCTGTAGTATGTCCCGACTTGTCCCGACTTTGCTCGGCTGACGCGAAAGCTGACGCTTGGAATTCGCCCTTATCAAGAGGACAGGCGATATAAACGGCTGTGAGAGGTGAGGTGTAGCGAAGTACCAAAACGACAGGCAAACTGCGAAATTTTCTGCTCCTTCTTCTTAAACAAAAAAATAAAAAAAAGAGACGCAGTCGGTAGGACTCGAACCTACGCTCCCAGAGGGAATCAGATTTCTAGTCAGACGCCTTAACCACTCGGCCACGACTGCTCGCAGCCAAAAGTTCCCTCGAATCGTGAAAACTCAAACCGTTCTGCGCAGTATGTTGACAGGAAACGAACTCCGTGCACTGATTACGGCAGGGCTACCAGCGCTACGAGACGAGCCATTACGGAAGCGTTAAAATCTTCGCCCGGACAGGGACTCGAACCCTGGACCCTTAGGTTAAAAGCCTAATGCTCTACCGACTGAGCTATCCGGGCTCACACTTGTTGGGGGATGGAGCAGCTGCAGGCAATGTGAATAACTGGAACGCGTAATTGCTGGCTTCTGGCGCAACTGGCGACTTCACCGACTTGCCACTGACGCTGGTAGCAGCCCAACAGCGGACCAGTGCCTCTTCTCCCTTTATCCCGGTGCTGACAGTAATTGCATCTCGTGCCTTTTTTCCCCGATTACGCTCGGTTGAAGCTCCGGAAGGAGGGCGACAAACGAGGGTTGGAGGGCCAAAACATGGAGGGTCGTGTGCGCAAAAACTTCGCTTCCGGTACCGGGAATCGAACCCTGGCCTCCTGGGTGAAAGCCAGGTATCCTAGCCACTAGACCACACCGGATTTGCTCGATAAGTGTCAGATTTACTCCCTCTCCTCTGGCATTTCGTGCTGAATCCGGACTCAGTGGTGTTCTCTGTTTGCGAGCATATTTGCGCCTACAGACTGGCATGGCGCACAGCTCGAAACTGACTATTCATTGCTGTTTGCATCATATTTTACTCATAACAGGGGAGGAGAAAGGTCAAAGCTGTACCTTGCCATAGCTGGATGTAAACATTTTGACGCTGAGGCGTGGACTCCTTGTGGATAACAAACGACAATTCAGTTCGTTCCCTAGCAACAGCAACGCCGTTAATTCAGCCATGATGTACAGCAAATTATATGCCCCGGGTGAGGATCGAACTCACGACCTTAAGATTATGAGACTTACGCGCTGCCCACTGCGCTACCGAGGCACGTCTGCAACCAACGTCCCAGGAAACTTGGTAAGCCTCGCATATTAGAGATAGACAGTTTGCGCTTTCTCAAGAATCTGTTGTGTTGCTACACGTGCTTTCCCGAATTGCTAGATTAAACTGCTGCCGCGGCTTTTCCAACGGAAAGCAGCACTGCCTGAGGTTACAGTACATCGCCCTTGCGGCACCTGAACACAGCGGCCTGTAGGGCCAGGCTGACGCTAGAGTTCAGAAATAGCACGCGTCCGTCCAAGTACGGTCTCTTGCGTGCTGCGTGTTTGGTTCTTCTCACAGCGAATCCTGCTATACATTTCTGAGGCTGACGCAGCTCAAACGAGCAATCGGCGCGGCAGCATTATAGCGAGAACAGCAAAACGATGCATCGGCCGGGAATCGAACCCGGGCCGCCCGCGTGGTAGGCGAACAACCTGCCGCTTTTTTTGTTGTTGTTCTCATTTTTTTAGTTGCATTTGTTGGGGGCGGTCGACCGTGCTTCCCGAGCATATTCCAGAGTAGCTGTCTGCAGGGAAAGTGGGATTGCCACCCAACGACGCCGGATACAACCGAAAAAAGTGCTACACACGCGGAGTCCCCCACTACACTGCCTTAAAGCGACCGCTCATCACTATCGTGTGAGTAACCTTGCGGCCGCGGCGACGAGTCTTGCCCAAAGACGCAGCGTGCGTGGAGGCGCTGCCCGAACGCGTGTGGATGCACCCTCCTACCTCGTAAAGCGCCTACAGCTACTATCACCGTGGGCCGCTGCCGGCGGGCGGGAAGCCGACACAGCGCGGCGTCACGGGCAGCGGCTGTGCGGTGGTGGTGTAATGGTGAGCATAGTTGCCTTCCAAGCAGTTGATCCGGGTTCGATTCCCGGCCACCGCAACGGGCGCAAATTTTTACGTATGAGTATGTGAGCCACGTGCTGTTAAATTAACGTTTTCTTTCCGTCGTTGCTCCACGCAGGCCATCCTGTAGTATGTCCCGACTTGTCCCGACTTTGCTCGGCTGACGCGAAAGCTGACGCTTGGAATTCGCCCTTATCAAGAGGACAGGCGATATAAACGGCTGTGAGAGGTGAGGTGTAGCGAAGTACCAAAACGACAGGCAAACTGCGAAATTTTCTGCTCCTTCTTCTTAAACAAAAAAATAAAAAAAAGAGACGCAGTCGGTAGGACTCGAACCTACGCTCCCAGAGGGAATCAGATTTCTAGTCAGACGCCTTAACCACTCGGCCACGACTGCTCGCAGCCAAAAGTTCCCTCGAATCATGAAAACTCAAACCGTTCTGCGCAGTATGTTGACAGGAAACGAACTCCGTGCACTGATTACGGCAGGGCTACCAGCGCTACGAGACGAGCCATTACGGAAGCGTTAAAATCTTCGCCCGGACAGGGACTCGAACCCTGGACCCTTAGGTTAAAAGCCTAATGCTCTACCGACTGAGCTATCCGGGCTCACACTTGTTGGGGGATGGAGCAGCTGCAGGCAATGTGAATAACTGGAACGCGTAATTGCTGGCTTCTGGCGCAACTGGCGACTTCACCGACTTGCCACTGACGCTGGTAGCAGCCCAACAGCGGACCAGTGCCTCTTCTCCCTTTATCCCGGTGCTGACAGTAATTGCATCTCGTGCCTTTTTTCCCCGATTACGCTCGGTTGAAGCTCCGGAAGGAGGGCGACAAACGAGGGTTGGAGGGCCAAAACATGGAGGGTCGTGTGCGCAAAAACTTCGCTTCCGGTACCGGGAATCGAACCCTGGCCTCCTGGGTGAAAGCCAGGTATCCTAGCCACTAGACCACACCGGATTTGCTCGATAAGTGTCAGATTTACTCCCTCTCCTCTGGCATTTCGTGCTGAATCCGGACTCAGTGGTGTTCTCTGTTTGCGAGCATATTTGCGCCTACAGACTGGCATGGCGCACAGCTCGAAACTGACTATTCATTGCTGTTTGCATCATATTTTACTCATAACAGGGGAGGAGAAAGGTCAAAGCTGTACCTTGCCATAGCTGGATGTAAACATTTTGACGCTGAGGCGTGGACTCCTTGTGGATAACAAACGACAATTCAGTTCGTTCCCTAGCAACAGCAACGCCGTTAATTCAGCCATGATGTACAGCAAATTATATGCCCCGGGTGAGGATCGAACTCACGACCTTAAGGTTATGAGACTTACGCGCTGCCCACTGCGCTACCGAGGCACGTCTGCAACCAACGTCCCAGGAAACTTGGTAAGCCTCGCATATTAGAGATAGACAGTTTGCGCTTTCTCAAGAATCTGTTGTGTTGCTACACGTGCTTTCCCGAATTGCTAGATTAAACTGCTGCCGCGGCTTTTCCAACGGAAAGCAGCACTGCCTGAGGTTACAGTACATCGCCCTTGCGGCACCTGAACACAGCGGCCTGTAGGGCCAGGCTGACGCTAGAGTTCAGAAATAGCACGCGTCCGTCCAAGTACGGTCTCTTGCGTGCTGCGTGTTTGGTTCTTCTCACAGCGAATCCTGCTATACATTTCTGAGGCTGACGCAGCTCAAACGAGCAATCGGCGCGGCAGCATTATAGCGAGAACAGCAAAACGATGCATCGGCCGGGAATCGAACCCGGGCCGCCCGCGTGGTAGGCGAACAACCTGCCGCTTTTTTTGTTGTTGTTCTCATTTTTTTAGTTGCATTTGTTGGGGGCGGTCGACCGTGCTTCCCGAGCATATTCCAGAGTAGCTGTCTGCAGGGAAAGTGGGATTGCCACCCAACGACGCCGGATACAACCGAAAAAAGTGCTACACACGCGGAGTCCCCCACTACACTGCCTTAAAGCGACCGCTCATCACTATCGTGTGAGTAACCTTGCGGCCGCGGCGACGAGTCTTGCCCAAAGACGCAGCGTGCGTGGAGGCGCTGCCCGAACGCGTGTGGATGCACCCTCCTACCTCGTAAAGCGCCTACAGCTACTATCACCGTGGGCCGCTGCCGGCGGGCGGGAAGCCGACACAGCGCGGCGTCACGGGCAGCGGCTGTGCGGTGGTGGTGTAATGGTGAGCATAGTTGCCTTCCAAGCAGTTGATCCGGGTTCGATTCCCGGCCACCGCAACGGGCGCAAATTTTTACGTATGAGTATGTGAGCCACGTGCTGTTAAATTAACGTTTTCTTTCCGTCGTTGCTCCACGCAGGCCATCCTGTAGTATGTCCCGACTTGTCCCGACTTTGCTCGGCTGACGCGAAAGCTGACGCTTGGAATTCGCCCTTATCAAGAGGACAGGCGATATAAACGGCTGTGAGAGGTGAGGTGTAGCGAAGTACCAAAACGACAGGCAAACTGCGAAATTTTCTGCTCCTTCTTCTTAAACAAAAAAATAAAAAAAAGAGACGCAGTCGGTAGGACTCGAACCTACGCTCCCAGAGGGAATCAGATTTCTAGTCAGACGCCTTAACCACTCGGCCACGACTGCTCGCAGCCAAAAGTTCCCTCGAATCGTGAAAACTCAAACCGTTCTGCGCAGTATGTTGACAGGAAACGAACTCCGTGCACTGATTACGGCAGGGCTACCAGCGCTACGAGACGAGCCATTACGGAAGCGTTAAAATCTTCGCCCGGACAGGGACTCGAACCCTGGACCCTTAGGTTAAAAGCCTAATGCTCTACCGACTGAGCTATCCGGGCTCACACTTGTTGGGGGATGGAGCAGCTGCAGGCAATGTGAATAACTGGAACGCGTAATTGCTGGCTTCTGGCGCAACTGGCGACTTCACCGACTTGCCACTGACGCTGGTAGCAGCCCAACAGCGGACCAGTGCCTCTTCTCCCTTTATCCCGGTGCTGACAGTAATTGCATCTCGTGCCTTTTTTCCCCGATTACGCTCGGTTGAAGCTCCGGAAGGAGGGCGACAAACGAGGGTTGGAGGGCCAAAACATGGAGGGTCGTGTGCGCAAAAACTTCGCTTCCGGTACCGGGAATCGAACCCTGGCCTCCTGGGTGAAAGCCAGGTATCCTAGCCACTAGACCACACCGGATTTGCTCGATAAGTGTCAGATTTACTCCCTCTCCTCTGGCATTTCGTGCTGAATCCGGACTCAGTGGTGTTCTCTGTTTGCGAGCATATTTGCGCCTACAGACTGGCATGGCGCACAGCTCGAAACTGACTATTCATTGCTTTTTGCATCATATTTTACTCATAACAGGGGAGGAGAAAGGTCAAAGCTGTACCTTGTCATAGCTGGATGTAAACATTTTGACGCTGAGGCGTGGACTCCTTGTGGATAACAAACGACAATTCAGTTCGTTCCCTAGCAACAGCAACGCCGTTAATTCAGCCATGATGTACAGCAAATTATATGCCCCGGGTGAGGATCGAACTCACGACCTTAAGATTATGAGACTTACGCGCTGCCCACTGCGCTACCGAGGCACGTCTGCAACCAACGTCCCAGGAAACTTGGTAAGCCTCGCATATTAGAGATAGACAGTTTGCGCTTTCTCAAGAATCTGTTGTGTTGCTACACGTGCTTTCCCGAATTGCTAGATTAAACTGCTGCCGCGGCTTTTCCAACGGAAAGCAGCACTGCCTGAGGTTACAGTACATCGCCCTTGCGGCACCTGAACACAGCGGCCTGTAGGGCCAGGCTGACGCTAGAGTTCAGAAATAGCACGCGTCCGTCCAAGTACGGTCTCTTGCGTGCTGCGTGTTTGGTTCTTCTCACAGCGAATCCTGCTATACATTTCTGAGGCTGACGCAGCTCAAACGAGCAATCGGCGCGGCAGCATTATAGCGAGAACAGCAAAACGATGCATCGGCCGGGAATCGAACCCGGGCCGCCCGCGTGGTAGGCGAACAACCTGCCGCTTTTTTTGTTGTTGTTCTCATTTTTTTAGTTGCATTTGTTGGGGGCGGTCGACCGTGCTTCCCGAGCATATTCCAGAGTAGCTGTCTGCAGGGAAAGTGGGATTGCCACCCAACGACGCCGGATACAACCGAAAAAAGTGCTACACACGCGGAGTCCCCCACTACACTGCCTTAAAGCGACCGCTCATCACTATCGTGTGAGTAACCTTGCGGCCGCGGCGACGAGTCTTGCCCAAAGACGCAGCGTGCGTGGAGGCGCTGCCCGAACGCGTGTGGATGCACCCTCCTACCTCGTAAAGCGCCTACAGCTACTATCACCGTGGGCCGCTGCCGGCGGGCGGGAAGCCGACACAGCGCGGCGTCACGGGCAGCGGCTGTGCGGTGGTGGTGTAATGGTGAGCATAGTTGCCTTCCAAGCAGTTGATCCGGGTTCGATTCCCGGCCACCGCAACGGGCGCAAATTTTTACGTATGAGTATGTGAGCCACGTGCTGTTAAATTAACGTTTTCTTTCCGTCGTTGCTCCACGCAGGCCATCCTGTAGTATGTCCCGACTTGTCCCGACTTTGCTCGGCTGACGCGAAAGCTGACGCTTGGAATTCGCCCTTATCAAGAGGACAGGCGATATAAACGGCTGTGAGAGGTGAGGTGTAGCGAAGTACCAAAACGACAGGCAAACTGCGAAATTTTCTGCTCCTTCTTCTTAAACAAAAAAATAAAAAAAAGAGACGCAGTCGGTAGGACTCGAACCTACGCTCCCAGAGGGAATCAGATTTCTAGTCAGACGCCTTAACCACTCGGCCACGACTGCTCGCAGCCAAAAGTTCCCTCGAATCGTGAAAACTCAAACCGTTCTGCGCAGTATGTTGACAGGAAACGAACTCCGTGCACTGATTACGGCAGGGCTACCAGCGCTACGAGACGAGCCATTACGGAAGCGTTAAAATCTTCGCCCGGACAGGGACTCGAACCCTGGACCCTTAGGTTAAAAGCCTAATGCTCTACCGACTGAGCTATCCGGGCTCACACTTGTTGGGGGATGGAGCAGCTGCAGGCAATGTGAATAACTGGAACGCGTAATTGCTGGCTTCTGGCGCAACTGGCGACTTCACCGACTTGCCACTGACGCTGGTAGCAGCCCAACAGCGGACCAGTGCCTCTTCTCCCTTTATCCCGGTGCTGACAGTAATTGCATCTCGTGCCTTTTTTCCCCGATTACGCTCGGTTGAAGCTCCGGAAGGAGGGCGACAAACGAGGGTTGGAGGGCCAAAACATGGAGGGTCGTGTGCGCAAAAACTTCGCTTCCGGTACCGGGAATCGAACCCTGGCCTCCTGGGTGAAAGCCAGGTATCCTAGCCACTAGACCACACCGGATTTGCTCGATAAGTGTCAGATTTACTCCCTCTCCTCTGGCATTTCGTGCTGAATCCGGACTCAGTGGTGTTCTCTGTTTGCGAGCATATTTGCGCCTACAGACTGGCATGGCGCACAGCTCGAAACTGACTATTCATTGCTGTTTGCATCATATTTTACTCATAACAGGGGAGGAGAAAGGTCAAAGCTGTACCTTGCCATAGCTGGATGTAAACATTTTGACGCTGAGGCGTGGACTCCTTGTGGATAACAAACGACAATTCAGTTCGTTCCCTAGCAACAGCAACGCCGTTAATTCAGCCATGATGTACAGCAAATTATATGCCCCGGGTGAGGATCGAACTCACGACCTTAAGATTATGAGACTTACGCGCTGCCCACTGCGCTACCGAGGCACGTCTGCAACCAACGTCCCAGGAAACTTGGTAAGCCTCGCATATTAGAGATAGACAGTTTGCGCTTTCTCAAGAATCTGTTGTGTTGCTACACGTGCTTTCCCGAATTGCTAGATTAAACTGCTGCCGCGGCTTTTCCAACGGAAAGCAGCACTGCCTGAGGTTACAGTACATCGCCCTTGCGGCACCTGAACACAGCGGCCTGTAGGGCCAGGCTGACGCTAGAGTTCAGAAATAGCACGCGTCCGTCCAAGTACGGTCTCTTGCGTGCTGCGTGTTTGGTTCTTCTCACAGCGAATCCTGCTATACATTTCTGAGGCTGACGCAGCTCAAACGAGCAATCGGCGCGGCAGCATTATAGCGAGAACAGCAAAACGATGCATCGGCCGGGAATCGAACCCGGGCCGCCCGCGTGGTAGGCGAACAACCTGCCGCTTTTTTTGTTGTTGTTCTCATTTTTTTAGTTGCATTTGTTGGGGGCGGTCGACCGTGCTTCCCGAGCATATTCCAGAGTAGCTGTCTGCAGGGAAAGTGGGATTGCCACCCAACGACGCCGGATACAACCGAAAAAAGTGCTACACACGCGGAGTCCCCCACTACACTGCCTTAAAGCGACCGCTCATCACTATCGTGTGAGTAACCTTGCGGCCGCGGCGACGAGTCTTGCCCAAAGACGCAGCGTGCGTGGAGGCGCTGCCCGAACGCGTGTGGATGCACCCTCCTACCTCGTAAAGCGCCTACAGCTACTATCACCGTGGGCCGCTGCCGGCGGGCGGGAAGCCGACACAGCGCGGCGTCACGGGCAGCGGCTGTGCGGTGGTGGTGTAATGGTGAGCATAGTTGCCTTCCAAGCAGTTGATCCGGGTTCGATTCCCGGCCACCGCAACGGGCGCAAATTTTTACGTATGAGTATGTGAGCCACGTGCTGTTAAATTAACGTTTTCTTTCCGTCGTTGCTCCACGCAGGCCATCCTGTAGTATGTCCCGACTTGTCCCGACTTTGCTCGGCTGACGCGAAAGCTGACGCTTGGAATTCGCCCTTATCAAGAGGACAGGCGATATAAACGGCTGTGAGAGGTGAGGTGTAGCGAAGTACCAAAACGACAGGCAAACTGCGAAATTTTCTGCTCCTTCTTCTTAAACAAAAAAATAAAAAAAAGAGACGCAGTCGGTAGGACTCGAACCTACGCTCCCAGAGGGAATCAGATTTCTAGTCAGACGCCTTAACCACTCGGCCACGACTGCTCGCAGCCAAAAAGTTCCCTCGAATCGTGAAAACTCAAACCGTTCTGCGCAGTATGTTGACAGGAAACGAACTCCGTGCACTGATTACGGCAGGGCTACCAGCGCTACGAGACGAGCCATTACGGAAGCGTTAAAATCTTCGCCCGGACAGGGACTCGAACCCTGGACCCTTAGGTTAAAAGCCTAATGCTCTACCGACTGAGCTATCCGGGCTCACACTTGTTGGGGGATGGAGCAGCTGCAGGCAATGTGAATAACTGGAACGCGTAATTGCTGGCTTCTGGCGCAACTGGCGACTTCACCGACTTGCCACTGACGCTGGTAGCAGCCCAACAGCGGACCAGTGCCTCTTCTCCCTTTATCCCGGTGCTGACAGTAATTGCATCTCGTGCCTTTTTTCCCCGATTACGCTCGGTTGAAGCTCCGGAAGGAGGGCGACAAACGAGGGTTGGAGGGCCAAAACATGGAGGGTCGTGTGCGCAAAAACTTCGCTTCCGGTACCGGGAATCGAACCCTGGCCTCCTGGGTGAAAGCCAGGTATCCTAGCCACTAGACCACACCGGATTTGCTCGATAAGTGTCAGATTTACTCCCTCTCCTCTGGCATTTCGTGCTGAATCCGGACTCAGTGGTGTTCTCTGTTTGCGAGCATATTTGCGCCTACAGACTGGCATGGCGCACAGCTCGAAACTGACTATTCATTGCTGTTTGCATCATATTTTACTCATAACAGGGGAGGAGAAAGGTCAAAGCTGTACCTTGCCATAGCTGGATGTAAACATTTTGACGCTGAGGCGTGGACTCCTTGTGGATAACAAACGACAATTCAGTTCGTTCCCTAGCAACAGCAACGCCGTTAATTCAGCCATGATGTACAGCAAATTATATGCCCCGGGTGAGGATCGAACTCACGACCTTAAGGTTATGAGACTTACGCGCTGCCCACTGCGCTACCGAGGCACGTCTGCAACCAACGTCCCAGGAAACTTGGTAAGCCTCGCATATTAGAGATAGACAGTTTGCGCTTTCTCAAGAATCTGTTGTGTTGCTACACGTGCTTTCCCGAATTGCTAGATTAAACTGCTGCCGCGGCTTTTCCAACGGAAAGCAGCACTGCCTGAGGTTACAGTACATCGCCCTTGCGGCACCTGAACACAGCGGCCTGTAGGGCCAGGCTGACGCTAGAGTTCAGAAATAGCACGCGTCCGTCCAAGTACGGTCTCTTGCGTGCTGCGTGTTTGGTTCTTCTCACAGCGAATCCTGCTATACATTTCTGAGGCTGACGCAGCTCAAACGAGCAATCGGCGCGGCAGCATTATAGCGAGAACAGCAAAACGATGCATCGGCCGGGAATCGAACCCGGGCCGCCCGCGTGGTAGGCGAACAACCTGCCGCTTTTTTTGTTGTTGTTCTCATTTTTTTAGTTGCATTTGTTGGGGGCGGTCGACCGTGCTTCCCGAGCATATTCCAGAGTAGCTGTCTGCAGGGAAAGTGGGATTGCCACCCAACGACGCCGGATACAACCGAAAAAAGTGCTACACACGCGGAGTCCCCCACTACACTGCCTTAAAGCGACCGCTCATCACTATCGTGTGAGTAACCTTGCGGCCGCGGCGACGAGTCTTGCCCAAAGACGCAGCGTGCGTGGAGGCGCTGCCCGAACGCGTGTGGATGCACCCTCCTACCTCGTAAAGCGCCTACAGCTACTATCACCGTGGGCCGCTGCCGGCGGGCGGGAAGCCGACACAGCGCGGCGTCACGGGCAGCGGCTGTGCGGTGGTGGTGTAATGGTGAGCATAGTTGCCTTCCAAGCAGTTGATCCGGGTTCGATTCCCGGCCACCGCAACGGGCGCAAATTTTTACGTATGAGTATGTGAGCCACGTGCTGTTAAATTAACGTTTTCTTTCCGTCGTTGCTCCACGCAGGCCATCCTGTAGTATGTCCCGACTTGTCCCGACTTTGCTCGGCTGACGCGAAAGCTGACGCTTGGAATTCGCCCTTATCAAGAGGACAGGCGATATAAACGGCTGTGAGAGGTGAGGTGTAGCGAAGTACCAAAACGACAGGCAAACTGCGAAATTTTCTGCTCCTTCTTCTTAAACAAAAAAATAAAAAAAAGAGACGCAGTCGGTAGGACTCGAACCTACGCTCCCAGAGGGAATCAGATTTCTAGTCAGACGCCTTAACCACTCGGCCACGACTGCTCGCAGCCAAAAGTTCCCTCGAATCGTGAAAACTCAAACCGTTCTGCGCAGTATGTTGACAGGAAACGAACTCCGTGCACTGATTACGGCAGGGCTACCAGCGCTACGAGACGAGCCATTACGGAAGCGTTAAAATCTTCGCCCGGACAGGGACTCGAACCCTGGACCCTTAGGTTAAAAGCCTAATGCTCTACCGACTGAGCTATCCGGGCTCACACTTGTTGGGGGATGGAGCAGCTGCAGGCAATGTGAATAACTGGAACGCGTAATTGCTGGCTTCTGGCGCAACTGGCGACTTCACCGACTTGCCACTGACGCTGGTAGCAGCCCAACAGCGGACCAGTGCCTCTTCTCCCTTTATCCCGGTGCTGACAGTAATTGCATCTCGTGCCTTTTTTCCCCGATTACGCTCGGTTGAAGCTCCGGAAGGAGGGCGACAAACGAGGGTTGGAGGGCCAAAACATGGAGGGTCGTGTGCGCAAAAACTTCGCTTCCGGTACCGGGAATCGAACCCTGGCCTCCTGGGTGAAAGCCAGGTATCCTAGCCACTAGACCACACCGGATTTGCTCGATAAGTGTCAGATTTACTCCCTCTCCTCTGGCATTTCGTGCTGAATCCGGACTCAGTGGTGTTCTCTGTTTGCGAGCATATTTGCGCCTACAGACTGGCATGGCGCACAGCTCGAAACTGACTATTCATTGCTGTTTGCATCATATTTTACTCATAACAGGGGAGGAGAAAGGTCAAAGCTGTACCTTGCCATAGCTGGATGTAAACATTTTGACGCTGAGGCGTGGACTCCTTGTGGATAACAAACGACAATTCAGTTCGTTCCCTAGCAACAGCAACGCCGTTAATTCAGCCATGATGTACAGCAAATTATATGCCCCGGGTGAGGATCGAACTCACGACCTTAAGATTATGAGACTTACGCGCTGCCCACTGCGCTACCGAGGCACGTCTGCAACCAACGTCCCAGGAAACTTGGTAAGCCTCGCATATTAGAGATAGACAGTTTGCGCTTTCTCAAGAATCTGTTGTGTTGCTACACGTGCTTTCCCGAATTGCTAGATTAAACTGCTGCCGCGGCTTTTCCAACGGAAAGCAGCACTGCCTGAGGTTACAGTACATCGCCCTTGCGGCACCTGAACACAGCGGCCTGTAGGGCCAGGCTGACGCTAGAGTTCAGAAATAGCACGCGTCCGTCCAAGTACGGTCTCTTGCGTGCTGCGTGTTTGGTTCTTCTCACAGCGAATCCTGCTATACATTTCTGAGGCTGACGCAGCTCAAACGAGCAATCGGCGCGGCAGCATTATAGCGAGAACAGCAAAACGATGCATCGGCCGGGAATCGAACCCGGGCCGCCCGCGTGGTAGGCGAACAACCTGCCGCTTTTTTTGTTGTTGTTCTCATTTTTTTAGTTGCATTTGTTGGGGGCGGTCGACCGTGCTTCCCGAGCATATTCCAGAGTAGCTGTCTGCAGGGAAAGTGGGATTGCCACCCAACGACGCCGGATACAACCGAAAAAAGTGCTACACACGCGGAGTCCCCCACTACACTGCCTTAAAGCGACCGCTCATCACTATCGTGTGAGTAACCTTGCGGCCGCGGCGACGAGTCTTGCCCAAAGACGCAGCGTGCGTGGAGGCGCTGCCCGAACGCGTGTGGATGCACCCTCCTACCTCGTAAAGCGCCTACAGCTACTATCACCGTGGGCCGCTGCCGGCGGGCGGGAAGCCGACACAGCGCGGCGTCACGGGCAGCGGCTGTGCGGTGGTGGTGTAATGGTGAGCATAGTTGCCTTCCAAGCAGTTGATCCGGGTTCGATTCCCGGCCACCGCAACGGGCGCAAATTTTTACGTATGAGTATGTGAGCCACGTGCTGTTAAATTAACGTTTTCTTTCCGTCGTTGCTCCACGCAGGCCATCCTGTAGTATGTCCCGACTTGTCCCGACTTTGCTCGGCTGACGCGAAAGCTGACGCTTGGAATTCGCCCTTATCAAGAGGACAGGCGATATAAACGGCTGTGAGAGGTGAGGTGTAGCGAAGTACCAAAACGACAGGCAAACTGCGAAATTTTCTGCTCCTTCTTCTTAAACAAAAAAATAAAAAAAAGAGACGCAGTCGGTAGGACTCGAACCTACGCTCCCAGAGGGAATCAGATTTCTAGTCAGACGCCTTAACCACTCGGCCACGACTGCTCGCAGCCAAAAGTTCCCTCGAATCGTGAAAACTCAAACCGTTCTGCGCAGTATGTTGACAGGAAACGAACTCCGTGCACTGATTACGGCAGGGCTACCAGCGCTACGAGACGAGCCATTACGGAAGCGTTAAAATCTTCGCCCGGACAGGGACTCGAACCCTGGACCCTTAGGTTAAAAGCCTAATGCTCTACCGACTGAGCTATCCGGGCTCACACTTGTTGGGGGATGGAGCAGCTGCAGGCAATGTGAATAACTGGAACGCGTAATTGCTGGCTTCTGGCGCAACTGGCGACTTCACCGACTTGCCACTGACGCTGGTAGCAGCCCAACAGCGGACCAGTGCCTCTTCTCCCTTTATCCCGGTGCTGACAGTAATTGCATCTCGTGCCTTTTTTCCCCGATTACGCTCGGTTGAAGCTCCGGAAGGAGGGCGACAAACGAGGGTTGGAGGGCCAAAACATGGAGGGTCGTGTGCGCAAAAACTTCGCTTCCGGTACCGGGAATCGAACCCTGGCCTCCTGGGTGAAAGCCAGGTATCCTAGCCACTAGACCACACCGGATTTGCTCGATAAGTGTCAGATTTACTCCCTCTCCTCTGGCATTTCGTGCTGAATCCGGACTCAGTGGTGTTCTCTGTTTGCGAGCATATTTGCGCCTACAGACTGGCATGGCGCACAGCTCGAAACTGACTATTCATTGCTGTTTGCATCATATTTTACTCATAACAGGGGAGGAGAAAGGTCAAAGCTGTACCTTGCCATAGCTGGATGTAAACATTTTGACGCTGAGGCGTGGACTCCTTGTGGATAACAAACGACAATTCAGTTCGTTCCCTAGCAACAGCAACGCCGTTAATTCAGCCATGATGTACAGCAAATTATATGCCCCGGGTGAGGATCGAACTCACGACCTTAAGATTATGAGACTTACGCGCTGCCCACTGCGCTACCGAGGCACGTCTGCAACCAACGTCCCAGGAAACTTGGTAAGCCTCGCATATTAGAGATAGACAGTTTGCGCTTTCTCAAGAATCTGTTGTGTTGCTACACGTGCTTTCCCGAATTGCTAGATTAAACTGCTGCCGCGGCTTTTCCAACGGAAAGCAGCACTGCCTGAGGTTACAGTACATCGCCCTTGCGGCACCTGAACACAGCGGCCTGTAGGGCCAGGCTGACGCTAGAGTTCAGAAATAGCACGCGTCCGTCCAAGTACGGTCTCTTGCGTGCTGCGTGTTTGGTTCTTCTCACAGCGAATCCTGCTATACATTTCTGAGGCTGACGCAGCTCAAACGAGCAATCGGCGCGGCAGCATTATAGCGAGAACAGCAAAACGATGCATCGGCCGGGAATCGAACCCGGGCCGCCCGCGTGGTAGGCGAACAACCTGCCGCTTTTTTTGTTGTTGTTCTCATTTTTTTAGTTGCATTTGTTGGGGGCGGTCGACCGTGCTTCCCGAGCATATTCCAGAGTAGCTGTCTGCAGGGAAAGTGGGATTGCCACCCAACGACGCCGGATACAACCGAAAAAAGTGCTACACACGCGGAGTCCCCCACTACACTGCCTTAAAGCGACCGCTCATCACTATCGTGTGAGTAACCTTGCGGCCGCGGCGACGAGTCTTGCCCAAAGACGCAGCGTGCGTGGAGGCGCTGCCCGAACGCGTGTGGATGCACCCTCCTACCTCGTAAAGCGCCTACAGCTACTATCACCGTGGGCCGCTGCCGGCGGGCGGGAAGCCGACACAGCGCGGCGTCACGGGCAGCGGCTGTGCGGTGGTGGTGTAATGGTGAGCATAGTTGCCTTCCAAGCAGTTGATCCGGGTTCGATTCCCGGCCACCGCAACGGGCGCAAATTTTTACGTATGAGTATGTGAGCCACGTGCTGTTAAATTAACGTTTTCTTTCCGTCGTTGCTCCACGCAGGCCATCCTGTAGTATGTCCCGACTTGTCCCGACTTTGCTCGGCTGACGCGAAAGCTGACGCTTGGAATTCGCCCTTATCAAGAGGACAGGCGATATAAACGGCTGTGAGAGGTGAGGTGTAGCGAAGTACCAAAACGACAGGCAAACTGCGAAATTTTCTGCTCCTTCTTCTTAAACAAAAAAATAAAAAAAAGAGACGCAGTCGGTAGGACTCGAACCTACGCTCCCAGAGGGAATCAGATTTCTAGTCAGACGCCTTAACCACTCGGCCACGACTGCTCGCAGCCAAAAGTTCCCTCGAATCGTGAAAACTCAAACCGTTCTGCGCAGTATGTTGACAGGAAACGAACTCCGTGCACTGATTACGGCAGGGCTACCAGCGCTACGAGACGAGCCATTACGGAAGCGTTAAAATCTTCGCCCGGACAGGGACTCGAACCCTGGACCCTTAGGTTAAAAGCCTAATGCTCTACCGACTGAGCTATCCGGGCTCACACTTGTTGGGGGATGGAGCAGCTGCAGGCAATGTGAATAACTGGAACGCGTAATTGCTGGCTTCTGGCGCAACTGGCGACTTCACCGACTTGCCACTGACGCTGGTAGCAGCCCAACAGCGGACCAGTGCCTCTTCTCCCTTTATCCCGGTGCTGACAGTAATTGCATCTCGTGCCTTTTTTCCCCGATTACGCTCGGTTGAAGCTCCGGAAGGAGGGCGACAAACGAGGGTTGGAGGGCCAAAACATGGAGGGTCGTGTGCGCAAAAACTTCGCTTCCGGTACCGGGAATCGAACCCTGGCCTCCTGGGTGAAAGCCAGGTATCCTAGCCACTAGACCACACCGGATTTGCTCGATAAGTGTCAGATTTACTCCCTCTCCTCTGGCATTTCGTGCTGAATCCGGACTCAGTGGTGTTCTCTGTTTGCGAGCATATTTGCGCCTACAGACTGGCATGGCGCACAGCTCGAAACTGACTATTCATTGCTGTTTGCATCATATTTTACTCATAACAGGGGAGGAGAAAGGTCAAAGCTGTACCTTGCCATAGCTGGATGTAAACATTTTGACGCTGAGGCGTGGACTCCTTGTGGATAACAAACGACAATTCAGTTCGTTCCCTAGCAACAGCAACGCCGTTAATTCAGCCATGATGTACAGCAAATTATATGCCCCGGGTGAGGATCGAACTCACGACCTTAAGATTATGAGACTTACGCGCTGCCCACTGCGCTACCGAGGCACGTCTGCAACCAACGTCCCAGGAAACTTGGTAAGCCTCGCATATTAGAGATAGACAGTTTGCGCTTTCTCAAGAATCTGTTGTGTTGCTACACGTGCTTTCCCGAATTGCTAGATTAAACTGCTGCCGCGGCTTTTCCAACGGAAAGCAGCACTGCCTGAGGTTACAGTACATCGCCCTTGCGGCACCTGAACACAGCGGCCTGTAGGGCCAGGCTGACGCTAGAGTTCAGAAATAGCACGCGTCCGTCCAAGTACGGTCTCTTGCGTGCTGCGTGTTTGGTTCTTCTCACAGCGAATCCTGCTATACATTTCTGAGGCTGACGCAGCTCAAACGAGCAATCGGCGCGGCAGCATTATAGCGAGAACAGCAAAACGATGCATCGGCCGGGAATCGAACCCGGGCCGCCCGCGTGGTAGGCGAACAACCTGCCGCTTTTTTTGTTGTTGTTCTCATTTTTTTAGTTGCATTTGTTGGGGGCGGTCGACCGTGCTTCCCGAGCATATTCCAGAGTAGCTGTCTGCAGGGAAAGTGGGATTGCCACCCAACGACGCCGGATACAACCGAAAAAAGTGCTACACACGCGGAGTCCCCCACTACACTGCCTTAAAGCGACCGCTCATCACTATCGTGTGAGTAACCTTGCGGCCGCGGCGACGAGTCTTGCCCAAAGACGCAGCGTGCGTGGAGGCGCTGCCCGAACGCGTGTGGATGCACCCTCCTACCTCGTAAAGCGCCTACAGCTACTATCACCGTGGGCCGCTGCCGGCGGGCGGGAAGCCGACACAGCGCGGCGTCACGGGCAGCGGCTGTGCGGTGGTGGTGTAATGGTGAGCATAGTTGCCTTCCAAGCAGTTGATCCGGGTTCGATTCCCGGCCACCGCAACGGGCGCAAATTTTTACGTATGAGTATGTGAGCCACGTGCTGTTAAATTAACGTTTTCTTTCCGTCGTTGCTCCACGCAGGCCATCCTGTAGTATGTCCCGACTTGTCCCGACTTTGCTCGGCTGACGCGAAAGCTGACGCTTGGAATTCGCCCTTATCAAGAGGACAGGCGATATAAACGGCTGTGAGAGGTGAGGTGTAGCGAAGTACCAAAACGACAGGCAAACTGCGAAATTTTCTGCTCCTTCTTCTTAAACAAAAAAATAAAAAAAAGAGACGCAGTCGGTAGGACTCGAACCTACGCTCCCAGAGGGAATCAGATTTCTAGTCAGACGCCTTAACCACTCGGCCACGACTGCTCGCAGCCAAAAGTTCCCTCGAATCGTGAAAACTCAAACCGTTCTGCGCAGTATGTTGACAGGAAACGAACTCCGTGCACTGATTACGGCAGGGCTACCAGCGCTACGAGACGAGCCATTACGGAAGCGTTAAAATCTTCGCCCGGACAGGGACTCGAACCCTGGACCCTTAGGTTAAAAGCCTAATGCTCTACCGACTGAGCTATCCGGGCTCACACTTGTTGGGGGATGGAGCAGCTGCAGGCAATGTGAATAACTGGAACGCGTAATTGCTGGCTTCTGGCGCAACTGGCGACTTCACCGACTTGCCACTGACGCTGGTAGCAGCCCAACAGCGGACCAGTGCCTCTTCTCCCTTTATCCCGGTGCTGACAGTAATTGCATCTCGTGCCTTTTTTCCCCGATTACGCTCGGTTGAAGCTCCGGAAGGAGGGCGACAAACGAGGGTTGGAGGGCCAAAACATGGAGGGTCGTGTGCGCAAAAACTTCGCTTCCGGTACCGGGAATCGAACCCTGGCCTCCTGGGTGAAAGCCAGGTATCCTAGCCACTAGACCACACCGGATTTGCTCGATAAGTGTCAGATTTACTCCCTCTCCTCTGGCATTTCGTGCTGAATCCGGACTCAGTGGTGTTCTCTGTTTGCGAGCATATTTGCGCCTACAGACTGGCATGGCGCACAGCTCGAAACTGACTATTCATTGCTGTTTGCATCATATTTTACTCATAACAGGGGAGGAGAAAGGTCAAAGCTGTACCTTGCCATAGCTGGATGTAAACATTTTGACGCTGAGGCGTGGACTCCTTGTGGATAACAAACGACAATTCAGTTCGTTCCCTAGCAACAGCAACGCCGTTAATTCAGCCATGATGTACAGCAAATTATATGCCCCGGGTGAGGATCGAACTCACGACCTTAAGATTATGAGACTTACGCGCTGCCCACTGCGCTACCGAGGCACGTCTGCAACCAACGTCCCAGGAAACTTGGTAAGCCTCGCATATTAGAGATAGACAGTTTGCGCTTTCTCAAGAATCTGTTGTGTTGCTACACGTGCTTTCCCGAATTGCTAGATTAAACTGCTGCCGCGGCTTTTCCAACGGAAAGCAGCACTGCCTGAGGTTACAGTACATCGCCCTTGCGGCACCTGAACACAGCGGCCTGTAGGGCCAGGCTGACGCTAGAGTTCAGAAATAGCACGCGTCCGTCCAAGTACGGTCTCTTGCGTGCTGCGTGTTTGGTTCTTCTCACAGCGAATCCTGCTATACATTTCTGAGGCTGACGCAGCTCAAACGAGCAATCGGCGCGGCAGCATTATAGCGAGAACAGCAAAACGATGCATCGGCCGGGAATCGAACCCGGGCCGCCCGCGTGGTAGGCGAACAACCTGCCGCTTTTTTTGTTGTTGTTCTCATTTTTTTAGTTGCATTTGTTGGGGGCGGTCGACCGTGCTTCCCGAGCATATTCCAGAGTAGCTGTCTGCAGGGAAAGTGGGATTGCCACCCAACGACGCCGGATACAACCGAAAAAAGTGCTACACACGCGGAGTCCCCCACTACACTGCCTTAAAGCGACCGCTCATCACTATCGTGTGAGTAACCTTGCGGCCGCGGCGACGAGTCTTGCCCAAAGACGCAGCGTGCGTGGAGGCGCTGCCCGAACGCGTGTGGATGCACCCTCCTACCTCGTAAAGCGCCTACAGCTACTATCACCGTGGGCCGCTGCCGGCGGGCGGGAAGCCGACACAGCGCGGCGTCACGGGCAGCGGCTGTGCGGTGGTGGTGTAATGGTGAGCATAGTTGCCTTCCAAGCAGTTGATCCGGGTTCGATTCCCGGCCACCGCAACGGGCGCAAATTTTTACGTATGAGTATGTGAGCCACGTGCTGTTAAATTAACGTTTTCTTTCCGTCGTTGCTCCACGCAGGCCATCCTGTAGTATGTCCCGACTTGTCCCGACTTTGCTCGGCTGACGCGAAAGCTGACGCTTGGAATTCGCCCTTATCAAGAGGACAGGCGATATAAACGGCTGTGAGAGGTGAGGTGTAGCGAAGTACCAAAACGACAGGCAAACTGCGAAATTTTCTGCTCCTTCTTCTTAAACAAAAAAATAAAAAAAAGAGACGCAGTCGGTAGGACTCGAACCTACGCTCCCAGAGGGAATCAGATTTCTAGTCAGACGCCTTAACCACTCGGCCACGACTGCTCGCAGCCAAAAGTTCCCTCGAATCGTGAAAACTCAAACCGTTCTGCGCAGTATGTTGACAGGAAACGAACTCCGTGCACTGATTACGGCAGGGCTACCAGCGCTACGAGACGAGCCATTACGGAAGCGTTAAAATCTTCGCCCGGACAGGGACTCGAACCCTGGACCCTTAGGTTAAAAGCCTAATGCTCTACCGACTGAGCTATCCGGGCTCACACTTGTTGGGGGATGGAGCAGCTGCAGGCAATGTGAATAACTGGAACGCGTAATTGCTGGCTTCTGGCGCAACTGGCGACTTCACCGACTTGCCACTGACGCTGGTAGCAGCCCAACAGCGGACCAGTGCCTCTTCTCCCTTTATCCCGGTGCTGACAGTAATTGCATCTCGTGCCTTTTTTCCCCGATTACGCTCGGTTGAAGCTCCGGAAGGAGGGCGACAAACGAGGGTTGGAGGGCCAAAACATGGAGGGTCGTGTGCGCAAAAACTTCGCTTCCGGTACCGGGAATCGAACCCTGGCCTCCTGGGTGAAAGCCAGGTATCCTAGCCACTAGACCACACCGGATTTGCTCGATAAGTGTCAGATTTACTCCCTCTCCTCTGGCATTTCGTGCTGAATCCGGACTCAGTGGTGTTCTCTGTTTGCGAGCATATTTGCGCCTACAGACTGGCATGGCGCACAGCTCGAAACTGACTATTCATTGCTGTTTGCATCATATTTTACTCATAACAGGGGAGGAGAAAGGTCAAAGCTGTACCTTGCCATAGCTGGATGTAAACATTTTGACGCTGAGGCGTGGACTCCTTGTGGATAACAAACGACAATTCAGTTCGTTCCCTAGCAACAGCAACGCCGTTAATTCAGCCATGATGTACAGCAAATTATATGCCCCGGGTGAGGATCGAACTCACGACCTTAAGATTATGAGACTTACGCGCTGCCCACTGCGCTACCGAGGCACGTCTGCAACCAACGTCCCAGGAAACTTGGTAAGCCTCGCATATTAGAGATAGACAGTTTGCGCTTTCTCAAGAATCTGTTGTGTTGCTACACGTGCTTTCCCGAATTGCTAGATTAAACTGCTGCCGCGGCTTTTCCAACGGAAAGCAGCACTGCCTGAGGTTACAGTACATCGCCCTTGCGGCACCTGAACACGGCGGCCTGTAGGGCCAGGCTGACGCTAGAGTTCAGAAATAGCACGCGTCCGTCCAAGTACGGTCTCTTGCGTGCTGCGTGTTTGGTTCTTCTCACAGCGAATCCTGCTATACATTTCTGAGGCTGACGCAGCTCAAACGAGCAATCGGCGCGGCAGCATTATAGCGAGAACAGCAAAACGATGCATCGGCCGGGAATCGAACCCGGGCCGCCCGCGTGGTAGGCGAACAACCTGCCGCTTTTTTTGTTGTTGTTCTCATTTTTTTAGTTGCATTTGTTGGGGGCGGTCGACCGTGCTTCCCGAGCATATTCCAGAGTAGCTGTCTGCAGGGAAAGTGGGATTGCCACCCAACGACGCCGGATACAACCGAAAAAAGTGCTACACACGCGGAGTCCCCCACTACACTGCCTTAAAGCGACCGCTCATCACTATCGTGTGAGTAACCTTGCGGCCGCGGCGACGAGTCTTGCCCAAAGACGCAGCGTGCGTGGAGGCGCTGCCCGAACGCGTGTGGATGCACCCTCCTACCTCGTAAAGCGCCTACAGCTACTATCACCGTGGGCCGCTGCCGGCGGGCGGGAAGCCGACACAGCGCGGCGTCACGGGCAGCGGCTGTGCGGTGGTGGTGTAATGGTGAGCATAGTTGCCTTCCAAGCAGTTGATCCGGGTTCGATTCCCGGCCACCGCAACGGGCGCAAATTTTTACGTATGAGTATGTGAGCCACGTGCTGTTAAATTAACGTTTTCTTTCCGTCGTTGCTCCACGCAGGCCATCCTGTAGTATGTCCCGACTTGTCCCGACTTTGCTCGGCTGACGCGAAAGCTGACGCTTGGAATTCGCCCTTATCAAGAGGACAGGCGATATAAACGGCTGTGAGAGGTGAGGTGTAGCGAAGTACCAAAACGACAGGCAAACTGCGAAATTTTCTGCTCCTTCTTCTTAAACAAAAAAATAAAAAAAAGAGACGCAGTCGGTAGGACTCGAACCTACGCTCCCAGAGGGAATCAGATTTCTAGTCAGACGCCTTAACCACTCGGCCACGACTGCTCGCAGCCAAAAGTTCCCTCGAATCGTGAAAACTCAAACCGTTCTGCGCAGTATGTTGACAGGAAACGAACTCCGTGCACTGATTACGGCAGGGCTACCAGCGCTACGAGACGAGCCATTACGGAAGCGTTAAAATCTTCGCCCGGACAGGGACTCGAACCCTGGACCCTTAGGTTAAAAGCCTAATGCTCTACCGACTGAGCTATCCGGGCTCACACTTGTTGGGGGATGGAGCAGCTGCAGGCAATGTGAATAACTGGAACGCGTAATTGCTGGCTTCTGGCGCAACTGGCGACTTCACCGACTTGCCACTGACGCTGGTAGCAGCCCAACAGCGGACCAGTGCCTCTTCTCCCTTTATCCCGGTGCTGACAGTAATTGCATCTCGTGCCTTTTTTCCCCGATTACGCTCGGTTGAAGCTCCGGAAGGAGGGCGACAAACGAGGGTTGGAGGGCCAAAACATGGAGGGTCGTGTGCGCAAAAACTTCGCTTCCGGTACCGGGAATCGAACCCTGGCCTCCTGGGTGAAAGCCAGGTATCCTAGCCACTAGACCACACCGGATTTGCTCGATAAGTGTCAGATTTACTCCCTCTCCTCTGGCATTTCGTGCTGAATCCGGACTCAGTGGTGTTCTCTGTTTGCGAGCATATTTGCGCCTACAGACTGGCATGGCGCACAGCTCGAAACTGACTATTCATTGCTGTTTGCATCATATTTTACTCATAACAGGGGAGGAGAAAGGTCAAAGCTGTACCTTGCCATAGCTGGATGTAAACATTTTGACGCTGAGGCGTGGACTCCTTGTGGATAACAAACGACAATTCAGTTCGTTCCCTAGCAACAGCAACGCCGTTAATTCAGCCATGATGTACAGCAAATTATATGCCCCGGGTGAGGATCGAACTCACGACCTTAAGATTATGAGACTTACGCGCTGCCCACTGCGCTACCGAGGCACGTCTGCAACCAACGTCCCAGGAAACTTGGTAAGCCTCGCATATTAGAGATAGACAGTTTGCGCTTTCTCAAGAATCTGTTGTGTTGCTACACGTGCTTTCCCGAATTGCTAGATTAAACTGCTGCCGCGGCTTTTCCAACGGAAAGCAGCACTGCCTGAGGTTACAGTACATCGCCCTTGCGGCACCTGAACACAGCGGCCTGTAGGGCCAGGCTGACGCTAGAGTTCAGAAATAGCACGCGTCCGTCCAAGTACGGTCTCTTGCGTGCTGCGTGTTTGGTTCTTCTCACAGCGAATCCTGCTATACATTTCTGAGGCTGACGCAGCTCAAACGAGCAATCGGCGCGGCAGCATTATAGCGAGAACAGCAAAACGATGCATCGGCCGGGAATCGAACCCGGGCCGCCCGCGTGGTAGGCGAACAACCTGCCGCTTTTTTTGTTGTTGTTCTCATTTTTTTAGTTGCATTTGTTGGGGGCGGTCGACCGTGCTTCCCGAGCATATTCCAGAGTAGCTGTCTGCAGGGAAAGTGGGATTGCCACCCAACGACGCCGGATACAACCGAAAAAAGTGCTACACACGCGGAGTCCCCCACTACACTGCCTTAAAGCGACCGCTCATCACTATCGTGTGAGTAACCTTGCGGCCGCGGCGACGAGTCTTGCCCAAAGACGCAGCGTGCGTGGAGGCGCTGCCCGAACGCGTGTGGATGCACCCTCCTACCTCGTAAAGCGCCTACAGCTACTATCACCGTGGGCCGCTGCCGGCGGGCGGGAAGCCGACACAGCGCGGCGTCACGGGCAGCGGCTGTGCGGTGGTGGTGTAATGGTGAGCATAGTTGCCTTCCAAGCAGTTGATCCGGGTTCGATTCCCGGCCACCGCAACGGGCGCAAATTTTTACGTATGAGTATGTGAGCCACGTGCTGTTAAATTAACGTTTTCTTTCCGTCGTTGCTCCACGCAGGCCATCCTGTAGTATGTCCCGACTTGTCCCGACTTTGCTCGGCTGACGCGAAAGCTGACGCTTGGAATTCGCCCTTATCAAGAGGACAGGCGATATAAACGGCTGTGAGAGGTGAGGTGTAGCGAAGTACCAAAACGACAGGCAAACTGCGAAATTTTCTGCTCCTTCTTCTTAAACAAAAAAATAAAAAAAAGAGACGCAGTCGGTAGGACTCGAACCTACGCTCCCAGAGGGAATCAGATTTCTAGTCAGACGCCTTAACCACTCGGCCACGACTGCTCGCAGCCAAAAGTTCCCTCGAATCGTGAAAACTCAAACCGTTCTGCGCAGTATGTTGACAGGAAACGAACTCCGTGCACTGATTACGGCAGGGCTACCAGCGCTACGAGACGAGCCATTACGGAAGCGTTAAAATCTTCGCCCGGACAGGGACTCGAACCCTGGACCCTTAGGTTAAAAGCCTAATGCTCTACCGACTGAGCTATCCGGGCTCACACTTGTTGGGGGATGGAGCAGCTGCAGGCAATGTGAATAACTGGAACGCGTAATTGCTGGCTTCTGGCGCAACTGGCGACTTCACCGACTTGCCACTGACGCTGGTAGCAGCCCAACAGCGGACCAGTGCCTCTTCTCCCTTTATCCCGGTGCTGACAGTAATTGCATCTCGTGCCTTTTTTCCCCGATTACGCTCGGTTGAAGCTCCGGAAGGAGGGCGACAAACGAGGGTTGGAGGGCCAAAACATGGAGGGTCGTGTGCGCAAAAACTTCGCTTCCGGTACCGGGAATCGAACCCTGGCCTCCTGGGTGAAAGCCAGGTATCCTAGCCACTAGACCACACCGGATTTGCTCGATAAGTGTCAGATTTACTCCCTCTCCTCTGGCATTTCGTGCTGAATCCGGACTCAGTGGTGTTCTCTGTTTGCGAGCATATTTGCGCCTACAGACTGGCATGGCGCACAGCTCGAAACTGACTATTCATTGCTGTTTGCATCATATTTTACTCATAACAGGGGAGGAGAAAGGTCAAAGCTGTACCTTGCCATAGCTGGATGTAAACATTTTGACGCTGAGGCGTGGACTCCTTGTGGATAACAAACGACAATTCAGTTCGTTCCCTAGCAACAGCAACGCCGTTAATTCAGCCATGATGTACAGCAAATTATATGCCCCGGGTGAGGATCGAACTCACGACCTTAAGATTATGAGACTTACGCGCTGCCCACTGCGCTACCGAGGCACGTCTGCAACCAACGTCCCAGGAAACTTGGTAAGCCTCGCATATTAGAGATAGACAGTTTGCGCTTTCTCAAGAATCTGTTGTGTTGCTACACGTGCTTTCCCGAATTGCTAGATTAAACTGCTGCCGCGGCTTTTCCAACGGAAAGCAGCACTGCCTGAGGTTACAGTACATCGCCCTTGCGGCACCTGAACACAGCGGCCTGTAGGGCCAGGCTGACGCTAGAGTTCAGAAATAGCACGCGTCCGTCCAAGTACGGTCTCTTGCGTGCTGCGTGTTTGGTTCTTCTCACAGCGAATCCTGCTATACATTTCTGAGGCTGACGCAGCTCAAACGAGCAATCGGCGCGGCAGCATTATAGCGAGAACAGCAAAACGATGCATCGGCCGGGAATCGAACCCGGGCCGCCCGCGTGGTAGGCGAACAACCTGCCGCTTTTTTTGTTGTTGTTCTCATTTTTTTAGTTGCATTTGTTGGGGGCGGTCGACCGTGCTTCCCGAGCATATTCCAGAGTAGCTGTCTGCAGGGAAAGTGGGATTGCCACCCAACGACGCCGGATACAACCGAAAAAAGTGCTACACACGCGGAGTCCCCCACTACACTGCCTTAAAGCGACCGCTCATCACTATCGTGTGAGTAACCTTGCGGCCGCGGCGACGAGTCTTGCCCAAAGACGCAGCGTGCGTGGAGGCGCTGCCCGAACGCGTGTGGATGCACCCTCCTACCTCGTAAAGCGCCTACAGCTACTATCACCGTGGGCCGCTGCCGGCGGGCGGGAAGCCGACACAGCGCGGCGTCACGGGCAGCGGCTGTGCGGTGGTGGTGTAATGGTGAGCATAGTTGCCTTCCAAGCAGTTGATCCGGGTTCGATTCCCGGCCACCGCAACGGGCGCAAATTTTTACGTATGAGTATGTGAGCCACGTGCTGTTAAATTAACGTTTTCTTTCCGTCGTTGCTCCACGCAGGCCATCCTGTAGTATGTCCCGACTTGTCCCGACTTTGCTCGGCTGACGCGAAAGCTGACGCTTGGAATTCGCCCTTATCAAGAGGACAGGCGATATAAACGGCTGTGAGAGGTGAGGTGTAGCGAAGTACCAAAACGACAGGCAAACTGCGAAATTTTCTGCTCCTTCTTCTTAAACAAAAAAATAAAAAAAAGAGACGCAGTCGGTAGGACTCGAACCTACGCTCCCAGAGGGAATCAGATTTCTAGTCAGACGCCTTAACCACTCGGCCACGACTGCTCGCAGCCAAAAGTTCCCTCGAATCATGAAAACTCAAACCGTTCTGCGCAGTATGTTGACAGGAAACGAACTCCGTGCACTGATTACGGCAGGGCTACCAGCGCTACGAGACGAGCCATTACGGAAGCGTTAAAATCTTCGCCCGGACAGGGACTCGAACCCTGGACCCTTAGGTTAAAAGCCTAATGCTCTACCGACTGAGCTATCCGGGCTCACACTTGTTGGGGGATGGAGCAGCTGCAGGCAATGTGAATAACTGGAACGCGTAATTGCTGGCTTCTGGCGCAACTGGCGACTTCACCGACTTGCCACTGACGCTGGTAGCAGCCCAACAGCGGACCAGTGCCTCTTCTCCCTTTATCCCGGTGCTGACAGTAATTGCATCTCGTGCCTTTTTTCCCCGATTACGCTCGGTTGAAGCTCCGGAAGGAGGGCGACAAACGAGGGTTGGAGGGCCAAAACATGGAGGGTCGTGTGCGCAAAAACTTCGCTTCCGGTACCGGGAATCGAACCCTGGCCTCCTGGGTGAAAGCCAGGTATCCTAGCCACTAGACCACACCGGATTTGCTCGATAAGTGTCAGATTTACTCCCTCTCCTCTGGCATTTCGTGCTGAATCCGGACTCAGTGGTGTTCTCTGTTTGCGAGCATATTTGCGCCTACAGACTGGCATGGCGCACAGCTCGAAACTGACTATTCATTGCTGTTTGCATCATATTTTACTCATAACAGGGGAGGAGAAAGGTCAAAGCTGTACCTTGCCATAGCTGGATGTAAACATTTTGACGCTGAGGCGTGGACTCCTTGTGGATAACAAACGACAATTCAGTTCGTTCCCTAGCAACAGCAACGCCGTTAATTCAGCCATGATGTACAGCAAATTATATGCCCCGGGTGAGGATCGAACTCACGACCTTAAGGTTATGAGACTTACGCGCTGCCCACTGCGCTACCGAGGCACGTCTGCAACCAACGTCCCAGGAAACTTGGTAAGCCTCGCATATTAGAGATAGACAGTTTGCGCTTTCTCAAGAATCTGTTGTGTTGCTACACGTGCTTTCCCGAATTGCTAGATTAAACTGCTGCCGCGGCTTTTCCAACGGAAAGCAGCACTGCCTGAGGTTACAGTACATCGCCCTTGCGGCACCTGAACACAGCGGCCTGTAGGGCCAGGCTGACGCTAGAGTTCAGAAATAGCACGCGTCCGTCCAAGTACGGTCTCTTGCGTGCTGCGTGTTTGGTTCTTCTCACAGCGAATCCTGCTATACATTTCTGAGGCTGACGCAGCTCAAACGAGCAATCGGCGCGGCAGCATTATAGCGAGAACAGCAAAACGATGCATCGGCCGGGAATCGAACCCGGGCCGCCCGCGTGGTAGGCGAACAACCTGCCGCTTTTTTTGTTGTTGTTCTCATTTTTTTAGTTGCATTTGTTGGGGGCGGTCGACCGTGCTTCCCGAGCATATTCCAGAGTAGCTGTCTGCAGGGAAAGTGGGATTGCCACCCAACGACGCCGGATACAACCGAAAAAAGTGCTACACACGCGGAGTCCCCCACTACACTGCCTTAAAGCGACCGCTCATCACTATCGTGTGAGTAACCTTGCGGCCGCGGCGACGAGTCTTGCCCAAAGACGCAGCGTGCGTGGAGGCGCTGCCCGAACGCGTGTGGATGCACCCTCCTACCTCGTAAAGCGCCTACAGCTACTATCACCGTGGGCCGCTGCCGGCGGGCGGGAAGCCGACACAGCGCGGCGTCACGGGCAGCGGCTGTGCGGTGGTGGTGTAATGGTGAGCATAGTTGCCTTCCAAGCAGTTGATCCGGGTTCGATTCCCGGCCACCGCAACGGGCGCAAATTTTTACGTATGAGTATGTGAGCCACGTGCTGTTAAATTAACGTTTTCTTTCCGTCGTTGCTCCACGCAGGCCATCCTGTAGTATGTCCCGACTTGTCCCGACTTTGCTCGGCTGACGCGAAAGCTGACGCTTGGAATTCGCCCTTATCAAGAGGACAGGCGATATAAACGGCTGTGAGAGGTGAGGTGTAGCGAAGTACCAAAACGACAGGCAAACTGCGAAATTTTCTGCTCCTTCTTCTTAAACAAAAAAATAAAAAAAAGAGACGCAGTCGGTAGGACTCGAACCTACGCTCCCAGAGGGAATCAGATTTCTAGTCAGACGCCTTAACCACTCGGCCACGACTGCTCGCAGCCAAAAGTTCCCTCGAATCGTGAAAACTCAAACCGTTCTGCGCAGTATGTTGACAGGAAACGAACTCCGTGCACTGATTACGGCAGGGCTACCAGCGCTACGAGACGAGCCATTACGGAAGCGTTAAAATCTTCGCCCGGACAGGGACTCGAACCCTGGACCCTTAGGTTAAAAGCCTAATGCTCTACCGACTGAGCTATCCGGGCTCACACTTGTTGGGGGATGGAGCAGCTGCAGGCAATGTGAATAACTGGAACGCGTAATTGCTGGCTTCTGGCGCAACTGGCGACTTCACCGACTTGCCACTGACGCTGGTAGCAGCCCAACAGCGGACCAGTGCCTCTTCTCCCTTTATCCCGGTGCTGACAGTAATTGCATCTCGTGCCTTTTTTCCCCGATTACGCTCGGTTGAAGCTCCGGAAGGAGGGCGACAAACGAGGGTTGGAGGGCCAAAACATGGAGGGTCGTGTGCGCAAAAACTTCGCTTCCGGTACCGGGAATCGAACCCTGGCCTCCTGGGTGAAAGCCAGGTATCCTAGCCACTAGACCACACCGGATTTGCTCGATAAGTGTCAGATTTACTCCCTCTCCTCTGGCATTTCGTGCTGAATCCGGACTCAGTGGTGTTCTCTGTTTGCGAGCATATTTGCGCCTACAGACTGGCATGGCGCACAGCTCGAAACTGACTATTCATTGCTGTTTGCATCATATTTTACTCATAACAGGGGAGGAGAAAGGTCAAAGCTGTACCTTGCCATAGCTGGATGTAAACATTTTGACGCTGAGGCGTGGACTCCTTGTGGATAACAAACGACAATTCAGTTCGTTCCCTAGCAACAGCAACGCCGTTAATTCAGCCATGATGTACAGCAAATTATATGCCCCGGGTGAGGATCGAACTCACGACCTTAAGATTATGAGACTTACGCGCTGCCCACTGCGCTACCGAGGCACGTCTGCAACCAACGTCCCAGGAAACTTGGTAAGCCTCGCATATTAGAGATAGACAGTTTGCGCTTTCTCAAGAATCTGTTGTGTTGCTACACGTGCTTTCCCGAATTGCTAGATTAAACTGCTGCCGCGGCTTTTCCAACGGAAAGCAGCACTGCCTGAGGTTACAGTACATCGCCCTTGCGGCACCTGAACACAGCGGCCTGTAGGGCCAGGCTGACGCTAGAGTTCAGAAATAGCACGCGTCCGTCCAAGTACGGTCTCTTGCGTGCTGCGTGTTTGGTTCTTCTCACAGCGAATCCTGCTATACATTTCTGAGGCTGACGCAGCTCAAACGAGCAATCGGCGCGGCAGCATTATAGCGAGAACAGCAAAACGATGCATCGGCCGGGAATCGAACCCGGGCCGCCCGCGTGGTAGGCGAACAACCTGCCGCTTTTTTTGTTGTTGTTCTCATTTTTTTAGTTGCATTTGTTGGGGGCGGTCGACCGTGCTTCCCGAGCATATTCCAGAGTAGCTGTCTGCAGGGAAAGTGGGATTGCCACCCAACGACGCCGGATACAACCGAAAAAAGTGCTACACACGCGGAGTCCCCCACTACACTGCCTTAAAGCGACCGCTCATCACTATCGTGTGAGTAACCTTGCGGCCGCGGCGACGAGTCTTGCCCAAAGACGCAGCGTGCGTGGAGGCGCTGCCCGAACGCGTGTGGATGCACCCTCCTACCTCGTAAAGCGCCTACAGCTACTATCACCGTGGGCCGCTGCCGGCGGGCGGGAAGCCGACACAGCGCGGCGTCACGGGCAGCGGCTGTGCGGTGGTGGTGTAATGGTGAGCATAGTTGCCTTCCAAGCAGTTGATCCGGGTTCGATTCCCGGCCACCGCAACGGGCGCAAATTTTTACGTATGAGTATGTGAGCCACGTGCTGTTAAATTAACGTTTTCTTTCCGTCGTTGCTCCACGCAGGCCATCCTGTAGTATGTCCCGACTTGTCCCGACTTTGCTCGGCTGACGCGAAAGCTGACGCTTGGAATTCGCCCTTATCAAGAGGACAGGCGATATAAACGGCTGTGAGAGGTGAGGTGTAGCGAAGTACCAAAACGACAGGCAAACTGCGAAATTTTCTGCTCCTTCTTCTTAAACAAAAAAATAAAAAAAAGAGACGCAGTCGGTAGGACTCGAACCTACGCTCCCAGAGGGAATCAGATTTCTAGTCAGACGCCTTAACCACTCGGCCACGACTGCTCGCAGCCAAAAGTTCCCTCGAATCATGAAAACTCAAACCGTTCTGCGCAGTATGTTGACAGGAAACGAACTCCGTGCACTGATTACGGCAGGGCTACCAGCGCTACGAGACGAGCCATTACGGAAGCGTTAAAATCTTCGCCCGGACAGGGACTCGAACCCTGGACCCTTAGGTTAAAAGCCTAATGCTCTACCGACTGAGCTATCCGGGCTCACACTTGTTGGGGGATGGAGCAGCTGCAGGCAATGTGAATAACTGGAACGCGTAATTGCTGGCTTCTGGCGCAACTGGCGACTTCACCGACTTGCCACTGACGCTGGTAGCAGCCCAACAGCGGACCAGTGCCTCTTCTCCCTTTATCCCGGTGCTGACAGTAATTGCATCTCGTGCCTTTTTTCCCCGATTACGCTCGGTTGAAGCTCCGGAAGGAGGGCGACAAACGAGGGTTGGAGGGCCAAAACATGGAGGGTCGTGTGCGCAAAAACTTCGCTTCCGGTACCGGGAATCGAACCCTGGCCTCCTGGGTGAAAGCCAGGTATCCTAGCCACTAGACCACACCGGATTTGCTCGATAAGTGTCAGATTTACTCCCTCTCCTCTGGCATTTCGTGCTGAATCCGGACTCAGTGGTGTTCTCTGTTTGCGAGCATATTTGCGCCTACAGACTGGCATGGCGCACAGCTCGAAACTGACTATTCATTGCTGTTTGCATCATATTTTACTCATAACAGGGGAGGAGAAAGGTCAAAGCTGTACCTTGCCATAGCTGGATGTAAACATTTTGACGCTGAGGCGTGGACTCCTTGTGGATAACAAACGACAATTCAGTTCGTTCCCTAGCAACAGCAACGCCGTTAATTCAGCCATGATGTACAGCAAATTATATGCCCCGGGTGAGGATCGAACTCACGACCTTAAGGTTATGAGACTTACGCGCTGCCCACTGCGCTACCGAGGCACGTCTGCAACCAACGTCCCAGGAAACTTGGTAAGCCTCGCATATTAGAGATAGACAGTTTGCGCTTTCTCAAGAATCTGTTGTGTTGCTACACGTGCTTTCCCGAATTGCTAGATTAAACTGCTGCCGCGGCTTTTCCAACGGAAAGCAGCACTGCCTGAGGTTACAGTACATCGCCCTTGCGGCACCTGAACACAGCGGCCTGTAGGGCCAGGCTGACGCTAGAGTTCAGAAATAGCACGCGTCCGTCCAAGTACGGTCTCTTGCGTGCTGCGTGTTTGGTTCTTCTCACAGCGAATCCTGCTATACATTTCTGAGGCTGACGCAGCTCAAACGAGCAATCGGCGCGGCAGCATTATAGCGAGAACAGCAAAACGATGCATCGGCCGGGAATCGAACCCGGGCCGCCCGCGTGGTAGGCGAACAACCTGCCGCTTTTTTTGTTGTTGTTCTCATTTTTTTAGTTGCATTTGTTGGGGGCGGTCGACCGTGCTTCCCGAGCATATTCCAGAGTAGCTGTCTGCAGGGAAAGTGGGATTGCCACCCAACGACGCCGGATACAACCGAAAAAAGTGCTACACACGCGGAGTCCCCCACTACACTGCCTTAAAGCGACCGCTCATCACTATCGTGTGAGTAACCTTGCGGCCGCGGCGACGAGTCTTGCCCAAAGACGCAGCGTGCGTGGAGGCGCTGCCCGAACGCGTGTGGATGCACCCTCCTACCTCGTAAAGCGCCTACAGCTACTATCACCGTGGGCCGCTGCCGGCGGGCGGGAAGCCGACACAGCGCGGCGTCACGGGCAGCGGCTGTGCGGTGGTGGTGTAATGGTGAGCATAGTTGCCTTCCAAGCAGTTGATCCGGGTTCGATTCCCGGCCACCGCAACGGGCGCAAATTTTTACGTATGAGTATGTGAGCCACGTGCTGTTAAATTAACGTTTTCTTTCCGTCGTTGCTCCACGCAGGCCATCCTGTAGTATGTCCCGACTTGTCCCGACTTTGCTCGGCTGACGCGAAAGCTGACGCTTGGAATTCGCCCTTATCAAGAGGACAGGCGATATAAACGGCTGTGAGAGGTGAGGTGTAGCGAAGTACCAAAACGACAGGCAAACTGCGAAATTTTCTGCTCCTTCTTCTTAAACAAAAAAATAAAAAAAAGAGACGCAGTCGGTAGGACTCGAACCTACGCTCCCAGAGGGAATCAGATTTCTAGTCAGACGCCTTAACCACTCGGCCACGACTGCTCGCAGCCAAAAGTTCCCTCGAATCGTGAAAACTCAAACCGTTCTGCGCAGTATGTTGACAGGAAACGAACTCCGTGCACTGATTACGGCAGGGCTACCAGCGCTACGAGACGAGCCATTACGGAAGCGTTAAAATCTTCGCCCGGACAGGGACTCGAACCCTGGACCCTTAGGTTAAAAGCCTAATGCTCTACCGACTGAGCTATCCGGGCTCACACTTGTTGGGGGATGGAGCAGCTGCAGGCAATGTGAATAACTGGAACGCGTAATTGCTGGCTTCTGGCGCAACTGGCGACTTCACCGACTTGCCACTGACGCTGGTAGCAGCCCAACAGCGGACCAGTGCCTCTTCTCCCTTTATCCCGGTGCTGACAGTAATTGCATCTCGTGCCTTTTTTCCCCGATTACGCTCGGTTGAAGCTCCGGAAGGAGGGCGACAAACGAGGGTTGGAGGGCCAAAACATGGAGGGTCGTGTGCGCAAAAACTTCGCTTCCGGTACCGGGAATCGAACCCTGGCCTCCTGGGTGAAAGCCAGGTATCCTAGCCACTAGACCACACCGGATTTGCTCGATAAGTGTCAGATTTACTCCCTCTCCTCTGGCATTTCGTGCTGAATCCGGACTCAGTGGTGTTCTCTGTTTGCGAGCATATTTGCGCCTACAGACTGGCATGGCGCACAGCTCGAAACTGACTATTCATTGCTGTTTGCATCATATTTTACTCATAACAGGGGAGGAGAAAGGTCAAAGCTGTACCTTGCCATAGCTGGATGTAAACATTTTGACGCTGAGGCGTGGACTCCTTGTGGATAACAAACGACAATTCAGTTCGTTCCCTAGCAACAGCAACGCCGTTAATTCAGCCATGATGTACAGCAAATTATATGCCCCGGGTGAGGATCGAACTCACGACCTTAAGATTATGAGACTTACGCGCTGCCCACTGCGCTACCGAGGCACGTCTGCAACCAACGTCCCAGGAAACTTGGTAAGCCTCGCATATTAGAGATAGACAGTTTGCGCTTTCTCAAGAATCTGTTGTGTTGCTACACGTGCTTTCCCGAATTGCTAGATTAAACTGCTGCCGCGGCTTTTCCAACGGAAAGCAGCACTGCCTGAGGTTACAGTACATCGCCCTTGCGGCACCTGAACACAGCGGCCTGTAGGGCCAGGCTGACGCTAGAGTTCAGAAATAGCACGCGTCCGTCCAAGTACGGTCTCTTGCGTGCTGCGTGTTTGGTTCTTCTCACAGCGAATCCTGCTATACATTTCTGAGGCTGACGCAGCTCAAACGAGCAATCGGCGCGGCAGCATTATAGCGAGAACAGCAAAACGATGCATCGGCCGGGAATCGAACCCGGGCCGCCCGCGTGGTAGGCGAACAACCTGCCGCTTTTTTTGTTGTTGTTCTCATTTTTTTAGTTGCATTTGTTGGGGGCGGTCGACCGTGCTTCCCGAGCATATTCCAGAGTAGCTGTCTGCAGGGAAAGTGGGATTGCCACCCAACGACGCCGGATACAACCGAAAAAAGTGCTACACACGCGGAGTCCCCCACTACACTGCCTTAAAGCGACCGCTCATCACTATCGTGTGAGTAACCTTGCGGCCGCGGCGACGAGTCTTGCCCAAAGACGCAGCGTGCGTGGAGGCGCTGCCCGAACGCGTGTGGATGCACCCTCCTACCTCGTAAAGCGCCTACAGCTACTATCACCGTGGGCCGCTGCCGGCGGGCGGGAAGCCGACACAGCGCGGCGTCACGGGCAGCGGCTGTGCGGTGGTGGTGTAATGGTTAGCATAGTTGCCTTCCAAGCAGTTGATCCGGGTTCGATTCCCGGCCACCGCAACGGGCGCAAATTTTTACGTATGAGTATGTGAGCCACGTGCTGTTAAATTAACGTTTTCTTTCCGTCGTTGCTCCACGCAGGCCATCCTGTAGTATGTCCCGACTTGTCCCGACTTTGCTCGGCTGACGCGAAAGCTGACGCTTGGAATTCGCCCTTATCAAGAGGACAGGCGATATAAACGGCTGTGAGAGGTGAGGTGTAGCGAAGTACCAAAACGACAGGCAAACTGCGAAATTTTCTGCTCCTTCTTCTTAAACAAAAAAATAAAAAAAAGAGACGCAGTCGGTAGGACTCGAACCTACGCTCCCAGAGGGAATCAGATTTCTAGTCAGACGCCTTAACCACTCGGCCACGACTGCTCGCAGCCAAAAGTTCCCTCGAATCGTGAAAACTCAAACCGTTCTGCGCAGTATGTTGACAGGAAACGAACTCCGTGCACTGATTACGGCAGGGCTACCAGCGCTACGAGACGAGCCATTACGGAAGCGTTAAAATCTTCGCCCGGACAGGGACTCGAACCCTGGACCCTTAGGTTAAAAGCCTAATGCTCTACCGACTGAGCTATCCGGGCTCACACTTGTTGGGGGATGGAGCAGCTGCAGGCAATGTGAATAACTGGAACGCGTAATTGCTGGCTTCTGGCGCAACTGGCGACTTCACCGACTTGCCACTGACGCTGGTAGCAGCCCAACAGCGGACCAGTGCCTCTTCTCCCTTTATCCCGGTGCTGACAGTAATTGCATCTCGTGCCTTTTTTCCCCGATTACGCTCGGTTGAAGCTCCGGAAGGAGGGCGACAAACGAGGGTTGGAGGGCCAAAACATGGAGGGTCGTGTGCGCAAAAACTTCGCTTCCGGTACCGGGAATCGAACCCTGGCCTCCTGGGTGAAAGCCAGGTATCCTAGCCACTAGACCACACCGGATTTGCTCGATAAGTGTCAGATTTACTCCCTCTCCTCTGGCATTTCGTGCTGAATCCGGACTCAGTGGTGTTCTCTGTTTGCGAGCATATTTGCGCCTACAGACTGGCATGGCGCACAGCTCGAAACTGACTATTCATTGCTGTTTGCATCATATTTTACTCATAACAGGGGAGGAGAAAGGTCAAAGCTGTACCTTGCCATAGCTGGATGTAAACATTTTGACGCTGAGGCGTGGACTCCTTGTGGATAACAAACGACAATTCAGTTCGTTCCCTAGCAACAGCAACGCCGTTAATTCAGCCATGATGTACAGCAAATTATATGCCCCGGGTGAGGATCGAACTCACGACCTTAAGATTATGAGACTTACGCGCTGCCCACTGCGCTACCGAGGCACGTCTGCAACCAACGTCCCAGGAAACTTGGTAAGCCTCGCATATTAGAGATAGGCAGTTTGCGCTTTCTCAAGAATCTGTTGTGTTGCTACACGTGCTTTCCCGAATTGCTAGATTAAACTGCTGCCGCGGCTTTTCCAACGGAAAGCAGCACTGCCTGAGGTTACAGTACATCGCCCTTGCGGCACCTGAACACGGCGGCCTGTAGGGCCAGGCTGACGCTAGAGTTCAGAAATAGCACGCGTCCGTCCAAGTACGGTCTCTTGCGTGCTGCGTGTTTGGTTCTTCTCACAGCGAATCCTGCTATACATTTCTGAGGCTGACGCAGCTCAAACGAGCAATCGGCGCGGCAGCATTATAGCGAGAACAGCAAAACGATGCATCGGCCGGGAATCGAACCCGGGCCGCCCGCGTGGTAGGCGAACAACCTGCCGCTTTTTTTGTTGTTGTTCTCATTTTTTTAGTTGCATTTGTTGGGGGCGGTCGACCGTGCTTCCCGAGCATATTCCAGAGTAGCTGTCTGCAGGGAAAGTGGGATTGCCACCCAACGACGCCGGATACAACCGAAAAAAGTGCTACACACGCGGAGTCCCCCACTACACTGCCTTAAAGCGACCGCTCATCACTATCGTGTGAGTAACCTTGCGGCCGCGGCGACGAGTCTTGCCCAAAGACGCAGCGTGCGTGGAGGCGCTGCCCGAACGCGTGTGGATGCACCCTCCTACCTCGTAAAGCGCCTACAGCTACTATCACCGTGGGCCGCTGCCGGCGGGCGGGAAGCCGACACAGCGCGGCGTCACGGGCAGCGGCTGTGCGGTGGTGGTGTAATGGTGAGCATAGTTGCCTTCCAAGCAGTTGATCCGGGTTCGATTCCCGGCCACCGCAACGGGCGCAAATTTTTACGTATGAGTATGTGAGCCACGTGCTGTTAAATTAACGTTTTCTTTCCGTCGTTGCTCCACGCAGGCCATCCTGTAGTATGTCCCGACTTGTCCCGACTTTGCTCGGCTGACGCGAAAGCTGACGCTTGGAATTCGCCCTTATCAAGAGGACAGGCGATATAAACGGCTGTGAGAGGTGAGGTGTAGCGAAGTACCAAAACGACAGGCAAACTGCGAAATTTTCTGCTCCTTCTTCTTAAACAAAAAAATAAAAAAAAGAGACGCAGTCGGTAGGACTCGAACCTACGCTCCCAGAGGGAATCAGATTTCTAGTCAGACGCCTTAACCACTCGGCCACGACTGCTCGCAGCCAAAAGTTCCCTCGAATCGTGAAAACTCAAACCGTTCTGCGCAGTATGTTGACAGGAAACGAACTCCGTGCACTGATTACGGCAGGGCTACCAGCGCTACGAGACGAGCCATTACGGAAGCGTTAAAATCTTCGCCCGGACAGGGACTCGAACCCTGGACCCTTAGGTTAAAAGCCTAATGCTCTACCGACTGAGCTATCCGGGCTCACACTTGTTGGGGGATGGAGCAGCTGCAGGCAATGTGAATAACTGGAACGCGTAATTGCTGGCTTCTGGCGCAACTGGCGACTTCACCGACTTGCCACTGACGCTGGTAGCAGCCCAACAGCGGACCAGTGCCTCTTCTCCCTTTATCCCGGTGCTGACAGTAATTGCATCTCGTGCCTTTTTTCCCCGATTACGCTCGGTTGAAGCTCCGGAAGGAGGGCGACAAACGAGGGTTGGAGGGCCAAAACATGGAGGGTCGTGTGCGCAAAAACTTCGCTTCCGGTACCGGGAATCGAACCCTGGCCTCCTGGGTGAAAGCCAGGTATCCTAGCCACTAGACCACACCGGATTTGCTCGATAAGTGTCAGATTTACTCCCTCTCCTCTGGCATTTCGTGCTGAATCCGGACTCAGTGGTGTTCTCTGTTTGCGAGCATATTTGCGCCTACAGACTGGCATGGCGCACAGCTCGAAACTGACTATTCATTGCTGTTTGCATCATATTTTACTCATAACAGGGGAGGAGAAAGGTCAAAGCTGTACCTTGCCATAGCTGGATGTAAACATTTTGACGCTGAGGCGTGGACTCCTTGTGGATAACAAACGACAATTCAGTTCGTTCCCTAGCAACAGCAACGCCGTTAATTCAGCCATGATGTACAGCAAATTATATGCCCCGGGTGAGGATCGAACTCACGACCTTAAGATTATGAGACTTACGCGCTGCCCACTGCGCTACCGAGGCACGTCTGCAACCAACGTCCCAGGAAACTTGGTAAGCCTCGCATATTAGAGATAGACAGTTTGCGCTTTCTCAAGAATCTGTTGTGTTGCTACACGTGCTTTCCCGAATTGCTAGATTAAACTGCTGCCGCGGCTTTTCCAACGGAAAGCAGCACTGCCTGAGGTTACAGTACATCGCCCTTGCGGCACCTGAACACGGCGGCCTGTAGGGCCAGGCTGACGCTAGAGTTCAGAAATAGCACGCGTCCGTCCAAGTACGGTCTCTTGCGTGCTGCGTGTTTGGTTCTTCTCACAGCGAATCCTGCTATACATTTCTGAGGCTGACGCAGCTCAAACGAGCAATCGGCGCGGCAGCATTATAGCGAGAACAGCAAAACGATGCATCGGCCGGGAATCGAACCCGGGCCGCCCGCGTGGTAGGCGAACAACCTGCCGCTTTTTTTGTTGTTGTTCTCATTTTTTTAGTTGCATTTGTTGGGGGCGGTCGACCGTGCTTCCCGAGCATATTCCAGAGTAGCTGTCTGCAGGGAAAGTGGGATTGCCACCCAACGACGCCGGATACAACCGAAAAAAGTGCTACACACGCGGAGTCCCCCACTACACTGCCTTAAAGCGACCGCTCATCACTATCGTGTGAGTAACCTTGCGGCCGCGGCGACGAGTCTTGCCCAAAGACGCAGCGTGCGTGGAGGCGCTGCCCGAACGCGTGTGGATGCACCCTCCTACCTCGTAAAGCGCCTACAGCTACTATCACCGTGGGCCGCTGCCGGCGGGCGGGAAGCCGACACAGCGCGGCGTCACGGGCAGCGGCTGTGCGGTGGTGGTGTAATGGTGAGCATAGTTGCCTTCCAAGCAGTTGATCCGGGTTCGATTCCCGGCCACCGCAACGGGCGCAAATTTTTACGTATGAGTATGTGAGCCACGTGCTGTTAAATTAACGTTTTCTTTCCGTCGTTGCTCCACGCAGGCCATCCTGTAGTATGTCCCGACTTGTCCCGACTTTGCTCGGCTGACGCGAAAGCTGACGCTTGGAATTCGCCCTTATCAAGAGGACAGGCGATATAAACGGCTGTGAGAGGTGAGGTGTAGCGAAGTACCAAAACGACAGGCAAACTGCGAAATTTTCTGCTCCTTCTTCTTAAACAAAAAAATAAAAAAAAGAGACGCAGTCGGTAGGACTCGAACCTACGCTCCCAGAGGGAATCAGATTTCTAGTCAGACGCCTTAACCACTCGGCCACGACTGCTCGCAGCCAAAAGTTCCCTCGAATCATGAAAACTCAAACCGTTCTGCGCAGTATGTTGACAGGAAACGAACTCCGTGCACTGATTACGGCAGGGCTACCAGCGCTACGAGACGAGCCATTACGGAAGCGTTAAAATCTTCGCCCGGACAGGGACTCGAACCCTGGACCCTTAGGTTAAAAGCCTAATGCTCTACCGACTGAGCTATCCGGGCTCACACTTGTTGGGGGATGGAGCAGCTGCAGGCAATGTGAATAACTGGAACGCGTAATTGCTGGCTTCTGGCGCAACTGGCGACTTCACCGACTTGCCACTGACGCTGGTAGCAGCCCAACAGCGGACCAGTGCCTCTTCTCCCTTTATCCCGGTGCTGACAGTAATTGCATCTCGTGCCTTTTTTCCCCGATTACGCTCGGTTGAAGCTCCGGAAGGAGGGCGACAAACGAGGGTTGGAGGGCCAAAACATGGAGGGTCGTGTGCGCAAAAACTTCGCTTCCGGTACCGGGAATCGAACCCTGGCCTCCTGGGTGAAAGCCAGGTATCCTAGCCACTAGACCACACCGGATTTGCTCGATAAGTGTCAGATTTACTCCCTCTCCTCTGGCATTTCGTGCTGAATCCGGACTCAGTGGTGTTCTCTGTTTGCGAGCATATTTGCGCCTACAGACTGGCATGGCGCACAGCTCGAAACTGACTATTCATTGCTGTTTGCATCATATTTTACTCATAACAGGGGAGGAGAAAGGTCAAAGCTGTACCTTGCCATAGCTGGATGTAAACATTTTGACGCTGAGGCGTGGACTCCTTGTGGATAACAAACGACAATTCAGTTCGTTCCCTAGCAACAGCAACGCCGTTAATTCAGCCATGATGTACAGCAAATTATATGCCCCGGGTGAGGATCGAACTCACGACCTTAAGGTTATGAGACTTACGCGCTGCCCACTGCGCTACCGAGGCACGTCTGCAACCAACGTCCCAGGAAACTTGGTAAGCCTCGCATATTAGAGATAGACAGTTTGCGCTTTCTCAAGAATCTGTTGTGTTGCTACACGTGCTTTCCCGAATTGCTAGATTAAACTGCTGCCGCGGCTTTTCCAACGGAAAGCAGCACTGCCTGAGGTTACAGTACATCGCCCTTGCGGCACCTGAACACAGCGGCCTGTAGGGCCAGGCTGACGCTAGAGTTCAGAAATAGCACGCGTCCGTCCAAGTACGGTCTCTTGCGTGCTGCGTGTTTGGTTCTTCTCACAGCGAATCCTGCTATACATTTCTGAGGCTGACGCAGCTCAAACGAGCAATCGGCGCGGCAGCATTATAGCGAGAACAGCAAAACGATGCATCGGCCGGGAATCGAACCCGGGCCGCCCGCGTGGTAGGCGAACAACCTGCCGCTTTTTTTGTTGTTGTTCTCATTTTTTTAGTTGCATTTGTTGGGGGCGGTCGACCGTGCTTCCCGAGCATATTCCAGAGTAGCTGTCTGCAGGGAAAGTGGGATTGCCACCCAACGACGCCGGATACAACCGAAAAAAGTGCTACACACGCGGAGTCCCCCACTACACTGCCTTAAAGCGACCGCTCATCACTATCGTGTGAGTAACCTTGCGGCCGCGGCGACGAGTCTTGCCCAAAGACGCAGCGTGCGTGGAGGCGCTGCCCGAACGCGTGTGGATGCACCCTCCTACCTCGTAAAGCGCCTACAGCTACTATCACCGTGGGCCGCTGCCGGCGGGCGGGAAGCCGACACAGCGCGGCGTCACGGGCAGCGGCTGTGCGGTGGTGGTGTAATGGTGAGCATAGTTGCCTTCCAAGCAGTTGATCCGGGTTCGATTCCCGGCCACCGCAACGGGCGCAAATTTTTACGTATGAGTATGTGAGCCACGTGCTGTTAAATTAACGTTTTCTTTCCGTCGTTGCTCCACGCAGGCCATCCTGTAGTATGTCCCGACTTGTCCCGACTTTGCTCGGCTGACGCGAAAGCTGACGCTTGGAATTCGCCCTTATCAAGAGGACAGGCGATATAAACGGCTGTGAGAGGTGAGGTGTAGCGAAGTACCAAAACGACAGGCAAACTGCGAAATTTTCTGCTCCTTCTTCTTAAACAAAAAAATAAAAAAAAGAGACGCAGTCGGTAGGACTCGAACCTACGCTCCCAGAGGGAATCAGATTTCTAGTCAGACGCCTTAACCACTCGGCCACGACTGCTCGCAGCCAAAAGTTCCCTCGAATCGTGAAAACTCAAACCGTTCTGCGCAGTATGTTGACAGGAAACGAACTCCGTGCACTGATTACGGCAGGGCTACCAGCGCTACGAGACGAGCCATTACGGAAGCGTTAAAATCTTCGCCCGGACAGGGACTCGAACCCTGGACCCTTAGGTTAAAAGCCTAATGCTCTACCGACTGAGCTATCCGGGCTCACACTTGTTGGGGGATGGAGCAGCTGCAGGCAATGTGAATAACTGGAACGCGTAATTGCTGGCTTCTGGCGCAACTGGCGACTTCACCGACTTGCCACTGACGCTGGTAGCAGCCCAACAGCGGACCAGTGCCTCTTCTCCCTTTATCCCGGTGCTGACAGTAATTGCATCTCGTGCCTTTTTTCCCCGATTACGCTCGGTTGAAGCTCCGGAAGGAGGGCGACAAACGAGGGTTGGAGGGCCAAAACATGGAGGGTCGTGTGCGCAAAAACTTCGCTTCCGGTACCGGGAATCGAACCCTGGCCTCCTGGGTGAAAGCCAGGTATCCTAGCCACTAGACCACACCGGATTTGCTCGATAAGTGTCAGATTTACTCCCTCTCCTCTGGCATTTCGTGCTGAATCCGGACTCAGTGGTGTTCTCTGTTTGCGAGCATATTTGCGCCTACAGACTGGCATGGCGCACAGCTCGAAACTGACTATTCATTGCTGTTTGCATCATATTTTACTCATAACAGGGGAGGAGAAAGGTCAAAGCTGTACCTTGCCATAGCTGGATGTAAACATTTTGACGCTGAGGCGTGGACTCCTTGTGGATAACAAACGACAATTCAGTTCGTTCCCTAGCAACAGCAACGCCGTTAATTCAGCCATGATGTACAGCAAATTATATGCCCCGGGTGAGGATCGAACTCACGACCTTAAGATTATGAGACTTACGCGCTGCCCACTGCGCTACCGAGGCACGTCTGCAACCAACGTCCCAGGAAACTTGGTAAGCCTCGCATATTAGAGATAGACAGTTTGCGCTTTCTCAAGAATCTGTTGTGTTGCTACACGTGCTTTCCCGAATTGCTAGATTAAACTGCTGCCGCGGCTTTTCCAACGGAAAGCAGCACTGCCTGAGGTTACAGTACATCGCCCTTGCGGCACCTGAACACAGCGGCCTGTAGGGCCAGGCTGACGCTAGAGTTCAGAAATAGCACGCGTCCGTCCAAGTACGGTCTCTTGCGTGCTGCGTGTTTGGTTCTTCTCACAGCGAATCCTGCTATACATTTCTGAGGCTGACGCAGCTCAAACGAGCAATCGGCGCGGCAGCATTATAGCGAGAACAGCAAAACGATGCATCGGCCGGGAATCGAACCCGGGCCGCCCGCGTGGTAGGCGAACAACCTGCCGCTTTTTTTGTTGTTGTTCTCATTTTTTTAGTTGCATTTGTTGGGGGCGGTCGACCGTGCTTCCCGAGCATATTCCAGAGTAGCTGTCTGCAGGGAAAGTGGGATTGCCACCCAACGACGCCGGATACAACCGAAAAAAGTGCTACACACGCGGAGTCCCCCACTACACTGCCTTAAAGCGACCGCTCATCACTATCGTGTGAGTAACCTTGCGGCCGCGGCGACGAGTCTTGCCCAAAGACGCAGCGTGCGTGGAGGCGCTGCCCGAACGCGTGTGGATGCACCCTCCTACCTCGTAAAGCGCCTACAGCTACTATCACCGTGGGCCGCTGCCGGCGGGCGGGAAGCCGACACAGCGCGGCGTCACGGGCAGCGGCTGTGCGGTGGTGGTGTAATGGTTAGCATAGTTGCCTTCCAAGCAGTTGATCCGGGTTCGATTCCCGGCCACCGCAACGGGCGCAAATTTTTACGTATGAGTATGTGAGCCACGTGCTGTTAAATTAACGTTTTCTTTCCGTCGTTGCTCCACGCAGGCCATCCTGTAGTATGTCCCGACTTGTCCCGACTTTGCTCGGCTGACGCGAAAGCTGACGCTTGGAATTCGCCCTTATCAAGAGGACAGGCGATATAAACGGCTGTGAGAGGTGAGGTGTAGCGAAGTACCAAAACGACAGGCAAACTGCGAAATTTTCTGCTCCTTCTTCTTAAACAAAAAAATAAAAAAAAGAGACGCAGTCGGTAGGACTCGAACCTACGCTCCCAGAGGGAATCAGATTTCTAGTCAGACGCCTTAACCACTCGGCCACGACTGCTCGCAGCCAAAAGTTCCCTCGAATCGTGAAAACTCAAACCGTTCTGCGCAGTATGTTGACAGGAAACGAACTCCGTGCACTGATTACGGCAGGGCTACCAGCGCTACGAGACGAGCCATTACGGAAGCGTTAAAATCTTCGCCCGGACAGGGACTCGAACCCTGGACCCTTAGGTTAAAAGCCTAATGCTCTACCGACTGAGCTATCCGGGCTCACACTTGTTGGGGGATGGAGCAGCTGCAGGCAATGTGAATAACTGGAACGCGTAATTGCTGGCTTCTGGCGCAACTGGCGACTTCACCGACTTGCCACTGACGCTGGTAGCAGCCCAACAGCGGACCAGTGCCTCTTCTCCCTTTATCCCGGTGCTGACAGTAATTGCATCTCGTGCCTTTTTTCCCCGATTACGCTCGGTTGAAGCTCCGGAAGGAGGGCGACAAACGAGGGTTGGAGGGCCAAAACATGGAGGGTCGTGTGCGCAAAAACTTCGCTTCCGGTACCGGGAATCGAACCCTGGCCTCCTGGGTGAAAGCCAGGTATCCTAGCCACTAGACCACACCGGATTTGCTCGATAAGTGTCAGATTTACTCCCTCTCCTCTGGCATTTCGTGCTGAATCCGGACTCAGTGGTGTTCTCTGTTTGCGAGCATATTTGCGCCTACAGACTGGCATGGCGCACAGCTCGAAACTGACTATTCATTGCTGTTTGCATCATATTTTACTCATAACAGGGGAGGAGAAAGGTCAAAGCTGTACCTTGCCATAGCTGGATGTAAACATTTTGACGCTGAGGCGTGGACTCCTTGTGGATAACAAACGACAATTCAGTTCGTTCCCTAGCAACAGCAACGCCGTTAATTCAGCCATGATGTACAGCAAATTATATGCCCCGGGTGAGGATCGAACTCACGACCTTAAGATTATGAGACTTACGCGCTGCCCACTGCGCTACCGAGGCACGTCTGCAACCAACGTCCCAGGAAACTTGGTAAGCCTCGCATATTAGAGATAGACAGTTTGCGCTTTCTCAAGAATCTGTTGTGTTGCTACACGTGCTTTCCCGAATTGCTAGATTAAACTGCTGCCGCGGCTTTTCCAACGGAAAGCAGCACTGCCTGAGGTTACAGTACATCGCCCTTGCGGCACCTGAACACGGCGGCCTGTAGGGCCAGGCTGACGCTAGAGTTCAGAAATAGCACGCGTCCGTCCAAGTACGGTCTCTTGCGTGCTGCGTGTTTGGTTCTTCTCACAGCGAATCCTGCTATACATTTCTGAGGCTGACGCAGCTCAAACGAGCAATCGGCGCGGCAGCATTATAGCGAGAACAGCAAAACGATGCATCGGCCGGGAATCGAACCCGGGCCGCCCGCGTGGTAGGCGAACAACCTGCCGCTTTTTTTGTTGTTGTTCTCATTTTTTTAGTTGCATTTGTTGGGGGCGGTCGACCGTGCTTCCCGAGCATATTCCAGAGTAGCTGTCTGCAGGGAAAGTGGGATTGCCACCCAACGACGCCGGATACAACCGAAAAAAGTGCTACACACGCGGAGTCCCCCACTACACTGCCTTAAAGCGACCGCTCATCACTATCGTGTGAGTAACCTTGCGGCCGCGGCGACGAGTCTTGCCCAAAGACGCAGCGTGCGTGGAGGCGCTGCCCGAACGCGTGTGGATGCACCCTCCTACCTCGTAAAGCGCCTACAGCTACTATCACCGTGGGCCGCTGCCGGCGGGCGGGAAGCCGACACAGCGCGGCGTCACGGGCAGCGGCTGTGCGGTGGTGGTGTAATGGTGAGCATAGTTGCCTTCCAAGCAGTTGATCCGGGTTCGATTCCCGGCCACCGCAACGGGCGCAAATTTTTACGTATGAGTATGTGAGCCACGTGCTGTTAAATTAACGTTTTCTTTCCGTCGTTGCTCCACGCAGGCCATCCTGTAGTATGTCCCGACTTGTCCCGACTTTGCTCGGCTGACGCGAAAGCTGACGCTTGGAATTCGCCCTTATCAAGAGGACAGGCGATATAAACGGCTGTGAGAGGTGAGGTGTAGCGAAGTACCAAAACGACAGGCAAACTGCGAAATTTTCTGCTCCTTCTTCTTAAACAAAAAAATAAAAAAAAGAGACGCAGTCGGTAGGACTCGAACCTACGCTCCCAGAGGGAATCAGATTTCTAGTCAGACGCCTTAACCACTCGGCCACGACTGCTCGCAGCCAAAAGTTCCCTCGAATCGTGAAAACTCAAACCGTTCTGCGCAGTATGTTGACAGGAAACGAACTCCGTGCACTGATTACGGCAGGGCTACCAGCGCTACGAGACGAGCCATTACGGAAGCGTTAAAATCTTCGCCCGGACAGGGACTCGAACCCTGGACCCTTAGGTTAAAAGCCTAATGCTCTACCGACTGAGCTATCCGGGCTCACACTTGTTGGGGGATGGAGCAGCTGCAGGCAATGTGAATAACTGGAACGCGTAATTGCTGGCTTCTGGCGCAACTGGCGACTTCACCGACTTGCCACTGACGCTGGTAGCAGCCCAACAGCGGACCAGTGCCTCTTCTCCCTTTATCCCGGTGCTGACAGTAATTGCATCTCGTGCCTTTTTTCCCCGATTACGCTCGGTTGAAGCTCCGGAAGGAGGGCGACAAACGAGGGTTGGAGGGCCAAAACATGGAGGGTCGTGTGCGCAAAAACTTCGCTTCCGGTACCGGGAATCGAACCCTGGCCTCCTGGGTGAAAGCCAGGTATCCTAGCCACTAGACCACACCGGATTTGCTCGATAAGTGTCAGATTTACTCCCTCTCCTCTGGCATTTCGTGCTGAATCCGGACTCAGTGGTGTTCTCTGTTTGCGAGCATATTTGCGCCTACAGACTGGCATGGCGCACAGCTCGAAACTGACTATTCATTGCTGTTTGCATCATATTTTACTCATAACAGGGGAGGAGAAAGGTCAAAGCTGTACCTTGCCATAGCTGGATGTAAACATTTTGACGCTGAGGCGTGGACTCCTTGTGGATAACAAACGACAATTCAGTTCGTTCCCTAGCAACAGCAACGCCGTTAATTCAGCCATGATGTACAGCAAATTATATGCCCCGGGTGAGGATCGAACTCACGACCTTAAGATTATGAGACTTACGCGCTGCCCACTGCGCTACCGAGGCACGTCTGCAACCAACGTCCCAGGAAACTTGGTAAGCCTCGCATATTAGAGATAGACAGTTTGCGCTTTCTCAAGAATCTGTTGTGTTGCTACACGTGCTTTCCCGAATTGCTAGATTAAACTGCTGCCGCGGCTTTTCCAACGGAAAGCAGCACTGCCTGAGGTTACAGTACATCGCCCTTGCGGCACCTGAACACAGCGGCCTGTAGGGCCAGGCTGACGCTAGAGTTCAGAAATAGCACGCGTCCGTCCAAGTACGGTCTCTTGCGTGCTGCGTGTTTGGTTCTTCTCACAGCGAATCCTGCTATACATTTCTGAGGCTGACGCAGCTCAAACGAGCAATCGGCGCGGCAGCATTATAGCGAGAACAGCAAAACGATGCATCGGCCGGGAATCGAACCCGGGCCGCCCGCGTGGTAGGCGAACAACCTGCCGCTTTTTTTGTTGTTGTTCTCATTTTTTTAGTTGCATTTGTTGGGGGCGGTCGACCGTGCTTCCCGAGCATATTCCAGAGTAGCTGTCTGCAGGGAAAGTGGGATTGCCACCCAACGACGCCGGATACAACCGAAAAAAGTGCTACACACGCGGAGTCCCCCACTACACTGCCTTAAAGCGACCGCTCATCACTATCGTGTGAGTAACCTTGCGGCCGCGGCGACGAGTCTTGCCCAAAGACGCAGCGTGCGTGGAGGCGCTGCCCGAACGCGTGTGGATGCACCCTCCTACCTCGTAAAGCGCCTACAGCTACTATCACCGTGAGCCGCTGCCGGCGGGCGGGAAGCCGACACAGCGCGGCGTCACGGGCAGCGGCTGTGCGGTGGTGGTGTAATGGTGAGCATAGTTGCCTTCCAAGCAGTTGATCCGGGTTCGATTCCCGGCCACCGCAACGGGCGCAAATTTTTACGTATGAGTATGTGAGCCACGTGCTGTTAAATTAACGTTTTCTTTCCGTCGTTGCTCCACGCAGGCCATCCTGTAGTATGTCCCGACTTGTCCCGACTTTGCTCGGCTGACGCGAAAGCTGACGCTTGGAATTCGCCCTTATCAAGAGGACAGGCGATATAAACGGCTGTGAGAGGTGAGGTGTAGCGAAGTACCAAAACGACAGGCAAACTGCGAAATTTTCTGCTCCTTCTTCTTAAACAAAAAAATAAAAAAAAAGAGACGCAGTCGGTAGGACTCGAACCTACGCTCCCAGAGGGAATCAGATTTCTAGTCAGACGCCTTAACCACTCGGCCACGACTGCTCGCAGCCAAAAGTTCCCTCGAATCGTGAAAACTCAAACCGTTCTGCGCAGTATGTTGACAGGAAACGAACTCCGTGCACTGATTACGGCAGGGCTACCAGCGCTACGAGACGAGCCATTACGGAAGCGTTAAAATCTTCGCCCGGACAGGGACTCGAACCCTGGACCCTTAGGTTAAAAGCCTAATGCTCTACCGACTGAGCTATCCGGGCTCACACTTGTTGGGGGATGGAGCAGCTGCAGGCAATGTGAATAACTGGAACGCGTAATTGCTGGCTTCTGGCGCAACTGGCGACTTCACCGACTTGCCACTGACGCTGGTAGCAGCCCAACAGCGGACCAGTGCCTCTTCTCCCTTTATCCCGGTGCTGACAGTAATTGCATCTCGTGCCTTTTTTCCCCGATTACGCTCGGTTGAAGCTCCGGAAGGAGGGCGACAAACGAGGGTTGGAGGGCCAAAACATGGAGGGTCGTGTGCGCAAAAACTTCGCTTCCGGTACCGGGAATCGAACCCTGGCCTCCTGGGTGAAAGCCAGGTATCCTAGCCACTAGACCACACCGGATTTGCTCGATAAGTGTCAGATTTACTCCCTCTCCTCTGGCATTTCGTGCTGAATCCGGACTCAGTGGTGTTCTCTGTTTGCGAGCATATTTGCGCCTACAGACTGGCATGGCGCACAGCTCGAAACTGACTATTCATTGCTGTTTGCATCATATTTTACTCATAACAGGGGAGGAGAAAGGTCAAAGCTGTACCTTGCCATAGCTGGATGTAAACATTTTGACGCTGAGGCGTGGACTCCTTGTGGATAACAAACGACAATTCAGTTCGTTCCCTAGCAACAGCAACGCCGTTAATTCAGCCATGATGTACAGCAAATTATATGCCCCGGGTGAGGATCGAACTCACGACCTTAAGATTATGAGACTTACGCGCTGCCCACTGCGCTACCGAGGCACGTCTGCAACCAACGTCCCAGGAAACTTGGTAAGCCTCGCATATTAGAGATAGACAGTTTGCGCTTTCTCAAGAATCTGTTGTGTTGCTACACGTGCTTTCCCGAATTGCTAGATTAAACTGCTGCCGCGGCTTTTCCAACGGAAAGCAGCACTGCCTGAGGTTACAGTACATCGCCCTTGCGGCACCTGAACACGGCGGCCTGTAGGGCCAGGCTGACGCTAGAGTTCAGAAATAGCACGCGTCCGTCCAAGTACGGTCTCTTGCGTGCTGCGTGTTTGGTTCTTCTCACAGCGAATCCTGCTATACATTTCTGAGGCTGACGCAGCTCAAACGAGCAATCGGCGCGGCAGCATTATAGCGAGAACAGCAAAACGATGCATCGGCCGGGAATCGAACCCGGGCCGCCCGCGTGGTAGGCGAACAACCTGCCGCTTTTTTTGTTGTTGTTCTCATTTTTTTAGTTGCATTTGTTGGGGGCGGTCGACCGTGCTTCCCGAGCATATTCCAGAGTAGCTGTCTGCAGGGAAAGTGGGATTGCCACCCAACGACGCCGGATACAACCGAAAAAAGTGCTACACACGCGGAGTCCCCCACTACACTGCCTTAAAGCGACCGCTCATCACTATCGTGTGAGTAACCTTGCGGCCGCGGCGACGAGTCTTGCCCAAAGACGCAGCGTGCGTGGAGGCGCTGCCCGAACGCGTGTGGATGCACCCTCCTACCTCGTAAAGCGCCTACAGCTACTATCACCGTGGGCCGCTGCCGGCGGGCGGGAAGCCGACACAGCGCGGCGTCACGGGCAGCGGCTGTGCGGTGGTGGTGTAATGGTGAGCATAGTTGCCTTCCAAGCAGTTGATCCGGGTTCGATTCCCGGCCACCGCAACGGGCGCAAATTTTTACGTATGAGTATGTGAGCCACGTGCTGTTAAATTAACGTTTTCTTTCCGTCGTTGCTCCACGCAGGCCATCCTGTAGTATGTCCCGACTTGTCCCGACTTTGCTCGGCTGACGCGAAAGCTGACGCTTGGAATTCGCCCTTATCAAGAGGACAGGCGATATAAACGGCTGTGAGAGGTGAGGTGTAGCGAAGTACCAAAACGACAGGCAAACTGCGAAATTTTCTGCTCCTTCTTCTTAAACAAAAAAATAAAAAAAAGAGACGCAGTCGGTAGGACTCGAACCTACGCTCCCAGAGGGAATCAGATTTCTAGTCAGACGCCTTAACCACTCGGCCACGACTGCTCGCAGCCAAAAGTTCCCTCGAATCGTGAAAACTCAAACCGTTCTGCGCAGTATGTTGACAGGAAACGAACTCCGTGCACTGATTACGGCAGGGCTACCAGCGCTACGAGACGAGCCATTACGGAAGCGTTAAAATCTTCGCCCGGACAGGGACTCGAACCCTGGACCCTTAGGTTAAAAGCCTAATGCTCTACCGACTGAGCTATCCGGGCTCACACTTGTTGGGGGATGGAGCAGCTGCAGGCAATGTGAATAACTGGAACGCGTAATTGCTGGCTTCTGGCGCAACTGGCGACTTCACCGACTTGCCACTGACGCTGGTAGCAGCCCAACAGCGGACCAGTGCCTCTTCTCCCTTTATCCCGGTGCTGACAGTAATTGCATCTCGTGCCTTTTTTCCCCGATTACGCTCGGTTGAAGCTCCGGAAGGAGGGCGACAAACGAGGGTTGGAGGGCCAAAACATGGAGGGTCGTGTGCGCAAAAACTTCGCTTCCGGTACCGGGAATCGAACCCTGGCCTCCTGGGTGAAAGCCAGGTATCCTAGCCACTAGACCACACCGGATTTGCTCGATAAGTGTCAGATTTACTCCCTCTCCTCTGGCATTTCGTGCTGAATCCGGACTCAGTGGTGTTCTCTGTTTGCGAGCATATTTGCGCCTACAGACTGGCATGGCGCACAGCTCGAAACTGACTATTCATTGCTGTTTGCATCATATTTTACTCATAACAGGGGAGGAGAAAGGTCAAAGCTGTACCTTGCCATAGCTGGATGTAAACATTTTGACGCTGAGGCGTGGACTCCTTGTGGATAACAAACGACAATTCAGTTCGTTCCCTAGCAACAGCAACGCCGTTAATTCAGCCATGATGTACAGCAAATTATATGCCCCGGGTGAGGATCGAACTCACGACCTTAAGATTATGAGACTTACGCGCTGCCCACTGCGCTACCGAGGCACGTCTGCAACCAACGTCCCAGGAAACTTGGTAAGCCTCGCATATTAGAGATAGACAGTTTGCGCTTTCTCAAGAATCTGTTGTGTTGCTACACGTGCTTTCCCGAATTGCTAGATTAAACTGCTGCCGCGGCTTTTCCAACGGAAAGCAGCACTGCCTGAGGTTACAGTACATCGCCCTTGCGGCACCTGAACACAGCGGCCTGTAGGGCCAGGCTGACGCTAGAGTTCAGAAATAGCACGCGTCCGTCCAAGTACGGTCTCTTGCGTGCTGCGTGTTTGGTTCTTCTCACAGCGAATCCTGCTATACATTTCTGAGGCTGACGCAGCTCAAACGAGCAATCGGCGCGGCAGCATTATAGCGAGAACAGCAAAACGATGCATCGGCCGGGAATCGAACCCGGGCCGCCCGCGTGGTAGGCGAACAACCTGCCGCTTTTTTTGTTGTTGTTCTCATTTTTTTAGTTGCATTTGTTGGGGGCGGTCGACCGTGCTTCCCGAGCATATTCCAGAGTAGCTGTCTGCAGGGAAAGTGGGATTGCCACCCAACGACGCCGGATACAACCGAAAAAAGTGCTACACACGCGGAGTCCCCCACTACACTGCCTTAAAGCGACCGCTCATCACTATCGTGTGAGTAACCTTGCGGCCGCGGCGACGAGTCTTGCCCAAAGACGCAGCGTGCGTGGAGGCGCTGCCCGAACGCGTGTGGATGCACCCTCCTACCTCGTAAAGCGCCTACAGCTACTATCACCGTGGGCCGCTGCCGGCGGGCGGGAAGCCGACACAGCGCGGCGTCACGGGCAGCGGCTGTGCGGTGGTGGTGTAATGGTGAGCATAGTTGCCTTCCAAGCAGTTGATCCGGGTTCGATTCCCGGCCACCGCAACGGGCGCAAATTTTTACGTATGAGTATGTGAGCCACGTGCTGTTAAATTAACGTTTTCTTTCCGTCGTTGCTCCACGCAGGCCATCCTGTAGTATGTCCCGACTTGTCCCGACTTTGCTCGGCTGACGCGAAAGCTGACGCTTGGAATTCGCCCTTATCAAGAGGACAGGCGATATAAACGGCTGTGAGAGGTGAGGTGTAGCGAAGTACCAAAACGACAGGCAAACTGCGAAATTTTCTGCTCCTTCTTCTTAAACAAAAAAATAAAAAAAAGAGACGCAGTCGGTAGGACTCGAACCTACGCTCCCAGAGGGAATCAGATTTCTAGTCAGACGCCTTAACCACTCGGCCACGACTGCTCGCAGCCAAAAGTTCCCTCGAATCGTGAAAACTCAAACCGTTCTGCGCAGTATGTTGACAGGAAACGAACTCCGTGCACTGATTACGGCAGGGCTACCAGCGCTACGAGACGAGCCATTACGGAAGCGTTAAAATCTTCGCCCGGACAGGGACTCGAACCCTGGACCCTTAGGTTAAAAGCCTAATGCTCTACCGACTGAGCTATCCGGGCTCACACTTGTTGGGGGATGGAGCAGCTGCAGGCAATGTGAATAACTGGAACGCGTAATTGCTGGCTTCTGGCGCAACTGGCGACTTCACCGACTTGCCACTGACGCTGGTAGCAGCCCAACAGCGGACCAGTGCCTCTTCTCCCTTTATCCCGGTGCTGACAGTAATTGCATCTCGTGCCTTTTTTCCCCGATTACGCTCGGTTGAAGCTCCGGAAGGAGGGCGACAAACGAGGGTTGGAGGGCCAAAACATGGAGGGTCGTGTGCGCAAAAACTTCGCTTCCGGTACCGGGAATCGAACCCTGGCCTCCTGGGTGAAAGCCAGGTATCCTAGCCACTAGACCACACCGGATTTGCTCGATAAGTGTCAGATTTACTCCCTCTCCTCTGGCATTTCGTGCTGAATCCGGACTCAGTGGTGTTCTCTGTTTGCGAGCATATTTGCGCCTACAGACTGGCATGGCGCACAGCTCGAAACTGACTATTCATTGCTGTTTGCATCATATTTTACTCATAACAGGGGAGGAGAAAGGTCAAAGCTGTACCTTGCCATAGCTGGATGTAAACATTTTGACGCTGAGGCGTGGACTCCTTGTGGATAACAAACGACAATTCAGTTCGTTCCCTAGCAACAGCAACGCCGTTAATTCAGCCATGATGTACAGCAAATTATATGCCCCGGGTGAGGATCGAACTCACGACCTTAAGATTATGAGACTTACGCGCTGCCCACTGCGCTACCGAGGCACGTCTGCAACCAACGTCCCAGGAAACTTGGTAAGCCTCGCATATTAGAGATAGACAGTTTGCGCTTTCTCAAGAATCTGTTGTGTTGCTACACGTGCTTTCCCGAATTGCTAGATTAAACTGCTGCCGCGGCTTTTCCAACGGAAAGCAGCACTGCCTGAGGTTACAGTACATCGCCCTTGCGGCACCTGAACACAGCGGCCTGTAGGGCCAGGCTGACGCTAGAGTTCAGAAATAGCACGCGTCCGTCCAAGTACGGTCTCTTGCGTGCTGCGTGTTTGGTTCTTCTCACAGCGAATCCTGCTATACATTTCTGAGGCTGACGCAGCTCAAACGAGCAATCGGCGCGGCAGCATTATAGCGAGAACAGCAAAACGATGCATCGGCCGGGAATCGAACCCGGGCCGCCCGCGTGGTAGGCGAACAACCTGCCGCTTTTTTTGTTGTTGTTCTCATTTTTTTAGTTGCATTTGTTGGGGGCGGTCGACCGTGCTTCCCGAGCATATTCCAGAGTAGCTGTCTGCAGGGAAAGTGGGATTGCCACCCAACGACGCCGGATACAACCGAAAAAAGTGCTACACACGCGGAGTCCCCCACTACACTGCCTTAAAGCGACCGCTCATCACTATCGTGTGAGTAACCTTGCGGCCGCGGCGACGAGTCTTGCCCAAAGACGCAGCGTGCGTGGAGGCGCTGCCCGAACGCGTGTGGATGCACCCTCCTACCTCGTAAAGCGCCTACAGCTACTATCACCGTGGGCCGCTGCCGGCGGGCGGGAAGCCGACACAGCGCGGCGTCACGGGCAGCGGCTGTGCGGTGGTGGTGTAATGGTGAGCATAGTTGCCTTCCAAGCAGTTGATCCGGGTTCGATTCCCGGCCACCGCAACGGGCGCAAATTTTTACGTATGAGTATGTGAGCCACGTGCTGTTAAATTAACGTTTTCTTTCCGTCGTTGCTCCACGCAGGCCATCCTGTAGTATGTCCCGACTTGTCCCGACTTTGCTCGGCTGACGCGAAAGCTGACGCTTGGAATTCGCCCTTATCAAGAGGACAGGCGATATAAACGGCTGTGAGAGGTGAGGTGTAGCGAAGTACCAAAACGACAGGCAAACTGCGAAATTTTCTGCTCCTTCTTCTTAAACAAAAAAATAAAAAAAAGAGACGCAGTCGGTAGGACTCGAACCTACGCTCCCAGAGGGAATCAGATTTCTAGTCAGACGCCTTAACCACTCGGCCACGACTGCTCGCAGCCAAAAGTTCCCTCGAATCGTGAAAACTCAAACCGTTCTGCGCAGTATGTTGACAGGAAACGAACTCCGTGCACTGATTACGGCAGGGCTACCAGCGCTACGAGACGAGCCATTACGGAAGCGTTAAAATCTTCGCCCGGACAGGGACTCGAACCCTGGACCCTTAGGTTAAAAGCCTAATGCTCTACCGACTGAGCTATCCGGGCTCACACTTGTTGGGGGATGGAGCAGCTGCAGGCAATGTGAATAACTGGAACGCGTAATTGCTGGCTTCTGGCGCAACTGGCGACTTCACCGACTTGCCACTGACGCTGGTAGCAGCCCAACAGCGGACCAGTGCCTCTTCTCCCTTTATCCCGGTGCTGACAGTAATTGCATCTCGTGCCTTTTTTCCCCGATTACGCTCGGTTGAAGCTCCGGAAGGAGGGCGACAAACGAGGGTTGGAGGGCCAAAACATGGAGGGTCGTGTGCGCAAAAACTTCGCTTCCGGTACCGGGAATCGAACCCTGGCCTCCTGGGTGAAAGCCAGGTATCCTAGCCACTAGACCACACCGGATTTGCTCGATAAGTGTCAGATTTACTCCCTCTCCTCTGGCATTTCGTGCTGAATCCGGACTCAGTGGTGTTCTCTGTTTGCGAGCATATTTGCGCCTACAGACTGGCATGGCGCACAGCTCGAAACTGACTATTCATTGCTGTTTGCATCATATTTTACTCATAACAGGGGAGGAGAAAGGTCAAAGCTGTACCTTGCCATAGCTGGATGTAAACATTTTGACGCTGAGGCGTGGACTCCTTGTGGATAACAAACGACAATTCAGTTCGTTCCCTAGCAACAGCAACGCCGTTAATTCAGCCATGATGTACAGCAAATTATATGCCCCGGGTGAGGATCGAACTCACGACCTTAAGATTATGAGACTTACGCGCTGCCCACTGCGCTACCGAGGCACGTCTGCAACCAACGTCCCAGGAAACTTGGTAAGCCTCGCATATTAGAGATAGACAGTTTGCGCTTTCTCAAGAATCTGTTGTGTTGCTACACGTGCTTTCCCGAATTGCTAGATTAAACTGCTGCCGCGGCTTTTCCAACGGAAAGCAGCACTGCCTGAGGTTACAGTACATCGCCCTTGCGGCACCTGAACACAGCGGCCTGTAGGGCCAGGCTGACGCTAGAGTTCAGAAATAGCACGCGTCCGTCCAAGTACGGTCTCTTGCGTGCTGCGTGTTTGGTTCTTCTCACAGCGAATCCTGCTATACATTTCTGAGGCTGACGCAGCTCAAACGAGCAATCGGCGCGGCAGCATTATAGCGAGAACAGCAAAACGATGCATCGGCCGGGAATCGAACCCGGGCCGCCCGCGTGGTAGGCGAACAACCTGCCGCTTTTTTTGTTGTTGTTCTCATTTTTTTAGTTGCATTTGTTGGGGGCGGTCGACCGTGCTTCCCGAGCATATTCCAGAGTAGCTGTCTGCAGGGAAAGTGGGATTGCCACCCAACGACGCCGGATACAACCGAAAAAAGTGCTACACACGCGGAGTCCCCCACTACACTGCCTTAAAGCGACCGCTCATCACTATCGTGTGAGTAACCTTGCGGCCGCGGCGACGAGTCTTGCCCAAAGACGCAGCGTGCGTGGAGGCGCTGCCCGAACGCGTGTGGATGCACCCTCCTACCTCGTAAAGCGCCTACAGCTACTATCACCGTGGGCCGCTGCCGGCGGGCGGGAAGCCGACACAGCGCGGCGTCACGGGCAGCGGCTGTGCGGTGGTGGTGTAATGGTGAGCATAGTTGCCTTCCAAGCAGTTGATCCGGGTTCGATTCCCGGCCACCGCAACGGGCGCAAATTTTTACGTATGAGTATGTGAGCCACGTGCTGTTAAATTAACGTTTTCTTTCCGTCGTTGCTCCACGCAGGCCATCCTGTAGTATGTCCCGACTTGTCCCGACTTTGCTCGGCTGACGCGAAAGCTGACGCTTGGAATTCGCCCTTATCAAGAGGACAGGCGATATAAACGGCTGTGAGAGGTGAGGTGTAGCGAAGTACCAAAACGACAGGCAAACTGCGAAATTTTCTGCTCCTTCTTCTTAAACAAAAAAATAAAAAAAAGAGACGCAGTCGGTAGGACTCGAACCTACGCTCCCAGAGGGAATCAGATTTCTAGTCAGACGCCTTAACCACTCGGCCACGACTGCTCGCAGCCAAAAGTTCCCTCGAATCGTGAAAACTCAAACCGTTCTGCGCAGTATGTTGACAGGAAACGAACTCCGTGCACTGATTACGGCAGGGCTACCAGCGCTACGAGACGAGCCATTACGGAAGCGTTAAAATCTTCGCCCGGACAGGGACTCGAACCCTGGACCCTTAGGTTAAAAGCCTAATGCTCTACCGACTGAGCTATCCGGGCTCACACTTGTTGGGGGATGGAGCAGCTGCAGGCAATGTGAATAACTGGAACGCGTAATTGCTGGCTTCTGGCGCAACTGGCGACTTCACCGACTTGCCACTGACGCTGGTAGCAGCCCAACAGCGGACCAGTGCCTCTTCTCCCTTTATCCCGGTGCTGACAGTAATTGCATCTCGTGCCTTTTTTCCCCGATTACGCTCGGTTGAAGCTCCGGAAGGAGGGCGACAAACGAGGGTTGGAGGGCCAAAACATGGAGGGTCGTGTGCGCAAAAACTTCGCTTCCGGTACCGGGAATCGAACCCTGGCCTCCTGGGTGAAAGCCAGGTATCCTAGCCACTAGACCACACCGGATTTGCTCGATAAGTGTCAGATTTACTCCCTCTCCTCTGGCATTTCGTGCTGAATCCGGACTCAGTGGTGTTCTCTGTTTGCGAGCATATTTGCGCCTACAGACTGGCATGGCGCACAGCTCGAAACTGACTATTCATTGCTGTTTGCATCATATTTTACTCATAACAGGGGAGGAGAAAGGTCAAAGCTGTACCTTGCCATAGCTGGATGTAAACATTTTGACGCTGAGGCGTGGACTCCTTGTGGATAACAAACGACAATTCAGTTCGTTCCCTAGCAACAGCAACGCCGTTAATTCAGCCATGATGTACAGCAAATTATATGCCCCGGGTGAGGATCGAACTCACGACCTTAAGATTATGAGACTTACGCGCTGCCCACTGCGCTACCGAGGCACGTCTGCAACCAACGTCCCAGGAAACTTGGTAAGCCTCGCATATTAGAGATAGACAGTTTGCGCTTTCTCAAGAATCTGTTGTGTTGCTACACGTGCTTTCCCGAATTGCTAGATTAAACTGCTGCCGCGGCTTTTCCAACGGAAAGCAGCACTGCCTGAGGTTACAGTACATCGCCCTTGCGGCACCTGAACACAGCGGCCTGTAGGGCCAGGCTGACGCTAGAGTTCAGAAATAGCACGCGTCCGTCCAAGTACGGTCTCTTGCGTGCTGCGTGTTTGGTTCTTCTCACAGCGAATCCTGCTATACATTTCTGAGGCTGACGCAGCTCAAACGAGCAATCGGCGCGGCAGCATTATAGCGAGAACAGCAAAACGATGCATCGGCCGGGAATCGAACCCGGGCCGCCCGCGTGGTAGGCGAACAACCTGCCGCTTTTTTTGTTGTTGTTCTCATTTTTTTAGTTGCATTTGTTGGGGGCGGTCGACCGTGCTTCCCGAGCATATTCCAGAGTAGCTGTCTGCAGGGAAAGTGGGATTGCCACCCAACGACGCCGGATACAACCGAAAAAAGTGCTACACACGCGGAGTCCCCCACTACACTGCCTTAAAGCGACCGCTCATCACTATCGTGTGAGTAACCTTGCGGCCGCGGCGACGAGTCTTGCCCAAAGACGCAGCGTGCGTGGAGGCGCTGCCCGAACGCGTGTGGATGCACCCTCCTACCTCGTAAAGCGCCTACAGCTACTATCACCGTGGGCCGCTGCCGGCGGGCGGGAAGCCGACACAGCGCGGCGTCACGGGCAGCGGCTGTGCGGTGGTGGTGTAATGGTGAGCATAGTTGCCTTCCAAGCAGTTGATCCGGGTTCGATTCCCGGCCACCGCAACGGGCGCAAATTTTTACGTATGAGTATGTGAGCCACGTGCTGTTAAATTAACGTTTTCTTTCCGTCGTTGCTCCACGCAGGCCATCCTGTAGTATGTCCCGACTTGTCCCGACTTTGCTCGGCTGACGCGAAAGCTGACGCTTGGAATTCGCCCTTATCAAGAGGACAGGCGATATAAACGGCTGTGAGAGGTGAGGTGTAGCGAAGTACCAAAACGACAGGCAAACTGCGAAATTTTCTGCTCCTTCTTCTTAAACAAAAAAATAAAAAAAAGAGACGCAGTCGGTAGGACTCGAACCTACGCTCCCAGAGGGAATCAGATTTCTAGTCAGACGCCTTAACCACTCGGCCACGACTGCTCGCAGCCAAAAGTTCCCTCGAATCGTGAAAACTCAAACCGTTCTGCGCAGTATGTTGACAGGAAACGAACTCCGTGCACTGATTACGGCAGGGCTACCAGCGCTACGAGACGAGCCATTACGGAAGCGTTAAAATCTTCGCCCGGACAGGGACTCGAACCCTGGACCCTTAGGTTAAAAGCCTAATGCTCTACCGACTGAGCTATCCGGGCTCACACTTGTTGGGGGATGGAGCAGCTGCAGGCAATGTGAATAACTGGAACGCGTAATTGCTGGCTTCTGGCGCAACTGGCGACTTCACCGACTTGCCACTGACGCTGGTAGCAGCCCAACAGCGGACCAGTGCCTCTTCTCCCTTTATCCCGGTGCTGACAGTAATTGCATCTCGTGCCTTTTTTCCCCGATTACGCTCGGTTGAAGCTCCGGAAGGAGGGCGACAAACGAGGGTTGGAGGGCCAAAACATGGAGGGTCGTGTGCGCAAAAACTTCGCTTCCGGTACCGGGAATCGAACCCTGGCCTCCTGGGTGAAAGCCAGGTATCCTAGCCACTAGACCACACCGGATTTGCTCGATAAGTGTCAGATTTACTCCCTCTCCTCTGGCATTTCGTGCTGAATCCGGACTCAGTGGTGTTCTCTGTTTGCGAGCATATTTGCGCCTACAGACTGGCATGGCGCACAGCTCGAAACTGACTATTCATTGCTGTTTGCATCATATTTTACTCATAACAGGGGAGGAGAAAGGTCAAAGCTGTACCTTGCCATAGCTGGATGTAAACATTTTGACGCTGAGGCGTGGACTCCTTGTGGATAACAAACGACAATTCAGTTCGTTCCCTAGCAACAGCAACGCCGTTAATTCAGCCATGATGTACAGCAAATTATATGCCCCGGGTGAGGATCGAACTCACGACCTTAAGATTATGAGACTTACGCGCTGCCCACTGCGCTACCGAGGCACGTCTGCAACCAACGTCCCAGGAAACTTGGTAAGCCTCGCATATTAGAGATAGACAGTTTGCGCTTTCTCAAGAATCTGTTGTGTTGCTACACGTGCTTTCCCGAATTGCTAGATTAAACTGCTGCCGCGGCTTTTCCAACGGAAAGCAGCACTGCCTGAGGTTACAGTACATCGCCCTTGCGGCACCTGAACACAGCGGCCTGTAGGGCCAGGCTGACGCTAGAGTTCAGAAATAGCACGCGTCCGTCCAAGTACGGTCTCTTGCGTGCTGCGTGTTTGGTTCTTCTCACAGCGAATCCTGCTATACATTTCTGAGGCTGACGCAGCTCAAACGAGCAATCGGCGCGGCAGCATTATAGCGAGAACAGCAAAACGATGCATCGGCCGGGAATCGAACCCGGGCCGCCCGCGTGGTAGGCGAACAACCTGCCGCTTTTTTTGTTGTTGTTCTCATTTTTTTAGTTGCATTTGTTGGGGGCGGTCGACCGTGCTTCCCGAGCATATTCCAGAGTAGCTGTCTGCAGGGAAAGTGGGATTGCCACCCAACGACGCCGGATACAACCGAAAAAAGTGCTACACACGCGGAGTCCCCCACTACACTGCCTTAAAGCGACCGCTCATCACTATCGTGTGAGTAACCTTGCGGCCGCGGCGACGAGTCTTGCCCAAAGACGCAGCGTGCGTGGAGGCGCTGCCCGAACGCGTGTGGATGCACCCTCCTACCTCGTAAAGCGCCTACAGCTACTATCACCGTGGGCCGCTGCCGGCGGGCGGGAAGCCGACACAGCGCGGCGTCACGGGCAGCGGCTGTGCGGTGGTGGTGTAATGGTGAGCATAGTTGCCTTCCAAGCAGTTGATCCGGGTTCGATTCCCGGCCACCGCAACGGGCGCAAATTTTTACGTATGAGTATGTGAGCCACGTGCTGTTAAATTAACGTTTTCTTTCCGTCGTTGCTCCACGCAGGCCATCCTGTAGTATGTCCCGACTTGTCCCGACTTTGCTCGGCTGACGCGAAAGCTGACGCTTGGAATTCGCCCTTATCAAGAGGACAGGCGATATAAACGGCTGTGAGAGGTGAGGTGTAGCGAAGTACCAAAACGACAGGCAAACTGCGAAATTTTCTGCTCCTTCTTCTTAAACAAAAAAATAAAAAAAAGAGACGCAGTCGGTAGGACTCGAACCTACGCTCCCAGAGGGAATCTGATTTCTAGTCAGACGCCTTAACCACTTTTTTTTTTTTTTTTTTTTTTTTTTTTTTTAACGAAATCCCCTCCTTTAGGGACCACCGTGAAGAGTTGTTCAAGAAGAATTTAAAAGGAAAAAAAAAACAAAAAGATGGTTTCTCATCTCAGATCCAAATGTATTCTGGTGATCCGTGTGCACTGTTGGAGGGAGGTACCGAGGCGCAGTGGCGGAAGTCAGGACACGAGGCAGAAGCAGTGGGGCCTCTTCGCGGCACTACAGGTGCTCCGCGTCCCAACCCACCCCCACACTCCCGGTTCACTACCCTATTCCCATTTTGTTGAATACTATGTTAAGCATATTTCCAAAGTTCTTGCCATGATTTTTGTATTGAAGTGTTTTGTGAAATTCGATTGCCATATGCATTTTGAATGCGACAGGATCATCATCCCCAAGTTTGTTAAAGATATAACTAGAATAATTACCCAGTAACCAAGCCACAGTATTATTTTTCGTCTGTGGGTAAAACTTAAAATCAGGCCGATAGATCATCATTGCGTGGACATTGGCGGGAACACTGCGAGTGATAAGTGCGACTTGTTGCTGAATCCAGTTCCAGTTGTGGAGACGTTCCCCACAGGTGCATCTGTGCAGCACGGTATCTGTGAGGTTGCAGTGAAGACAGAGGTCGGTAGCACTCAGCCCTATCCGGTGGAGTCGCTCATTGGTACTTATGATATTATTGACTGCTTTGTACCACGCAGTACGAGCATCCGAGCTCAAAACAGTGGAACCAACGTTTCGCCATACTGCATCCCATTGGACTCCACTATATTTGCTAACAATCGGATTCTGGCTTTCGTGTTCCCTCCTTTCCGCCAAAATTGCTTTTGCCGTTAAGGACTGAGTGTGCCGTAACTGGTGACTAAGGTAGCTATACTCGAGATAATACTCTCTGATATGTTTAAGCCGGTAACAAATAGGTTGAACATTCAGCGGAGATTCAAGACTGTGTGGCCGGACAGCATGAAATAACTGTGCCGTAAGACCATGAGGTTCATCCTGTATGATTGCCGCCGTGCGTGACACGTACAGAGCCAGTGCTTTGCGCCGTATGTCAACCAATCCCATCCCTCCATGCATTGGGTGTAGCGCTGCTGTTCGTGCAGATACACGAAAGATCTCGCCTTTCCATAGAAATTTCGTAACTTTTGACATGATATTTTGAGCCACTCCTGCAGGAATAGGAAGAACCTGCGCCGTGTAGAAGGCCTTAGATAAAACACACGTATTAATCAACGTAATTCTGTCAAATTGGTTCAGACTTCTGTGGTAGTTATCAATTACTGCACCGTTGATTTTGTGAGCCACATCCCTCCAGTTCGCCGCCGTCATGTTTAATATTGACGCCTTCAACACTATCCCTAGAGCTTTCAGTTCACTGACGTGTGTGGCACACGAAATTTGAAGACGGTCTAGGCCTCGCAGATTTAAAAACTTGCTTTTCTGTTCATTGATGTGTGCTCCAGACGCCTGACAGTAGGTCTTGAGGACAGCTTCAAGCGCAGTGACGTCAGACTCATCTCTGATAACAATCCCAACATCATCCGCATAGGCTCCTGTTACGGACTTCACTCCTGAGATCGTTAAACCACTAAGCTTCGCCTGCAGGTGCGTGAGGAGCGGCTCGAGCGAAATGACGAACAGCAACATCGACAAGGGGCTGCCCTGAGGGACACCTCTGTCGATGAGGAGCCGTTTCGTGAGTTGCGAATTTACTGAAAATTTTGCAGTGATTCCGATGGCAACATTTTTTATTATTGCGATCGCGGACGGTAAGAAGCCCAAGCGCCGCAGTGTCTCTAGTAGGTACGTGTGGTTGACAAGATCAAATGCCTTAAAAAAATCGAGAAAGAGCAGACCACATTGTACGTTGCTGGCGTCAGCGAGCGCAATAATATCCCTATAAAAGGCAACCGTTTGCAGTATAGTCCGCCGAAAAGCACATGTTTGCTGTTTGCAAAGCATGTTGGAAGTGAGCGGCAGAAGCCTCATCTTAACTGCACGAGCTACAATCTTGTAATCGGAATTCAGTAGTGATATCGGCCGAAGATTTGTTACAGATTTTCCACCTCTGGTCTTAGGGAGGAGAACAATTTTACATTCTTTAAACTCTCCTGGAACAGACTGCCCCAGCAAGACCTCGTTCACCATGTCTGTGATCTTCGCTCCGAGTATGTGCCAGTACTTTTTATAAAATTCAATGGGAAGACCGTCAGGCCCAGGGGACTTGTTAGTAGGGGAACTGCAGATGATGTCGAAAACGTCTTCGTGACTGAAACCCGAAGAAAGACTTTCACTTTCGTCTGCAGTTATCCTCGAAGGAAGAACTTCAAGGAGTTGAGAAGCGCTGTCTGCATGGGGAGCGTTTGAAGTATAAGTCCTGACAAAGTAGCTGTAAAGTTCTCTGACGATATCGCGTTGATTTGTGACCGTCGTGCCATCTTCGAGTTTAAGTCCATCAATGAAAGCCCTCCTTCTATTCTTCGCGTGCTTGACAAGGTGATACAGGGCCACCGTTTCGTCTGCGCGTACTGATTTTACTTTGGATCGAACCTTAAGTCCTTCTAACTGCTCCCGTTTCAGACTGATTAACTTAGCTTTGATTCTCTGAATTTCCCCTATTCTAGTAGCCGTGGCATCCGCTCTGTCATACAAATCTCTTAATACGGAGTAATAAAATTCCATTGTCCTGCGAATTCCAGTAGCCCGTTCAATACCAAAGGACATAAGAACCCTGCGCAGTTTGGGCTTCGCTTTATAGGTCCACCATGCTATAATGCTAGGGAAGGCAGGAACAGTGCGGAGGCACTGTTCCCAAGCACGCCTGACGGCCTCCTCCAGGTCTGAGTCGGTTAATAATGAAAGATTAAGATGCCACTGATTTTTAAACCAGCGCGTGGGTTGTTGTTGTAAGTTGATACACGCAACCACGCCACTGTGGTCTGAGAAACTGGTAGGAATAGTTTCTACATTTAATAAGTTAGTTGCTAAGTTTTCAGACACATAAATCCTGTCGATCCTGCTACAGGAATTTCCAACGATGTGTGTGTACCTCACTAAAGTTGGGTACCGAGCTTCCCAGGTGTCCTTGAGTTTAAGATCATAAATAAGACGGTTTAAATCAGGTGAATAATTAAAATTCGGTGTCTGATCTTTTCCGGACAATACACAATTAAAATCACCTCCAATGATCAGCTGCGGAGGATTGTTCCGCAGTAAATAAATGATATCTTCCTTATAAAAGCGGGCTCTGTCAGCTCTACGAGTACTCCCGGAAGGCGCGTACAAATTAATAACAGTAACGCCAAAAATAGTGACACTCAGTCCTCGACCGGATTCTAATCTTTCAATGTGGGCAAACGGAATACCTTCCCTAATTAAGACGGCAGTCCCCACGTTCGTTTCTGGGGAAGAATTGATTATTGCAACAAAACCGGTAAGGTTTATTTGCTGCAAGGCCACCTCTTGTAAAAGGGCGATGTCTGTATCCGACTCGTAAAGATATTGTTGTAGAGCACGCACCTTGACGTCAGACCGGATCTTGTTAATATTTAACGTTGTTATTTTATATGCCTGTGACATACTGAGACCTATGCAGGAAGGGGGAGGAATTAATCATCGCCAACGGTCGGATCGTCATGCCATTCCATTTGTTTATCCGGTTGTAAAGCCAAGTCATGCTCGTTGTGTTTGCCCCCGGAATCTTTATTCTTAGTTTTCTTTCGGACAACGTTCACATTTGGTTGGATTCTGTTCCTGCGGCGCCCACTATGAGCCATCTCGGCAGACGGCGGCGTGGGCGGGTCGTGGGGAATGTCAACGGCCGACAACGGTCCCGACACTACGGCCGGAATCACTCGCGCCGTGTCCTCCGGCGGCAACCCAGCTGCGGAAGTACTTTCGCTGTCAACACGTTTGTTATCAAACTCCACATGAAGTGGTGTGTTGACATTTTCCGTCACCGACTGCTGTTTATGTTCGCGTTCCGTGTTATGACAACATTCCTGTTGTGTTGCCGTGTTGCGAGCCGCCGCCGTTGGCTGTTCGGCATCCTCAGCTAGAGGCGTGGTCTGTTTACTATCACGACTGTCTACGCCGTGGTGAACCCCTGCAGCGACCTGCTGTTCACATGTCGGTCGGTCCACCGGAACCTGTCGCTGTGGTTGGTTGGAGGGCCGACCATCCGTCCCCTGCGACGCCGCGACAGCAGCTGAAATGTCACTATGTGACATGCCAGAGGAAATATCGTCTACTAGAACGGAACTTTTTAAGAACTTAGTATCAGATCTACGTTCCTGCGAGTCCTGTCTCTTTGATTCTGGTGTACTGTGGGCTTCGTCCTCAGAACTACTCCCGTCACAAGTCCTACGCCGTTTGTTGGTAGCAGTGTCTCCGGTCGCAAGTGTCGGTTCGTCCGTACTTGTCCGAGGCAAGGTTGGAAAATCCTCAATGCGCACGACTTCCTGTTCATGCAACGCAGCTACACCCCCGGCTGTAGCACTTTCTGCCGCTTGATTATCGGTAATAATCTCCGCGAGCGTTAGCCGTTTCCGTTGCTGTAAGGAATTTTTTAAGACGAAAACCCGTTTAGGACAATCTTGACGCATGTGGCCACTCTCATTGCAGATGTGACACGTCAAAGTTTGACCAGAGTACGTAACTTGAACCCTGTAATCGCAAACCAGAATATGGGAAGGAATATTGACTTTCACATGCATATCTACTGACCGAACACCACTGAAACACTGCAAGCGATGTTGGCGAGACCAGCGTTCATTTCGAATCTGTTTGACATCCCCATACTTGCTTAACACATCTTTTAAATAACAATTTTCAACTTCCGGGGGCAAATTAAAAATACGTACATTTTTATATTCTACGTCGGCATTAGTAACGGTGACGGTACTTACAGAGTGATCCCGATGCCGGAATTCAACTCGCCCGCCATGCTTCATGAGTATCTTATCCAGCAACACAGGGTTCAGCAATTTGACAAAAAAACAATATTGCTCCATGTCGTAATATGCAGTGTGCACCTGATCAGAATTGATACCAATAACGTCCACTATCCAGTCATGAATTTCCAGTGATGTCGGTTGTACGTGACGGGTTGACTTTTCAAATTCAAAGCGGAGGGTACTTTTCCTGGGAAATAACCTGGCCATATCAGAAATTAACAAGCGGTCGAGGCCGCTAAATAATAACAAAGAAAACGGTTAGAAACTCCAAAACAATTAACGGAAAATTTCACTGCACTTATAACAGAAAGTAAACACAACACAAATATCACAACTCGCAAACTCTCCGGTTAACAGCGCTCTCAGCACGTCCGTGTAGCTCCGTGTCTCAAGCGCGACGAACCACTCGGCCACGACTGCTCGCAGCCAAACAGTTCCCTCGAATCGTGAAAACTCAAACCGTTCTGCGCAGTATGTTGACAGGAAACGAACTCCGTGCACTGATTACGGCAGGGCTACCAGCGCTACGAGACGAGCCATTACGGAAGCGTTAAAATCTTCGCCCGGACAGGGACTCGAACCCTGGACCCTTAGGTTAAAAGCCTAATGCTCTACCGACTGAGCTATCCGGGCTCACACTTGTTGGGGGATGGAGCAGCTGCAGGCAATGTGAATAACTGGAACGCGTAATTGCTGGCTTCTGGCGCAACTGGCGACTTCACCGACTTGCCACTGACGCTGGTAGCAGCCCAACAGCGGACCAGTGCCTCTTCTCCCTTTATCCCGGTGCTGACAGTAATTGCATCTCGTGCCTTTTTTCCCCGATTACGCTCGGTTGAAGCTCCGGAAGGAGGGCGACAAACGAGGGTTGGAGGGCCAAAACATGGAGGGTCGTGTGCGCAAAAACTTCGCTTCCGGTACCGGGAATCGAACCCTGGCCTCCTGGGTGAAAGCCAGGTATCCTAGCCACTAGACCACACCGGATTTGCTCGATAAGTGTCAGATTTACTCCCTCTCCTCTGGCATTTCGTGCTGAATCCGGACTCAGTGGTGTTCTCTGTTTGCGAGCATATTTGCGCCTACAGACTGGCATGGCGCACAGCTCGAAACTGACTATTCATTGCTGTTTGCATCATATTTTACTCATAACAGGGGAGGAGAAAGGTCAAAGCTGTACCTTGCCATAGCTGGATGTAAACATTTTGACGCTGAGGCGTGGACTCCTTGTGGATAACAAACGACAATTCAGTTCGTTCCCTAGCAACAGCAACGCCGTTAATTCAGCCATGATGTACAGCAAATTATATGCCCCGGGTGAGGATCGAACTCACGACCTTAAGATTATGAGACTTACGCGCTGCCCACTGCGCTACCGAGGCACGTCTGCAACCAACGTCCCAGGAAACTTGGTAAGCCTCGCATATTAGAGATAGACAGTTTGCGCTTTCTCAAGAATCTGTTGTGTTGCTACACGTGCTTTCCCGAATTGCTAGATTAAACTGCTGCCGCGGCTTTTCCAACGGAAAGCAGCACTGCCTGAGGTTACAGTACATCGCCCTTGCGGCACCTGAACACAGCGGCCTGTAGGGCCAGGTTGACGCTAGAGTTCAGAAATAGCACGCGTCCGTCCAAGTACGGTCTCTTGCGTGCTGCGTGTTTGGTTCTTCTCACAGCGAATCCTGCTATACATTTCTGAGGCTGACGCAGCTCAAACGAGCAATCGGCGCGGCAGCATTATAGCGAGAACAGCAAAACGATGCATCGGCCGGGAATCGAACCCGGGCCGCCCGCGTGGTAGGCGAACAACCTGCCGCTTTTTTTGTTGTTGTTCTCATTTTTTTAGTTGCATTTGTTGGGGGCGGTCGACCGTGCTTCCCGAGCATATTCCAGAGTAGCTGTCTGCAGGGAAAGTGGGATTGCCACCCAACGACGCCGGATACAACCGAAAAAAGTGCTACACACGCGGAGTCCCCCACTACACTGCCTTAAAGCGACCGCTCATCACTATCGTGTGAGTAACCTTGCGGCCGCGGCGACGAGTCTTGCCCAAAGACGCAGCGTGCGTGGAGGCGCTGCCCGAACGCGTGTGGATGCACCCTCCTACCTCGTAAAGCGCCTACAGCTACTATCACCGTGGGCCGCTGCCGGCGGGCGGGAAGCCGACACAGCGCGGCGTCACGGGCAGCGGCTGTGCGGTGGTGGTGTAATGGTGAGCATAGTTGCCTTCCAAGCAGTTGATCCGGGTTCGATTCCCGGCCACCGCAACGGGCGCAAATTTTTACGTATGAGTATGTGAGCCACGTGCTGTTAAATTAACGTTTTCTTTCCGTCGTTGCTCCACGCAGGCCATCCTGTAGTATGTCCCGACTTGTCCCGACTTTGCTCGGCTGACGCGAAAGCTGACGCTTGGAATTCGCCCTTATCAAGAGGACAGGCGATATAAACGGCTGTGAGAGGTGAGGTGTAGCGAAGTACCAAAACGACAGGCAAACTGCGAAATTTTCTGCTCCTTCTTCTTAAACAAAAAAATAAAAAAAAGAGACGCAGTCGGTAGGACTCGAACCTACGCTCCCAGAGGGAATCTGATTTCTAGTCAGACGCCTTAACCACTCGGCCACGACTGCTCGCAGCCAAACAGTTCCCTCGAATCGTGAAAACTCAAACCGTTCTGCGCAGTATGTTGACAGGAAACGAACTCCGTGCACTGATTACGGCAGGGCTACCAGCGCTACGAGACGAGCCATTACGGAAGCGTTAAAATCTTCGCCCGGACAGGGACTCGAACCCTGGACCCTTAGGTTAAAAGCCTAATGCTCTACCGACTGAGCTATCCGGGCTCACACTTGTTGGGGGATGGAGCAGCTGCAGGCAATGTGAATAACTGGAACGCGTAATTGCTGGCTTCTGGCGCAACTGGCGACTTCACCGACTTGCCACTGACGCTGGTAGCAGCCCAACAGCGGACCAGTGCCTCTTCTCCCTTTATCCCGGTGCTGACAGTAATTGCATCTCGTGCCTTTTTTCCCCGATTACGCTCGGTTGAAGCTCCGGAAGGAGGGCGACAAACGAGGGTTGGAGGGCCAAAACATGGAGGGTCGTGTGCGCAAAAACTTCGCTTCCGGTACCGGGAATCGAACCCTGGCCTCCTGGGTGAAAGCCAGGTATCCTAGCCACTAGACCACACCGGATTTGCTCGATAAGTGTCAGATTTACTCCCTCTCCTCTGGCATTTCGTGCTGAATCCGGACTCAGTGGTGTTCTCTGTTTGCGAGCATATTTGCGCCTACAGACTGGCATGGCGCACAGCTCGAAACTGACTATTCATTGCTGTTTGCATCATATTTTACTCATAACAGGGGAGGAGAAAGGTCAAAGCTGTACCTTGCCATAGCTGGATGTAAACATTTTGACGCTGAGGCGTGGACTCCTTGTGGATAACAAACGACAATTCAGTTCGTTCCCTAGCAACAGCAACGCCGTTAATTCAGCCATGATGTACAGCAAATTATATGCCCCGGGTGAGGATCGAACTCACGACCTTAAGATTATGAGACTTACGCGCTGCCCACTGCGCTACCGAGGCACGTCTGCAACCAACGTCCCAGGAAACTTGGTAAGCCTCGCATATTAGAGATAGACAGTTTGCGCTTTCTCAAGAATCTGTTGTGTTGCTACACGTGCTTTCCCGAATTGCTAGATTAAACTGCTGCCGCGGCTTTTCCAACGGAAAGCAGCACTGCCTGAGGTTACAGTACATCGCCCTTGCGGCACCTGAACACAGCGGCCTGTAGGGCCAGGCTGACGCTAGAGTTCAGAAATAGCACGCGTCCGTCCAAGTACGGTCTCTTGCGTGCTGCGTGTTTGGTTCTTCTCACAGCGAATCCTGCTATACATTTCTGAGGCTGACGCAGCTCAAACGAGCAATCGGCGCGGCAGCATTATAGCGAGAACAGCAAAACGATGCATCGGCCGGGAATCGAACCCGGGCCGCCCGCGTGGTAGGCGAACAACCTGCCGCTTTTTTTGTTGTTGTTCTCATTTTTTTAGTTGCATTTGTTGGGGGCGGTCGACCGTGCTTCCCGAGCATATTCCAGAGTAGCTGTCTGCAGGGAAAGTGGGATTGCCACCCAACGACGCCGGATACAACCGAAAAAAGTGCTACACACGCGGAGTCCCCCACTACACTGCCTTAAAGCGACCGCTCATCACTATCGTGTGAGTAACCTTGCGGCCGCGGCGACGAGTCTTGCCCAAAGACGCAGCGTGCGTGGAGGCGCTGCCCGAACGCGTGTGGATGCACCCTCCTACCTCGTAAAGCGCCTACAGCTACTATCACCGTGGGCCGCTGCCGGCGGGCGGGAAGCCGACACAGCGCGGCGTCACGGGCAGCGGCTGTGCGGTGGTGGTGTAATGGTGAGCATAGTTGCCTTCCAAGCAGTTGATCCGGGTTCGATTCCCGGCCACCGCAACGGGCGCAAATTTTTACGTATGAGTATGTGAGCCACGTGCTGTTAAATTAACGTTTTCTTTCCGTCGTTGCTCCACGCAGGCCATCCTGTAGTATGTCCCGACTTGTCCCGACTTTGCTCGGCTGACGCGAAAGCTGACGCTTGGAATTCGCCCTTATCAAAAGGACAGGCACTATAAACGGCTGAGAGAGGCGAGGTGTGGAGAGGTACCAAAACGACAGGCAATCTGCGAAATTTTCTGCTCGTTGTTCTTAAAGAAAAAAAACCGACGCAGTCGGTAGGACTCGAACCTACGCTCCCAGAGGGAATCTGATTTCTAGTCAGACGCCTTAACCACTCGGCCACGACTGCTCGTAACTGAAGTTTCCCTGGAATCGTGAAGAATCAAACCGGTCTGCGCAGAATGTTGACAGGAAACGAACTCCGTGCACTGATTACGGCAGGGTTACCATCGCTACGAGACGAGCCATTACGGAAACGTTAAAATCTTCGCCCGGACAGGGACTTGAACCTTGGACCCTTAGGTTAAAAGCCTAATGCTCTACCGACTGAGCTATCCGGGCTCACGCTCGTTGTGGATGGAGCGGCTGCAAGCAATGTAAATAACTGGAACGCGTGTGTAGGCGTACTACGGTAATTTCTGGCTTCTGGCGCAACTGGCGACTTCACCGACTTCCCACTGACGCTGGTAGCAGCCCAACAGCGGACCAGAGCCTCTTCTCCCTTTATTCCGGTGCCGACAGTAATTGCATCATGTGCCTGTTTTCCCCGATTACGTTCGGTCGAAGCTTCGGAAGGTGGGCGACAAACGACAGTTCGAAGGCCAAAACGTGGAGCGTTGTGTGCGCAAAAACTTCCGTTCCGGTACCGGGAATCGAACCCGGGCCTCCTGGGTGAAAGCCAGGTATCCTAGCCACTAGACCACACCGGATTTGCTCGATGAGCGTGAGGTTTTCTCCGTCTCCTCTCGTATTTCGTGCTGAATCTCGACTCAGTGCAGTTCTCCGTTTGCGAGCATATTTGCGCCTACAGACTGGCATGGCGCACAGCTCGAAATTGACTATTCATTATTTTACTCCTAACAAGGGAAGAGAAAGATCAAAGTTGTACGTTGTCATAATTGGAAATAAACATATTGACGCTGGGGCGTAGACTCCTTGTGGATAACGAACGACAATTAAGTTCGTTCCCTAGCAACAGCAACGCCGTTAATTCAGCCTTGATGTACAGCAAATTAAATGCCCCGGGTGAGGATTAAACTCACGACCTTAAGATTATGAGACTTACGCGCTACCTACTGCGCTACCGAGGCACGTTGCAAGTAACGTTACAGGAAACTTGGTAAGTCTCTCATATTAGAGATAGACAGTTTGCGCTTTCTCAAGAATCTGTTGTGTTGCTACACGTGCTTTCCCTACTTGCTAGATTAAACTGCTGCCGCAGCTTTTTCAACGGAACGCAGCACTGCCCGAGGTTACAGTACATCGCCCTTGCGGCACCTAAACACAGCGGCCTGTTGGGCCAGGCCGTCGTCAGAGTTCAGAAATAGCACGCGACCGTTCAAGTACGGTCTATTGCGTGCTGCGTGTATGGTTCTTCTCACAGCGAATCCCGCTATACATTCCTGAGGCTGACGCAGCTCAGGCGAAGAATCGGCGCGGCAGCATTATAGCGAGAACAGCAGAACGATGCATCGGCCGGGAATCGAACCCGGGCCGTCCGCATGCTAAGCGAGCATTCACCAATTTTATTTTTTTTTGTTCTCATTTCTTTCGTTGCATTTGTTGGGGGCGGACGTCCGATGGCGCCCGTTCATGTTCATCGTTGACTCGGTCTTTTATTACAGAGGGCAGATAACTCTCAGACCGAACACGCTGAGCTATCGTGCCGGCAAGCCTTAAGATTATGAGACTTACGCGCTGCCTACTGCACTGCTGAGGCACATGCCATTGAACCACCGATGCTCGACAAGCTGCCCGTGCTTCCCGAGTACTTTTCTGCAGGGGAAAGTGGGATTGCCACCCAGCGACGTCGGATACAACCGAAAAAAGTGCTACACACGCGGAGTGCTCCACTACACTGCCTTAAAACGAATGCTCATCTCTATCGTGTGAGTAACCTTGCGGCCGCGGCGGCTAGTCTTGCCCAAAGACGCAGCGTGCGTGGAGGCGCTACCCGAATGCGTGTGGATGCACCCTCCTACCTCGTAAAGCGCCTGCAGCTACTATCACCGTGGGCCGCTGCTGGCGGGCAGGAAGCCGACACAGCGGGGCGTTGCGAGCAGCGCCTGTGCGGTGGTGGTGTAATGGTGAGCATAGTTGCCTTCCAAGCAGTTGATCCGGGTTCGATTCCCGGCCGCCGCAAGTGGCGCTGGTTTTTTCGTATGAGTATGTGAGCCGCGTGCTGTTAAATGAAGGTTTTTTTCGTCGTAGCTCCACGCAGACCATCCTGTAGTATGTCCCGACTTGTCCCGACTTTGCTCGGCTGACGCGAAAGCTGACGCTTGGAATTCGCCCTTATCAAAAGGACAGGCACTATAAACGGCTGAGAGAGGCGAGGTGTGGAGAGGTACCAAAACGACAGGCAATCTGCGAAATTTTCTGCTCGTTGTTCTTAAAGAAAAAAACCGACGCAGTCGGTAGGACTCGAACCTACGCTCCCAGAGGGAATCTGATTTCTAGTCAGACGCCTTAACCACTCGGCCACGACTGCTCGTAACTGAAGTTTCCCTGGAATCGTGAAGAATCAAACCGGTCTGCGCAGAATGTTGACAGGAAACGAACTCCGTGCACTGATTACGGCAGGGTTACCATCGCTACGAGACGAGCCATTACGGAAACGTTAAAATCTTCGCCCGGACAGGGACTTGAACCCTGGACCCTTAGGTTAAAAGCCTAATGCTCTACCGACTGAGCTATCCGGGCTCACGCTCGTTGTGGATGGAGCGGCTGCAAGCAATGTAAATAACTGGAACGCGTGTGTAGGCGTACTACGGTAATTTCTGGCTTCTGGCGCAACTGGCGACTTCACCGACTTCCCACTGACGCTGGTAGCAGCCCAACAGCGGACCAGAGCCTCTTCTCCCTTTATTCCGGTGCCGACAGTAATTGCATCATGTGCCTGTTTTCCCCGATTACGTTCGGTCGAAGCTTCGGAAGGTGGGCGACAAACGACAGTTCGAAGGCCAAAACGTGGAGCGTTGTGTGCGCAAAAACTTCCGTTCCGGTACCGGGAATCGAACCCGGGCCTCCTGGGTGAAAGCCAGGTATCCTAGCCACTAGACCACACCGGATTTGCTCGATGAGCGTGAGGTTTTCTCCGTCTCCTCTCGTATTTCGTGCTGAATCTCGACTCAGTGCAGTTCTCCGTTTGCGAGCATATTTGCGCCTACAGACTGGCATGGCGCACAGCTCGAAATTGACTATTCATTATTTTACTCCTAACAAGGGAAGAGAAAGATCAAAGTTGTACGTTGTCATAATTGGAAATAAACATATTGACGCTGGGGCGTAGACTCCTTGTGGATAACGAACGACAATTAAGTTCGTTCCCTAGCAACAGCAACGCCGTTAATTCAGCCTTGATGTACAGCAAATTAAATGCCCCGGGTGAGGATTAAACTCACGACCTTAAGATTATGAGACTTACGCGCTACCTACTGCGCTACCGAGGCACGTTGCAAGTAACGTTACAGGAAACTTGGTAAGTCTCTCATATTAGAGATAGACAGTTTGCGCTTTCTCAAGAATCTGTTGTGTTGCTACACGTGCTTTCCCTACTTGCTAGATTAAACTGCTGCCGCAGCTTTTTCAACGGAACGCAGCACTGCCCGAGGTTACAGTACATCGCCCTTGCGGCACCTAAACACAGCGGCCTGTTGGGCCAGGCCGTCGTCAGAGTTCAGAAATAGCACGCGACCGTTCAAGTACGGTCTATTGCGTGCTGCGTGTATGGTTCTTCTCACAGCGAATCCCGCTATACATTCCTGAGGCTGACGCAGCTCAGGCGAAGAATCGGCGCGGCAGCATTATAGCGAGAACAGCAGAACGATGCATCGGCCGGGAATCGAACCCGGGCCGTCCGCATGCTAAGCGAGCATTCACCAATTTTATTTTTTTTTGTTCTCATTTCTTTCGTTGCATTTGTTGGGGGCGGACGTCCGATGGCGCCCGTTCATGTTCATCGTTGACTCGGTCTTTTATTACAGAGGGCAGATAACTCTCAGACCGAACACGCTGAGCTATCGTGCCGGCAAGCCTTAAGATTATGAGACTTACGCGCTGCCTACTGCACTGCTGAGGCACATGCCATTGAACCACCGATGCTCGACAAGCTGCCCGTGCTTCCCGAGTACTTTTCTGCAGGGGAAAGTGGGATTGCCACCCAGCGACGTCGGATACAACCGAAAAAAGTGCTACACACGCGGAGTGCTCCACTACACTGCCTTAAAACGAATGCTCATCTCTATCGTGTGAGTAACCTTGCGGCCGCGGCGGCTAGTCTTGCCCAAAGACGCAGCGTGCGTGGAGGCGCTACCCGAATGCGTGTGGATGCACCCTCCTACCTCGTAAAGCGCCTGCAGCTACTATCACCGTGGGCCGCTGCTGGCGGGCAGGAAGCCGACACAGCGGGGCGTTGCGAGCAGCGCCTGTGCGGTGGTGGTGTAATGGTGAGCATAGTTGCCTTCCAAGCAGTTGATCCGGGTTCGATTCCCGGCCGCCGCAAGTGGCGCTGGTTTTTTCGTATGAGTATGTGAGCCGCGTGCTGTTAAATGAAGGTTTTTTTCGTCGTAGCTCCACGCAGACCATCCTGTAGTATGTCCCGACTTGTCCCGACTTTGCTCGGCTGACGCGAAAGCTGACGCTTGGAATTCGCCCTTATCAAAAGGACAGGCACTATAAACGGCTGAGAGAGGCGAGGTGTGGAGAGGTACCAAAACGACAGGCAATCTGCGAAATTTTCTGCTCGTTGTTCTTAAAGAAAAAAACCGACGCAGTCGGTAGGACTCGAACCTACGCTCCCAGAGGGAATCTGATTTCTAGTCAGACGCCTTAACCACTCGGCCACGACTGCTCGTAACTGAAGTTTCCCTGGAATCGTGAAGAATCAAACCGGTCTGCGCAGAATGTTGACAGGAAACGAACTCCGTGCACTGATTACGGCAGGGTTACCATCGCTACGAGACGAGCCATTACGGAAACGTTAAAATCTTCGCCCGGACAGGGACTTGAACCCTGGACCCTTAGGTTAAAAGCCTAATGCTCTACCGACTGAGCTATCCGGGCTCACGCTCGTTGTGGATGGAGCGGCTGCAAGCAATGTAAATAACTGGAACGCGTGTGTAGGCGTACTACGGTAATTTCTGGCTTCTGGCGCAACTGGCGACTTCACCGACTTCCCACTGACGCTGGTAGCAGCCCAACAGCGGACCAGAGCCTCTTCTCCCTTTATTCCGGTGCCGACAGTAATTGCATCATGTGCCTGTTTTCCCCGATTACGTTCGGTCGAAGCTTCGGAAGGTGGGCGACAAACGACAGTTCGAAGGCCAAAACGTGGAGCGTTGTGTGCGCAAAAACTTCCGTTCCGGTACCGGGAATCGAACCCGGGCCTCCTGGGTGAAAGCCAGGTATCCTAGCCACTAGACCACACCGGATTTGCTCGATAAGCGTGAGGTTTTCTCCGTCTCCTCTCGTATTTCGTGCTGAATCTCGACTCAGTGCAGTTCTCCGTTTGCGAGCATATTTGCGCCTACAGACTGGCATGGCGCACAGCTCGAAATTGACTATTCATTATTTTACTCCTAACAAGGGAAGAGAAAGATCAAAGTTGTACGTTGTCATAATTGGAAATAAACATATTGACGCTGGGGCGTAGACTCCTTGTGGATAACGAACGACAATTAAGTTCGTTCCCTAGCAACAGCAACGCCGTTAATTCAGCCTTGATGTACAGCAAATTAAATGCCCCGGGTGAGGATCGAACTCACGACCTTAAGATTATGAGACTTACGCGCTACCTACTGCGCTACCGAGGCACGTTGCAAGTAACGTTACAGGAAACTTGGTAAGTCTCTCATATTAGAGATAGACAGTTTGCGCTTTCTCAAGAATCTGTTGTGTTGCTACACGTGCTTTCCCTACTTGCTAGATTAAACTGCTGCCGCAGCTTTTTCAACGGAACGCAGCACTGCCCGAGGTTACAGTACATCGCCCTTGCGGCACCTAAACACAGCGGCCTGTTGGGCCAGGCCGTCGTCAGAGTTCAGAAATAGCACGCGACCGTTCAAGTACGGTCTATTGCGTGCTGCGTGTATGGTTCTTCTCACAGCGAATCCCGCTATACATTCCTGAGGCTGACGCAGCTCAGGCGAAGAATCGGCGCGGCAGCATTATAGCGAGAACAGCAGAACGATGCATCGGCCGGGAATCGAACCCGGGCCGTCCGCATGCTAAGCGAGCATTCACCAATTTTTTTTTTTTTTGTTCTCATTTCTTTCGTTGCATTTGTTGGGGGCGGACGTCCGATGGCGCCCGTTCATGTTCATCGTTGACTCGGTCTTTTATTACAGAGGGCAGATAACTCTCAGACCGAACACGCTGAGCTATCGTGCCGGCAAGCCTTAAGATTATGAGACTTACGCGCTGCCTACTGCACTGCTGAGGCACATGCCATTGAACCACCGATGCTCGACAAGCTGCCCGTGCTTCCCGAGTACTTTTCTGCAGGGGAAAGTGGGATTGCCACCCAGCGACGTCGGATACAACCGAAAAAAGTGCTACACACGCGGAGTGCTCCACTACACTGCCTTAAAACGAATGCTCATCTCTATCGTGTGAGTAACCTTGCGGCCGCGGCGGCTAGTCTTGCCCAAAGACGCAGCGTGCGTGGAGGCGCTACCCGAATGCGTGTGGATGCACCCTCCTACCTCGTAAAGCGCCTGCAGCTACTATCACCGTGGGCCGCTGCTGGCGGGCAGGAAGCCGACACAGCGGGGCGTTGCGAGCAGCGCCTGTGCGGTGGTGGTGTAATGGTGAGCATAGTTGCCTTCCAAGCAGTTGATCCGGGTTCGATTCCCGGCCGCCGCAAGTGGCGCTGGTTTTTTCGTATGAGTATGTGAGCCGCGTGCTGTTAAATGAAGGTTTTTTTCGTCGTAGCTCCACGCAGACCATCCTGTAGTATGTCCCGACTTGTCCCGACTTTGCTCGGCTGACGCGAAAGCTGACGCTTGGAATTCGCCCTTATCAAAAGGACAGGCACTATAAACGGCTGAGAGAGGCGAGGTGTGGAGAGGTACCAAAACGACAGGCAATCTGCGAAATTTTCTGCTCGTTGTTCTTAAAGAAAAAAACCGACGCAGTCGGTAGGACTCGAACCTACGCTCCCAGAGGGAATCTGATTTCTAGTCAGACGCCTTAACCACTCGGCCACGACTGCTCGTAACTGAAGTTTCCCTGGAATCGTGAAGAATCAAACCGGTCTGCGCAGAATGTTGACAGGAAACGAACTCCGTGCACTGATTACGGCAGGGTTACCATCGCTACGAGACGAGCCATTACGGAAACGTTAAAATCTTCGCCCGGACAGGGACTTGAACCCTGGACCCTTAGGTTAAAAGCCTAATGCTCTACCGACTGAGCTATCCGGGCTCACGCTCGTTGTGGATGGAGCGGCTGCAAGCAATGTAAATAACTGGAACGCGTGTGTAGGCGTACTACGGTAATTTCTGGCTTCTGGCGCAACTGGCGACTTCACCGACTTCCCACTGACGCTGGTAGCAGCCCAACAGCGGACCAGAGCCTCTTCTCCCTTTATTCCGGTGCCGACAGTAATTGCATCATGTGCCTGTTTTCCCCGATTACGTTCGGTCGAAGCTTCGGAAGGTGGGCGACAAACGACAGTTCGAAGGCCAAAACGTGGAGCGTTGTGTGCGCAAAAACTTCCGTTCCGGTACCGGGAATCGAACCCGGGCCTCCTGGGTGAAAGCCAGGTATCCTAGCCACTAGACCACACCGGATTTGCTCGATAAGCGTGAGGTTTTCTCCGTCTCCTCTCGTATTTCGTGCTGAATCTCGACTCAGTGCAGTTCTCCGTTTGCGAGCATATTTGCGCCTACAGACTGGCATGGCGCACAGCTCGAAATTGACTATTCATTATTTTACTCCTAACAAGGGAAGAGAAAGATCAAAGTTGTACGTTGTCATAATTGGAAATAAACATATTGACGCTGGGGCGTAGACTCCTTGTGGATAACGAACGACAATTAAGTTCGTTCCCTAGCAACAGCAACGCCGTTAATTCAGCCTTGATGTACAGCAAATTAAATGCCCCGGGTGAGGATCGAACTCACGACCTTAAGATTATGACACTTACGCGCTACCTACTGCGCTACCGAGGCACGTTGCAAGTAACGTTACAGGAAACTTGGTAAGTCTCTCATATTAGAGATAGACAGTTTGCGCTTTCTCAAGAATCTGTTGTGTTGCTACACGTGCTTTCCCTACTTGCTAGATTAAACTGCTGCCGCAGCTTTTTCAACGGAACGCAGCACTGCCCGAGGTTACAGTACATCGCCCTTGCGGCACCTGAACACAGCGGCCTGTTGGGCCAGGCCGTCGTCAGAGTTCAGAAATAGCACGCGACCGTTCAAGTACGGTCTATTGCGTGCTGCGTGTATGGTTCTTCTCACAGCGAATCCCGCTATACATTCCTGAGGCTGACGCAGCTCAGGCGAAGAATCGGCGCGGCAGCATTATAGCGAGAACAGCAGAACGATGCATCGGCCGGGAATCGAACCCGGGCCGTCCGCATGCTAAGCGAGCATTCACCAATTTTATTTTTTTTTGTTCTCATTTCTTTCGTTGCATTTGTTGGGGGCGGACGTCCGATGGCGCCCGTTCATGTTCATCGTTGACTCGGTCTTTTATTACAGAGGGCAGATAACTCTCAGACCGAACACGCTGAGCTATCGTGCCGGCAAGCCTTAAGATTATGAGACTTACGCGCTGCCTACTGCACTGCTGAGGCACATGCCATTGAACCACCGATGCTCGACAAGCTGCCCGTGCTTCCCGAGTACTTTTCTGCAGGGGAAAGTGGGATTGCCACCCAGCGACGTCGGATACAACCGAAAAAAGTGCTACACACGCGGAGTGCTCCACTACACTGCCTTAAAACGAATGCTCATCTCTATCGTGTGAGTAACCTTGCGGCCGCGGCGGCTAGTCTTGCCCAAAGACGCAGCGTGCGTGGAGGCGCTACCCGAATGCGTGTGGATGCACCCTCCTACCTCGTAAAGCGCCTGCAGCTACTATCACCGTGGGCCGCTGCTGGCGGGCAGGAAGCCGACACAGCGGGGCGTTGCGAGCAGCGCCTGTGCGGTGGTGGTGTAATGGTGAGCATAGTTGCCTTCCAAGCAGTTGATCCGGGTTCGATTCCCGGCCGCCGCAAGTGGCGCTGGTTTTTTCGTATGAGTATGTGAGCCGCGTGCTGTTAAATGAAGGTTTTTTTCGTCGTAGCTCCACGCAGACCATCCTGTAGTATGTCCCGACTTGTCCCGACTTTGCTCGGCTGACGCGAAAGCTGACGCTTGGAATTCGCCCTTATCAAAAGGACAGGCACTATAAACGGCTGAGAGAGGCGAGGTGTGGAGAGGTACCAAAACGACAGGCAATCTGCGAAATTTTCTGCTCGTTGTTCTTAAAGAAAAAAACCGACGCAGTCGGTAGGACTCGAACCTACGCTCCCAGAGGGAATCTGATTTCTAGTCAGACGCCTTAACCACTCGGCCACGACTGCTCGTAACTGAAGTTTCCCTGGAATCGTGAAGAATCAAACCGGTCTGCGCAGAATGTTGACAGGAAACGAACTCCGTGCACTGATTACGGCAGGGTTACCATCGCTACGAGACGAGCCATTACGGAAACGTTAAAATCTTCGCCCGGACAGGGACTTGAACCCTGGACCCTTAGGTTAAAAGCCTAATGCTCTACCGACTGAGCTATCCGGGCTCACGCTCGTTGTGGATGGAGCGGCTGCAAGCAATGTAAATAACTGGAACGCGTGTGTAGGCGTACTACGGTAATTTCTGGCTTCTGGCGCAACTGGCGACTTCACCGACTTCCCACTGACGCTGGTAGCAGCCCAACAGCGGACCAGAGCCTCTTCTCCCTTTATTCCGGTGCCGACAGTAATTGCATCATGTGCCTGTTTTCCCCGATTACGTTCGGTCGAAGCTTCGGAAGGTGGGCGACAAACGACAGTTCGAAGGCCAAAACGTGGAGCGTTGTGTGCGCAAAAACTTCCGTTCCGGTACCGGGAATCGAACCCGGGCCTCCTGGGTGAAAGCCAGGTATCCTAGCCACTAGACCACACCGGATTTGCTCGATAAGCGTGAGGTTTTCTCCGTCTCCTCTCGTATTTCGTGCTGAATCTCGACTCAGTGCAGTTCTCCGTTTGCGAGCATATTTGCGCCTACAGACTGGCATGGCGCACAGCTCGAAATTGACTATTCATTATTTTACTCCTAACAAGGGAAGAGAAAGATCAAAGTTGTACGTTGTCATAATTGGAAATAAACATATTGACGCTGGGGCGTAGACTCCTTGTGGATAACGAACGACAATTAAGTTCGTTCCCTAGCAACAGCAACGCCGTTAATTCAGCCTTGATGTACAGCAAATTAAATGCCCCGGGTGAGGATCGAACTCACGACCTTAAGATTATGAGACTTACGCGCTACCTACTGCGCTACCGAGGCACGTTGCAAGTAACGTTACAGGAAACTTGGTAAGTCTCTCATATTAGAGATAGACAGTTTGCGCTTTCTCAAGAATCTGTTGTGTTGCTACACGTGCTTTCCCTACTTGCTAGATTAAACTGCTGCCGCAGCTTTTTCAACGGAACGCAGCACTGCCCGAGGTTACAGTACATCGCCCTTGCGGCACCTAAACACAGCGGCCTGTTGGGCCAGGCCGTCGTCAGAGTTCAGAAATAGCACGCGACCGTTCAAGTACGGTCTATTGCGTGCTGCGTGTATGGTTCTTCTCACAGCGAATCCCGCTATACATTCCTGAGGCTGACGCAGCTCAGGCGAAGAATCGGCGCGGCAGCATTATAGCGAGAACAGCAGAACGATGCATCGGCCGGGAATCGAACCCGGGCCGTCCGCATGCTAAGCGAGCATTCACCAATTTTTTTTTTTTTTGTTCTCATTTCTTTCGTTGCATTTGTTGGGGGCGGACGTCCGATGGCGCCCGTTCATGTTCATCGTTGACTCGGTCTTTTATTACAGAGGGCAGATAACTCTCAGACCGAACACGCTGAGCTATCGTGCCGGCAAGCCTTAAGATTATGAGACTTACGCGCTGCCTACTGCACTGCTGAGGCACATGCCATTGAACCACCGATGCTCGACAAGCTGCCCGTGCTTCCCGAGTACTTTTCTGCAGGGGAAAGTGGGATTGCCACCCAGCGACGTCGGATACAACCGAAAAAAGTGCTACACACGCGGAGTGCTCCACTACACTGCCTTAAAACGAATGCTCATCTCTATCGTGTGAGTAACCTTGCGGCCGCGGCGGCTAGTCTTGCCCAAAGACGCAGCGTGCGTGGAGGCGCTACCCGAATGCGTGTGGATGCACCCTCCTACCTCGTAAAGCGCCTGCAGCTACTATCACCGTGGGCCGCTGCTGGCGGGCAGGAAGCCGACACAGCGGGGCGTTGCGAGCAGCGCCTGTGCGGTGGTGGTGTAATGGTGAGCATAGTTGCCTTCCAAGCAGTTGATCCGGGTTCGATTCCCGGCCGCCGCAAGTGGCGCTGGTTTTTTCGTATGAGTATGTGAGCCGCGTGCTGTTAAATGAAGGTTTTTTTCGTCGTAGCTCCACGCAGACCATCCTGTAGTATGTCCCGACTTGTCCCGACTTTGCTCGGCTGACGCGAAAGCTGACGCTTGGAATTCGCCCTTATCAAAAGGACAGGCACTATAAACGGCTGAGAGAGGCGAGGTGTGGAGAGGTACCAAAACGACAGGCAATCTGCGAAATTTTCTGCTCGTTGTTCTTAAAGAAAAAAACCGACGCAGTCGGTAGGACTCGAACCTACGCTCCCAGAGGGAATCTGATTTCTAGTCAGACGCCTTAACCACTCGGCCACGACTGCTCGTAACTGAAGTTTCCCTGGAATCGTGAAGAATCAAACCGGTCTGCGCAGAATGTTGACAGGAAACGAACTCCGTGCACTGATTACGGCAGGGTTACCATCGCTACGAGACGAGCCATTACGGAAACGTTAAAATCTTCGCCCGGACAGGGACTTGAACCCTGGACCCTTAGGTTAAAAGCCTAATGCTCTACCGACTGAGCTATCCGGGCTCACGCTCGTTGTGGATGGAGCGGCTGCAAGCAATGTAAATAACTGGAACGCGTGTGTAGGCGTACTACGGTAATTTCTGGCTTCTGGCGCAACTGGCGACTTCACCGACTTCCCACTGACGCTGGTAGCAGCCCAACAGCGGACCAGAGCCTCTTCTCCCTTTATTCCGGTGCCGACAGTAATTGCATCATGTGCCTGTTTTCCCCGATTACGTTCGGTCGAAGCTTCGGAAGGTGGGCGACAAACGACAGTTCGAAGGCCAAAACGTGGAGCGTTGTGTGCGCAAAAACTTCCGTTCCGGTACCGGGAATCGAACCCGGGCCTCCTGGGTGAAAGCCAGGTATCCTAGCCACTAGACCACACCGGATTTGCTCGATAAGCGTGAGGTTTTCTCCGTCTCCTCTCGTATTTCGTGCTGAATCTCGACTCAGTGCAGTTCTCCGTTTGCGAGCATATTTGCGCCTACAGACTGGCATGGCGCACAGCTCGAAATTGACTATTCATTATTTTACTCCTAACAAGGGAAGAGAAAGATCAAAGTTGTACGTTGTCATAATTGGAAATAAACATATTGACGCTGGGGCGTAGACTCCTTGTGGATAACGAACGACAATTAAGTTCGTTCCCTAGCAACAGCAACGCCGTTAATTCAGCCTTGATGTACAGCAAATTAAATGCCCCGGGTGAGGATCGAACTCACGACCTTAAGATTATGACACTTACGCGCTACCTACTGCGCTACCGAGGCACGTTGCAAGTAACGTTACAGGAAACTTGGTAAGTCTCTCATATTAGAGATAGACAGTTTGCGCTTTCTCAAGAATCTGTTGTGTTGCTACACGTGCTTTCCCTACTTGCTAGATTAAACTGCTGCCGCAGCTTTTTCAACGGAACGCAGCACTGCCCGAGGTTACAGTACATCGCCCTTGCGGCACCTGAACACAGCGGCCTGTTGGGCCAGGCCGTCGTCAGAGTTCAGAAATAGCACGCGACCGTTCAAGTACGGTCTATTGCGTGCTGCGTGTATGGTTCTTCTCACAGCGAATCCCGCTATACATTCCTGAGGCTGACGCAGCTCAGGCGAAGAATCGGCGCGGCAGCATTATAGCGAGAACAGCAGAACGATGCATCGGCCGGGAATCGAACCCGGGCCGTCCGCATGCTAAGCGAGCATTCACCAATTTTATTTTTTTTTGTTCTCATTTCTTTCGTTGCATTTGTTGGGGGCGGACGTCCGATGGCGCCCGTTCATGTTCATCGTTGACTCGGTCTTTTATTACAGAGGGCAGATAACTCTCAGACCGAACACGCTGAGCTATCGTGCCGGCAAGCCTTAAGATTATGAGACTTACGCGCTGCCTACTGCACTGCTGAGGCACATGCCATTGAACCACCGATGCTCGACAAGCTGCCCGTGCTTCCCGAGTACTTTTCTGCAGGGGAAAGTGGGATTGCCACCCAGCGACGTCGGATACAACCGAAAAAAGTGCTACACACGCGGAGTGCTCCACTACACTGCCTTAAAACGAATGCTCATCTCTATCGTGTGAGTAACCTTGCGGCCGCGGCGGCTAGTCTTGCCCAAAGACGCAGCGTGCGTGGAGGCGCTACCCGAATGCGTGTGGATGCACCCTCCTACCTCGTAAAGCGCCTGCAGCTACTATCACCGTGGGCCGCTGCTGGCGGGCAGGAAGCCGACACAGCGGGGCGTTGCGAGCAGCGCCTGTGCGGTGGTGGTGTAATGGTGAGCATAGTTGCCTTCCAAGCAGTTGATCCGGGTTCGATTCCCGGCCGCCGCAAGTGGCGCTGGTTTTTTCGTATGAGTATGTGAGCCGCGTGCTGTTAAATGAAGGTTTTTTTCGTCGTAGCTCCACGCAGACCATCCTGTAGTATGTCCCGACTTGTCCCGACTTTGCTCGGCTGACGCGAAAGCTGACGCTTGGAATTCGCCCTTATCAAAAGGACAGGCACTATAAACGGCTGAGAGAGGCGAGGTGTGGAGAGGTACCAAAACGACAGGCAATCTGCGAAATTTTCTGCTCGTTGTTCTTAAAGAAAAAAACCGACGCAGTCGGTAGGACTCGAACCTACGCTCCCAGAGGGAATCTGATTTCTAGTCAGACGCCTTAACCACTCGGCCACGACTGCTCGTAACTGAAGTTTCCCTGGAATCGTGAAGAATCAAACCGGTCTGCGCAGAATGTTGACAGGAAACGAACTCCGTGCACTGATTACGGCAGGGTTACCATCGCTACGAGACGAGCCATTACGGAAACGTTAAAATCTTCGCCCGGACAGGGACTTGAACCCTGGACCCTTAGGTTAAAAGCCTAATGCTCTACCGACTGAGCTATCCGGGCTCACGCTCGTTGTGGATGGAGCGGCTGCAAGCAATGTAAATAACTGGAACGCGTGTGTAGGCGTACTACGGTAATTTCTGGCTTCTGGCGCAACTGGCGACTTCACCGACTTCCCACTGACGCTGGTAGCAGCCCAACAGCGGACCAGAGCCTCTTCTCCCTTTATTCCGGTGCCGACAGTAATTGCATCATGTGCCTGTTTTCCCCGATTACGTTCGGTCGAAGCTTCGGAAGGTGGGCGACAAACGACAGTTCGAAGGCCAAAACGTGGAGCGTTGTGTGCGCAAAAACTTCCGTTCCGGTACCGGGAATCGAACCCGGGCCTCCTGGGTGAAAGCCAGGTATCCTAGCCACTAGACCACACCGGATTTGCTCGATAAGCGTGAGGTTTTCTCCGTCTCCTCTCGTATTTCGTGCTGAATCTCGACTCAGTGCAGTTCTCCGTTTGCGAGCATATTTGCGCCTACAGACTGGCATGGCGCACAGCTCGAAATTGACTATTCATTATTTTACTCCTAACAAGGGAAGAGAAAGATCAAAGTTGTACGTTGTCATAATTGGAAATAAACATATTGACGCTGGGGCGTAGACTCCTTGTGGATAACGAACGACAATTAAGTTCGTTCCCTAGCAACAGCAACGCCGTTAATTCAGCCTTGATGTACAGCAAATTAAATGCCCCGGGTGAGGATCGAACTCACGACCTTAAGATTACGAGACTTACGCGCTACCTACTGCGCTACCGAGGCACGTTGCAAGTAACGTTACAGGAAACTTGGTAAGTCTCTCATATTAGAGATAGACAGTTTGCGCTTTCTCAAGAATCTGTTGTGTTGCTACACGTGCTTTCCCTACTTGCTAGATTAAACTGCTGCCGCAGCTTTTTCAACGGAACGCAGCACTGCCCGAGGTTACAGTACATCGCCCTTGCGGCACCTAAACACAGCGGCCTGTTGGGCCAGGCCGTCGTCAGAGTTCAGAAATAGCACGCGACCGTTCAAGTACGGTCTATTGCGTGCTGCGTGTATGGTTCTTCTCACAGCGAATCCCGCTATACATTCCTGAGGCTGACGCAGCTCAGGCGAAGAATCGGCGCGGCAGCATTATAGCGAGAACAGCAGAACGATGCATCGGCCGGGAATCGAACCCGGGCCGTCCGCATGCTAAGCGAGCATTCACCAATTTTATTTTTTTTTGTTCTCATTTCTTTCGTTGCATTTGTTGGGGGCGGACGTCCGATGGCGCCCGTTCATGTTCATCGTTGACTCGGTCTTTTATTACAGAGGGCAGATAACTCTCAGACCGAACACGCTGAGCTATCGTGCCGGCAAGCCTTAAGATTATGAGACTTACGCGCTGCCTACTGCACTGCTGAGGCACATGCCATTGAACCACCGATGCTCGACAAGCTGCCCGTGCTTCCCGAGTACTTTTCTGCAGGGGAAAGTGGGATTGCCACCCAGCGACGTCGGATACAACCGAAAAAAGTGCTGCACACGCGGAGTGCTCCACTACACTGCCTTAAAACGAATGCTCATCTCTATCGTGTGAGTAACCTTGCGGCCGCGGCGGCTAGTCTTGCCCAAAGACGCAGCGTGCGTGGAGGCGCTACCCGAATGCGTGTGGATGCACCCTCCTACCTCGTAAAGCGCCTGCAGCTACTATCACCGTGGGCCGCTGCTGGCGGGCAGGAAGCCGACACAGCGGGGCGTTGCGAGCAGCGCCTGTGCGGTGGTGGTGTAATGGTGAGCATAGTTGCCTTCCAAGCAGTTGATCCGGGTTCGATTCCCGGCCGCCGCAAGTGGCGCTGGTTTTTTCGTATGAGTATGTGAGCCGCGTGCTGTTAAATGAAGGTTTTTTTCGTCGTAGCTCCACGCAGACCATCCTGTAGTATGTCCCGACTTGTCCCGACTTTGCTCGGCTGACGCGAAAGCTGACGCTTGGAATTCGCCCTTATCAAAAGGACAGGCACTATAAACGGCTGAGAGAGGCGAGGTGTGGAGAGGTACCAAAACGACAGGCAATCTGCGAAATTTTCTGCTCGTTGTTCTTAAAGAAAAAAACCGACGCAGTCGGTAGGACTCGAACCTACGCTCCCAGAGGGAATCTGATTTCTAGTCAGACGCCTTAACCACTCGGCCACGACTGCTCGTAACTGAAGTTTCCCTGGAATCGTGAAGAATCAAACCGGTCTGCGCAGAATGTTGACAGGAAACGAACTCCGTGCACTGATTACGGCAGGGTTACCATCGCTACGAGACGAGCCATTACGGAAACGTTAAAATCTTCGCCCGGACAGGGACTTGAACCCTGGACCCTTAGGTTAAAAGCCTAATGCTCTACCGACTGAGCTATCCGGGCTCACGCTCGTTGTGGATGGAGCGGCTGCAAGCAATGTAAATAACTGGAACGCGTGTGTAGGCGTACTACGGTAATTTCTGGCTTCTGGCGCAACTGGCGACTTCACCGACTTCCCACTGACGCTGGTAGCAGCCCAACAGCGGACCAGAGCCTCTTCTCCCTTTATTCCGGTGCCGACAGTAATTGCATCATGTGCCTGTTTTCCCCGATTACGTTCGGTCGAAGCTTCGGAAGGTGGGCGACAAACGACAGTTCGAAGGCCAAAACGTGGAGCGTTGTGTGCGCAAAAACTTCCGTTCCGGTACCGGGAATCGAACCCGGGCCTCCTGGGTGAAAGCCAGGTATCCTAGCCACTAGACCACACCGGATTTGCTCGATAAGCGTGAGGTTTTCTCCGTCTCCTCTCGTATTTCGTGCTGAATCTCGACTCAGTGCAGTTCTCCGTTTGCGAGCATATTTGCGCCTACAGACTGGCATGGCGCACAGCTCGAAATTGACTATTCATTATTTTACTCCTAACAAGGGAAGAGAAAGATCAAAGTTGTACGTTGTCATAATTGGAAATAAACATATTGACGCTGGGGCGTAGACTCCTTGTGGATAACGAACGACAATTAAGTTCGTTCCCTAGCAACAGCAACGCCGTTAATTCAGCCTTGATGTACAGCAAATTAAATGCCCCGGGTGAGGATCGAACTCACGACCTTAAGATTATGACACTTACGCGCTACCTACTGCGCTACCGAGGCACGTTGCAAGTAACGTTACAGGAAACTTGGTAAGTCTCTCATATTAGAGATAGACAGTTTGCGCTTTCTCAAGAATCTGTTGTGTTGCTACACGTGCTTTCCCTACTTGCTAGATTAAACTGCTGCCGCAGCTTTTTCAACGGAACGCAGCACTGCCCGAGGTTACAGTACATCGCCCTTGCGGCACCTAAACACAGCGGCCTGTTGGGCCAGGCCGTCGTCAGAGTTCAGAAATAGCACGCGACCGTTCAAGTACGGTCTATTGCGTGCTGCGTGTATGGTTCTTCTCACAGCGAATCCCGCTATACATTCCTGAGGCTGACGCAGCTCAGGCGAAGAATCGGCGCGGCAGCATTATAGCGAGAACAGCAGAACGATGCATCGGCCGGGAATCGAACCCGGGCCGTCCGCATGCTAAGCGAGCATTCACCAATTTTTTTTTTTTTGTTCTCATTTCTTTCGTTGCATTTGTTGGGGGCGGACGTCCGATGGCGCCCGTTCATGTTCATCGTTGACTCGGTCTTTTATTACAGAGGGCAGATAACTCTCAGACCGAACACGCTGAGCTATCGTGCCGGCAAGCCTTAAGATTATGAGACTTACGCGCTGCCTACTGCACTGCTGAGGCACATGCCATTGAACCACCGATGCTCGACAAGCTGCCCGTGCTTCCCGAGTACTTTTCTGCAGGGGAAAGTGGGATTGCCACCCAGCGACGTCGGATACAACCGAAAAAAGTGCTACACACGCGGAGTGCTCCACTACACTGCCTTAAAACGAATGCTCATCTCTATCGTGTGAGTAACCTTGCGGCCGCGGCGGCTAGTCTTGCCCAAAGACGCAGCGTGCGTGGAGGCGCTACCCGAATGCGTGTGGATGCACCCTCCTACCTCGTAAAGCGCCTGCAGCTACTATCACCGTGGGCCGCTGCTGGCGGGCAGGAAGCCGACACAGCGGGGCGTTGCGAGCAGCGCCTGTGCGGTGGTGGTGTAATGGTGAGCATAGTTGCCTTCCAAGCAGTTGATCCGGGTTCGATTCCCGGCCGCCGCAAGTGGCGCTGGTTTTTTCGTATGAGTATGTGAGCCGCGTGCTGTTAAATGAAGGTTTTTTTCGTCGTAGCTCCACGCAGACCATCCTGTAGTATGTCCCGACTTGTCCCGACTTTGCTCGGCTGACGCGAAAGCTGACGCTTGGAATTCGCCCTTATCAAAAGGACAGGCACTATAAACGGCTGAGAGAGGCGAGGTGTGGAGAGGTACCAAAACGACAGGAAATCTGCGAAATTTTCTGCTAGTTGTTCTTAAAGAAAAAAACCGACGCAGTCGGTAGGACTCGAACCTACGCTCCCAGAGGGAATCTGATTTCTAGTCAGACGCCTTAACCACTCGGCCACGACTGCTCGTAACTGAAGTTTCCCTGGAATCGTGAAGAATCAAACCGGTCTGCGCAGAATGTTGACAGGAAACGAACTCCGTGCACTGATTACGGCAGGGTTACCATCGCTACGAGACGAGCCATTACGGAAACGTTAAAATCTTCGCCCGGACAGGGACTTGAACCCTGGACCCTTAGGTTAAAAGCCTAATGCTCTACCGACTGAGCTATCCGGGCTCACGCTCGTTGTGGATGGAGCGGCTGCAAGCAATGTAAATAACTGGAACGCGTGTGTAGGCGTACTACGGTAATTTCTGGCTTCTGGCGCAACTGGCGACTTCACCGACTTCCCACTGACGCTGGTAGCAGCCCAACAGCGGACCAGAGCCTCTTCTCCCTTTATTCCGGTGCCGACAGTAATTGCATCATGTGCCTGTTTTCCCCGATTACGTTCGGTCGAAGCTTCGGAAGGTGGGCGACAAACGACAGTTCGAAGGCCAAAACGTGGAGCGTTGTGTGCGCAAAAACTTCCGTTCCGGTACCGGGAATCGAACCCGGGCCTCCTGGGTGAAAGCCAGGTATCCTAGCCACTAGACCACACCGGATTTGCTCGATAAGCGTGAGGTTTTCTCCGTCTCCTCTCGTATTTCGTGCTGAATCTCGACTCAGTGCAGTTCTCCGTTTGCGAGCATATTTGCGCCTACAGACTGGCATGGCGCACAGCTCGAAATTGACTATTCATTATTTTACTCCTAACAAGGGAAGAGAAAGATCAAAGTTGTACGTTGTCATAATTGGAAATAAACATATTGACGCTGGGGCGTAGACTCCTTGTGGATAACGAACGACAATTAAGTTCGTTCCCTAGCAACAGCAACGCCGTTAATTCAGCCTTGATGTACAGCAAATTAAATGCCCCGGGTGAGGATCGAACTCACGACCTTAAGATTATGAGACTTACGCGCTACCCACTGCGCTACCGAGGCACGTTGCAAGTAACGTTACAGGAAACTTGGTAAGTCTCTCATATTAGAGATAGACAGTTTGCGCTTTCTCAAGAATCTGTTGTGTTGCTACACGTGCTTTCCCTACTTGCTAGATTAAACTGCTGCCGCAGCTTTTTCAACGGAACGCAGCACTGCCCGAGGTTACAGTACATCGCCCTTGCGGCACCTAAACACAGCGGCCTGTTGGGCCAGGCCGTCGTCAGAGTTCAGAAATAGCACGCGACCGTTCAAGTACGGTCTATTGCGTGCTGCGTGTATGGTTCTTCTCACAGCGAATCCCGCTATACATTCCTGAGGCTGACGCAGCTCAGGCGAAGAATCGGCGCGGCAGCATTATAGCGAGAACAGCAGAACGATGCATCGGCCGGGAATCGAACCCGGGCCGTCCGCATGCTAAGCGAGCATTCACCAATTTTATTTTTTTTTGTTCTCATTTCTTTCGTTGCATTTGTTGGGGGCGGACGTCCGATGGCGCCCGTTCATGTTCATCGTTGACTCGGTCTTTTATTACAGAGGGCAGATAACTCTCAGACCGAACACGCTGAGCTATCGTGCCGGCAAGCCTTAAGATTATGAGACTTACGCGCTGCCTACTGCACTGCTGAGGCACATGCCATTGAACCACCGATGCTCGACAAGCTGCCCGTGCTTCCCGAGTACTTTTCTGCAGGGGAAAGTGGGATTGCCACCCAGCGACGTCGGATACAACCGAAAAAAGTGCTACACACGCGGAGTGCTCCACTACACTGCCTTAAAACGAATGCTCATCTCTATCGTGTGAGTAACCTTGCGGCCGCGGCGGCTAGTCTTGCCCAAAGACGCAGCGTGCGTGGAGGCGCTACCCGAATGCGTGTGGATGCACCCTCCTACCTCGTAAAGCGCCTGCAGCTACTATCACCGTGGGCCGCTGCTGGCGGGCAGGAAGCCGACACAGCGGGGCGTTGCGAGCAGCGCCTGTGCGGTGGTGGTGTAATGGTGAGCATAGTTGCCTTCCAAGCAGTTGATCCGGGTTCGATTCCCGGCCGCCGCAAGTGGCGCTGGTTTTTTCGTATGAGTATGTGAGCCGCGTGCTGTTAAATGAAGGTTTTTTTCGTCGTAGCTCCACGCAGACCATCCTGTAGTATGTCCCGACTTGTCCCGACTTTGCTCGGCTGACGCGAAAGCTGACGCTTGGAATTCGCCCTTATCAAAAGGACAGGCACTATAAACGGCTGAGAGAGGCGAGGTGTGGAGAGGTACCAAAACGACAGGAAATCTGCGAAATTTTCTGCTAGTTGTTCTTAAAGAAAAAAACCGACGCAGTCGGTAGGACTCGAACCTACGCTCCCAGAGGGAATCTGATTTCTAGTCAGACGCCTTAACCACTCGGCCACGACTGCTCGTAACTGAAGTTTCCCTGGAATCGTGAAGAATCAAACCGGTCTGCGCAGAATGTTGACAGGAAACGAACTCCGTGCACTGATTACGGCAGGGTTACCATCGCTACGAGACGAGCCATTACGGAAACGTTAAAATCTTCGCCCGGACAGGGACTTGAACCCTGGACCCTTAGGTTAAAAGCCTAATGCTCTACCGACTGAGCTATCCGGGCTCACGCTCGTTGTGGATGGAGCGGCTGCAAGCAATGTAAATAACTGGAACGCGTGTGTAGGCGTACTACGGTAATTTCTGGCTTCTGGCGCAACTGGCGACTTCACCGACTTCCCACTGACGCTGGTAGCAGCCCAACAGCGGACCAGAGCCTCTTCTCCCTTTATTCCGGTGCCGACAGTAATTGCATCATGTGCCTGTTTTCCCCGATTACGTTCGGTCGAAGCTTCGGAAGGTGGGCGACAAACGACAGTTCGAAGGCCAAAACGTGGAGCGTTGTGTGCGCAAAAACTTCCGTTCCGGTACCGGGAATCGAACCCGGGCCTCCTGGGTGAAAGCCAGGTATCCTAGCCACTAGACCACACCGGATTTGCTCGATAAGCGTGAGGTTTTCTCCGTCTCCTCTCGTATTTCGTGCTGAATCTCGACTCAGTGCAGTTCTCCGTTTGCGAGCATATTTGCGCCTACAGACTGGCATGGCGCACAGCTCGAAATTGACTATTCATTATTTTACTCCTAACAAGGGAAGAGAAAGATCAAAGTTGTACGTTGTCATAATTGGAAATAAACATATTGACGCTGGGGCGTAGACTCCTTGTGGATAACGAACGACAATTAAGTTCGTTCCCTAGCAACAGCAACGCCGTTAATTCAGCCTTGATGTACAGCAAATTAAATGCCCCGGGTGAGGATCGAACTCACGACCTTAAGATTACGACACTTACGCGCTACCTACTGCGCTACCGAGGCACGTTGCAAGTAACGTTACAGGAAACTTGGTAAGTCTCTCATATTAGAGATAGACAGTTTGCGCTTTCTCAAGAATCTGTTGTGTTGCTACACGTGCTTTCCCTACTTGCTAGATTAAACTGCTGCCGCAGCTTTTTCAACGGAACGCAGCACTGCCCGAGGTTACAGTACATCGCCCTTGCGGCACCTAAACACAGCGGCCTGTTGGGCCAGGCCGTCGTCAGAGTTCAGAAATAGCACGCGACCGTTCAAGTACGGTCTATTGCGTGCTGCGTGTATGGTTCTTCTCACAGCGAATCCCGCTATACATTCCTGAGGCTGACGCAGCTCAGGCGAAGAATCGGCGCGGCAGCATTATAGCGAGAACAGCAGAACGATGCATCGGCCGGGAATCGAACCCGGGCCGTCCGCATGCTAAGCGAGCATTCACCAATTTTTTTTTTTTGTTCTCATTTCTTTCGTTGCATTTGTTGGGGGCGGACGTCCGATGGCGCCCGTTCATGTTCATCGTTGACTCGGTCTTTTATTACAGAGGGCAGATAACTCTCAGACCGAACACGCTGAGCTATCGTGCCGGCAAGCCTTAAGATTATGAGACTTACGCGCTGCCTACTGCACTGCTGAGGCACATGCCATTGAACCACCGATGCTCGACAAGCTGCCCGTGCTTCCCGAGTACTTTTCTGCAGGGGAAAGTGGGATTGCCACCCAGCGACGTCGGATACAACCGAAAAAAGTGCTACACACGCGGAGTGCTCCACTACACTGCCTTAAAACGAATGCTCATCTCTATCGTGTGAGTAACCTTGCGGCCGCGGCGGCTAGTCTTGCCCAAAGACGCAGCGTGCGTGGAGGCGCTACCCGAATGCGTGTGGATGCACCCTCCTACCTCGTAAAGCGCCTGCAGCTACTATCACCGTGGGCCGCTGCTGGCGGGCAGGAAGCCGACACAGCGGGGCGTTGCGAGCAGCGCCTGTGCGGTGGTGGTGTAATGGTGAGCATAGTTGCCTTCCAAGCAGTTGATCCGGGTTCGATTCCCGGCCGCCGCAAGTGGCGCTGGTTTTTTCGTATGAGTATGTGAGCCGCGTGCTGTTAAATGAAGGTTTTTTTCGTCGTAGCTCCACGCAGACCATCCTGTAGTATGTCCCGACTTGTCCCGACTTTGCTCGGCTGACGCGAAAGCTGACGCTTGGAATTCGCCCTTATCAAAAGGACAGGCACTATAAACGGCTGAGAGAGGCGAGGTGTGGAGAGGTACCAAAACGACAGGAAATCTGCGAAATTTTCTGCTAGTTGTTCTTAAAGAAAAAAACCGACGCAGTCGGTAGGACTCGAACCTACGCTCCCAGAGGGAATCTGATTTCTAGTCAGACGCCTTAACCACTCGGCCACGACTGCTCGTAACTGAAGTTTCCCTGGAATCGTGAAGAATCAAACCGGTCTGCGCAGAATGTTGACAGGAAACGAACTCCGTGCACTGATTACGGCAGGGTTACCATCGCTACGAGACGAGCCATTACGGAAACGTTAAAATCTTCGCCCGGACAGGGACTTGAACCCTGGACCCTTAGGTTAAAAGCCTAATGCTCTACCGACTGAGCTATCCGGGCTCACGCTCGTTGTGGATGGAGCGGCTGCAAGCAATGTAAATAACTGGAACGCGTGTGTAGGCGTACTACGGTAATTTCTGGCTTCTGGCGCAACTGGCGACTTCACCGACTTCCCACTGACGCTGGTAGCAGCCCAACAGCGGACCAGAGCCTCTTCTCCCTTTATTCCGGTGCCGACAGTAATTGCATCATGTGCCTGTTTTCCCCGATTACGTTCGGTCGAAGCTTCGGAAGGTGGGCGACAAACGACAGTTCGAAGGCCAAAACGTGGAGCGTTGTGTGCGCAAAAACTTCCGTTCCGGTACCGGGAATCGAACCCGGGCCTCCTGGGTGAAAGCCAGGTATCCTAGCCACTAGACCACACCGGATTTGCTCGATAAGCGTGAGGTTTTCTCCGTCTCCTCTCGTATTTCGTGCTGAATCTCGACTCAGTGCAGTTCTCCGTTTGCGAGCATATTTGCGCCTACAGACTGGCATGGCGCACAGCTCGAAATTGACTATTCATTATTTTACTCCTAACAAGGGAAGAGAAAGATCAAAGTTGTACGTTGTCATAATTGGAAATAAACATATTGACGCTGGGGCGTAGACTCCTTGTGGATAACGAACGACAATTAAGTTCGTTCCCTAGCAACAGCAACGCCGTTAATTCAGCCTTGATGTACAGCAAATTAAATGCCCCGGGTGAGGATCGAACTCACGACCTTAAGATTATGACACTTACGCGCTACCTACTGCGCTACCGAGGCACGTTGCAAGTAACGTTACAGGAAACTTGGTAAGTCTCTCATATTAGAGATAGACAGTTTGCGCTTTCTCAAGAATCTGTTGTGTTGCTACACGTGCTTTCCCTACTTGCTAGATTAAACTGCTGCCGCAGCTTTTTCAACGGAACGCAGCACTGCCCGAGGTTACAGTACATCGCCCTTGCGGCACCTAAACACAGCGGCCTGTTGGGCCAGGCCGTCGTCAGAGTTCAGAAATAGCACGCGACCGTTCAAGTACGGTCTATTGCGTGCTGCGTGTATGGTTCTTCTCACAGCGAATCCCGCTATACATTCCTGAGGCTGACGCAGCTCAGGCGAAGAATCGGCGCGGCAGCATTATAGCGAGAACAGCAGAACGATGCATCGGCCGGGAATCGAACCCGGGCCGTCCGCATGCTAAGCGAGCATTCACCAATTTTTTTTTTTTGTTCTCATTTCTTTCGTTGCATTTGTTGGGGGCGGACGTCCGATGGCGCCCGTTCATGTTCATCGTTGACTCGGTCTTTTATTACAGAGGGCAGATAACTCTCAGACCGAACACGCTGAGCTATCGTGCCGGCAAGCCTTAAGATTATGAGACTTACGCGCTGCCTACTGCACTGCTGAGGCACATGCCATTGAACCACCGATGCTCGACAAGCTGCCCGTGCTTCCCGAGTACTTTTCTGCAGGGGAAAGTGGGATTGCCACCCAGCGACGTCGGATACAACCGAAAAAAGTGCTACACACGCGGAGTGCTCCACTACACTGCCTTAAAACGAATGCTCATCTCTATCGTGTGAGTAACCTTGCGGCCGCGGCGGCTAGTCTTGCCCAAAGACGCAGCGTGCGTGGAGGCGCTACCCGAATGCGTGTGGATGCACCCTCCTACCTCGTAAAGCGCCTGCAGCTACTATCACCGTGGGCCGCTGCTGGCGGGCAGGAAGCCGACACAGCGGGGCGTTGCGAGCAGCGCCTGTGCGGTGGTGGTGTAATGGTGAGCATAGTTGCCTTCCAAGCAGTTGATCCGGGTTCGATTCCCGGCCGCCGCAAGTGGCGCTGGTTTTTTCGTATGAGTATGTGAGCCGCGTGCTGTTAAATGAAGGTTTTTTTCGTCGTAGCTCCACGCAGACCATCCTGTAGTATGTCCCGACTTGTCCCGACTTTGCTCGGCTGACGCGAAAGCTGACGCTTGGAATTCGCCCTTATCAAAAGGACAGGCACTATAAACGGCTGAGAGAGGCGAGGTGTGGAGAGGTACCAAAACGACAGGAAATCTGCGAAATTTTCTGCTAGTTGTTCTTAAAGAAAAAAACCGACGCAGTCGGTAGGACTCGAACCTACGCTCCCAGAGGGAATCTGATTTCTAGTCAGACGCCTTAACCACTCGGCCACGACTGCTCGTAACTGAAGTTTCCCTGGAATCGTGAAGAATCAAACCGGTCTGCGCAGAATGTTGACAGGAAACGAACTCCGTGCACTGATTACGGCAGGGTTACCATCGCTACGAGACGAGCCATTACGGAAACGTTAAAATCTTCGCCCGGACAGGGACTTGAACCCTGGACCCTTAGGTTAAAAGCCTAATGCTCTACCGACTGAGCTATCCGGGCTCACGCTCGTTGTGGATGGAGCGGCTGCAAGCAATGTAAATAACTGGAACGCGTGTGTAGGCGTACTACGGTAATTTCTGGCTTCTGGCGCAACTGGCGACTTCACCGACTTCCCACTGACGCTGGTAGCAGCCCAACAGCGGACCAGAGCCTCTTCTCCCTTTATTCCGGTGCCGACAGTAATTGCATCATGTGCCTGTTTTCCCCGATTACGTTCGGTCGAAGCTTCGGAAGGTGGGCGACAAACGACAGTTCGAAGGCCAAAACGTGGAGCGTTGTGTGCGCAAAAAATTCCGTTCCGGTACCGGGAATCGAACCCGGGCCTCCTGGGTGAAAGCCAGGTATCCTAGCCACTAGACCACACCGGATTTGCTCGATAAGCGTGAGGTTTTCTCCGTCTCCTCTCGTATTTCGTGCTGAATCTCGACTCAGTGCAGTTCTCCGTTTGCGAGCATATTTGCGCCTACAGACTGGCATGGCGCACAGCTCGAAATTGACTATTCATTATTTTACTCCTAACAAGGGAAGAGAAAGATCAAAGTTGTACGTTGTCATAATTGGAAATAAACATATTGACGCTGGGGCGTAGACTCCTTGTGGATAACGAACGACAATTAAGTTCGTTCCCTAGCAACAGCAACGCCGTTAATTCAGCCTTGATGTACAGCAAATTAAATGCCCCGGGTGAGGATCGAACTCACGACCTTAAGATTATGAGACTTACGCGCTACCTACTGCGCTACCGAGGCACGTTGCAAGTAACGTTACAGGAAACTTGGTAAGTCTCTCATATTAGAGATAGACAGTTTGCGCTTTCTCAAGAATCTGTTGTGTTGCTACACGTGCTTTCCCTACTTGCTAGATTAAACTGCTGCCGCAGCTTTTTCAACGGAACGCAGCACTGCCCGAGGTTACAGTACATCGCCCTTGCGGCACCTAAACACAGCGGCCTGTTGGGCCAGGCCGTCGTCAGAGTTCAGAAATAGCACGCGACCGTTCAAGTACGGTCTATTGCGTGCTGCGTGTATGGTTCTTCTCACAGCGAATCCCGCTATACATTCCTGAGGCTGACGCAGCTCAGGCGAAGAATCGGCGCGGCAGCATTATAGCGAGAACAGCAGAACGATGCATCGGCCGGGAATCGAACCCGGGCCGTCCGCATGCTAAGCGAGCATTCACCAATTTTTTTTTTTTTGTTCTCATTTCTTTCGTTGCATTTGTTGGGGGCGGACGTCCGATGGCGCCCGTTCATGTTCATCGTTGACTCGGTCTTTTATTACAGAGGGCAGATAACTCTCAGACCGAACACGCTGAGCTATCGTGCCGGCAAGCCTTAAGATTATGAGACTTACGCGCTGCCTACTGCACTGCTGAGGCACATGCCATTGAACCACCGATGCTCGACAAGCTGCCCGTGCTTCCCGAGTACTTTTCTGCAGGGGAAAGTGGGATTGCCACCCAGCGACGTCGGATACAACCGAAAAAAGTGCTACACACGCGGAGTGCTCCACTACACTGCCTTAAAACGAATGCTCATCTCTATCGTGTGAGTAACCTTGCGGCCGCGGCGGCTAGTCTTGCCCAAAGACGCAGCGTGCGTGGAGGCGCTACCCGAATGCGTGTGGATGCACCCTCCTACCTCGTAAAGCGCCTGCAGCTACTATCACCGTGGGCCGCTGCTGGCGGGCAGGAAGCCGACACAGCGGGGCGTTGCGAGCAGCGCCTGTGCGGTGGTGGTGTAATGGTGAGCATAGTTGCCTTCCAAGCAGTTGATCCGGGTTCGATTCCCGGCCGCCGCAAGTGGCGCTGGTTTTTTCGTATGAGTATGTGAGCCGCGTGCTGTTAAATGAAGGTTTTTTTCGTCGTAGCTCCACGCAGACCATCCTGTAGTATGTCCCGACTTGTCCCGACTTTGCTCGGCTGACGCGAAAGCTGACGCTTGGAATTCGCCCTTATCAAAAGGACAGGCACTATAAACGGCTGAGAGAGGCGAGGTGTGGAGAGGTACCAAAACGACAGGAAATCTGCGAAATTTTCTGCTAGTTGTTCTTAAAGAAAAAAACCGACGCAGTCGGTAGGACTCGAACCTACGCTCCCAGAGGGAATCTGATTTCTAGTCAGACGCCTTAACCACTCGGCCACGACTGCTCGTAACTGAAGTTTCCCTGGAATCGTGAAGAATCAAACCGGTCTGCGCAGAATGTTGACAGGAAACGAACTCCGTGCACTGATTACGGCAGGGTTACCATCGCTACGAGACGAGCCATTACGGAAACGTTAAAATCTTCGCCCGGACAGGGACTTGAACCCTGGACCCTTAGGTTAAAGCCTAATGCTCTACCGACTGAGCTATCCGGGCTCACGCTCGTTGTGGATGGAGCGGCTGCAAGCAATGTAAATAACTGGAACGCGTGTGTAGGCGTACTACGGTAATTTCTGGCTTCTGGCGCAACTGGCGACTTCACCGACTTCCCACTGACGCTGGTAGCAGCCCAACAGCGGACCAGAGCCTCTTCTCCCTTTATTCCGGTGCCGACAGTAATTGCATCATGTGCCTGTTTTCCCCGATTACGTTCGGTCGAAGCTTCGGAAGGTGGGCGACAAACGACAGTTCGAAGGCCAAAACGTGGAGCGTTGTGTGCGCAAAAACTTCCGTTCCGGTACCGGGAATCGAACCCGGGCCTCCTGGGTGAAAGCCAGGTATCCTAGCCACTAGACCACACCGGATTTGCTCGATAAGCGTGAGGTTTTCTCCGTCTCCTCTCGTATTTCGTGCTGAATCTCGACTCAGTGCAGTTCTCCGTTTGCGAGCATATTTGCGCCTACAGACTGGCATGGCGCACAGCTCGAAATTGACTATTCATTATTTTACTCCTAACAAGGGAAGAGAAAGATCAAAGTTGTACGTTGTCATAATTGGAAATAAACATATTGACGCTGGGGCGTAGACTCCTTGTGGATAACGAACGACAATTAAGTTCGTTCCCTAGCAACAGCAACGCCGTTAATTCAGCCTTGATGTACAGCAAATTAAATGCCCCGGGTGAGGATCGAACTCACGACCTTAAGATTATGACACTTACGCGCTACCTACTGCGCTACCGAGGCACGTTGCAAGTAACGTTACAGGAAACTTGGTAAGTCTCTCATATTAGAGATAGACAGTTTGCGCTTTCTCAAGAATCTGTTGTGTTGCTACACGTGCTTTCCCTACTTGCTAGATTAAACTGCTGCCGCAGCTTTTTCAACGGAACGCAGCACTGCCCGAGGTTACAGTACATCGCCCTTGCGGCACCTAAACACAGCGGCCTGTTGGGCCAGGCCGTCGTCAGAGTTCAGAAATAGCACGCGACCGTTCAAGTACGGTCTATTGCGTGCTGCGTGTATGGTTCTTCTCACAGCGAATCCCGCTATACATTCCTGAGGCTGACGCAGCTCAGGCGAAGAATCGGCGCGGCAGCATTATAGCGAGAACAGCAGAACGATGCATCGGCCGGGAATCGAACCCGGGCCGTCCGCATGCTAAGCGAGCATTCACCAATTTTTTTTTTTTTGTTCTCATTTCTTTCGTTGCATTTGTTGGGGGCGGACGTCCGATGGCGCCCGTTCATGTTCATCGTTGACTCGGTCTTTTATTACAGAGGGCAGATAACTCTCAGACCGAACACGCTGAGCTATCGTGCCGGCAAGCCTTAAGATTATGAGACTTACGCGCTGCCTACTGCACTGCTGAGGCACATGCCATTGAACCACCGATGCTCGACAAGCTGCCCGTGCTTCCCGAGTACTTTTCTGCAGGGGAAAGTGGGATTGCCACCCAGCGACGTCGGATACAACCGAAAAAAGTGCTACACACGCGGAGTGCTCCACTACACTGCCTTAAAACGAATGCTCATCTCTATCGTGTGAGTAACCTTGCGGCCGCGGCGGCTAGTCTTGCCCAAAGACGCAGCGTGCGTGGAGGCGCTACCCGAATGCGTGTGGATGCACCCTCCTACCTCGTAAAGCGCCTGCAGCTACTATCACCGTGGGCCGCTGCTGGCGGGCAGGAAGCCGACACAGCGGGGCGTTGCGAGCAGCGCCTGTGCGGTGGTGGTGTAATGGTGAGCATAGTTGCCTTCCAAGCAGTTGATCCGGGTTCGATTCCCGGCCGCCGCAAGTGGCGCTGGTTTTTTCGTATGAGTATGTGAGCCGCGTGCTGTTAAATGAAGGTTTTTTTCGTCGTAGCTCCACGCAGACCATCCTGTAGTATGTCCCGACTTGTCCCGACTTTGCTCGGCTGACGCGAAAGCTGACGCTTGGAATTCGCCCTTATCAAAAGGACAGGCACTATAAACGGCTGAGAGAGGCGAGGTGTGGAGAGGTACCAAAACGACAGGAAATCTGCGAAATTTTCTGCTAGTTGTTCTTAAAGAAAAAAACCGACGCAGTCGGTAGGACTCGAACCTATGCTCCCAGAGGGAATCTGATTTCTAGTCAGACGCCTTAACCACTCGGCCACGACTGCTCGTAACTGAAGTTTCCCTGGAATCGTGAAGAATCAAACCGGTCTGCGCAGAATGTTGACAGGAAACGAACTCCGTGCACTGATTACGGCAGGGTTACCATCGCTACGAGACGAGCCATTACGGAAACGTTAAAATCTTCGCCCGGACAGGGACTTGAACCCTGGACCCTTAGGTTAAAAGCCTAATGCTCTACCGACTGAGCTATCCGGGCTCACGCTCGTTGTGGATGGAGCGGCTGCAAGCAATGTAAATAACTGGAACGCGTGTGTAGGCGTACTACGGTAATTTCTGGCTTCTGGCGCAACTGGCGACTTCACCGACTTCCCACTGACGCTGGTAGCAGCCCAACAGCGGACCAGAGCCTCTTCTCCCTTTATTCCGGTGCCGACAGTAATTGCATCATGTGCCTGTTTTCCCCGATTACGTTCGGTCGAAGCTTCGGAAGGTGGGCGACAAACGACAGTTCGAAGGCCAAAACGTGGAGCGTTGTGTGCGCAAAAACTTCCGTTCCGGTACCGGGAATCGAACCCGGGCCTCCTGGGTGAAAGCCAGGTATCCTAGCCACTAGACCACACCGGATTTGCTCGATAAGCGTGAGGTTTTCTCCGTCTCCTCTCGTATTTCGTGCTGAATCTCGACTCAGTGCAGTTCTCCGTTTGCGAGCATATTTGCGCCTACAGACTGGCATGGCGCACAGCTCGAAATTGACTATTCATTATTTTACTCCTAACAAGGGAAGAGAAAGATCAAAGTTGTACGTTGTCATAATTGGAAATAAACATATTGACGCTGGGGCGTAGACTCCTTGTGGATAACGAACGACAATTAAGTTCGTTCCCTAGCAACAGCAACGCCGTTAATTCAGCCTTGATGTACAGCAAATTAAATGCCCCGGGTGAGGATCGAACTCACGACCTTAAGATTATGAGACTTACGCGCTACCCACTGCGCTACCGAGGCACGTTGCAAGTAACGTTACAGGAAACTTGGTAAGTCTCTCATATTAGAGATAGACAGTTTGCGCTTTCTCAAGAATCTGTTGTGTTGCTACACGTGCTTTCCCTACTTGCTAGATTAAACTGCTGCCGCAGCTTTTTCAACGGAACGCAGCACTGCCCGAGGTTACAGTACATCGCCCTTGCGGCACCTAAACACAGCGGCCTGTTGGGCCAGGCCGTCGTCAGAGTTCAGAAATAGCACGCGACCGTTCAAGTACGGTCTATTGCGTGCTGCGTGTATGGTTCTTCTCACAGCGAATCCCGCTATACATTCCTGAGGCTGACGCAGCTCAGGCGAAGAATCGGCGCGGCAGCATTATAGCGAGAACAGCAGAACGATGCATCGGCCGGGAATCGAACCCGGGCCGTCCGCATGCTAAGCGAGCATTCACCAATTTTTTTTTTTTGTTCTCATTTCTTTCGTTGCATTTGTTGGGGGCGGACGTCCGATGGCGCCCGTTCATGTTCATCGTTGACTCGGTCTTTTATTACAGAGGGCAGATAACTCTCAGACCGAACACGCTGAGCTATCGTGCCGGCAAGCCTTAAGATTATGAGACTTACGCGCTGCCTACTGCACTGCTGAGGCACATGCCATTGAACCACCGATGCTCGACAAGCTGCCCGTGCTTCCCGAGTACTTTTCTGCAGGGGAAAGTGGGATTGCCACCCAGCGACGTCGGATACAACCGAAAAAAGTGCTACGCACGCGGAGTGCTCCACTACACTGCCTTAAAACGAATGCTCATCTCTATCGTGTGAGTAACCTTGCGGCCGCGGCGGCTAGTCTTGCCCAAAGACGCAGCGTGCGTGGAGGCGCTACCCGAATGCGTGTGGATGCACCCTCCTACCTCGTAAAGCGCCTGCAGCTACTATCACCGTGGGCCGCTGCTGGCGGGCAGGAAGCCGACACAGCGGGGCGTTGCGAGCAGCGCCTGTGCGGTGGTGGTGTAATGGTGAGCATAGTTGCCTTCCAAGCAGTTGATCCGGGTTCGATTCCCGGCCGCCGCAAGTGGCGCTGGTTTTTTCGTATGAGTATGTGAGCCGCGTGCTGTTAAATGAAGGTTTTTTTCGTCGTAGCTCCACGCAGACCATCCTGTAGTATGTCCCGACTTGTCCCGACTTTGCTCGGCTGACGCGAAAGCTGACGCTTGGAATTCGCCCTTATCAAAAGGACAGGCACTATAAACGGCTGAGAGAGGCGAGGTGTGGAGAGGTACCAAAACGACAGGCAATCTGCGAAATTTTCTGCTCGTTGTTCTTAAAGAAAAAAACCGACGCAGTCGGTAGGACTCGAACCTACGCTCCCAGAGGGAATCTGATTTCTAGTCAGACGCCTTAACCACTCGGCCACGACTGCTCGTAACTGAAGTTTCCCTGGAATCGTGAAGAATCAAACCGGTCTGCGCAGAATGTTGACAGGAAACGAACTCCGTGCACTGATTACGGCAGGGTTACCATCGCTACGAGACGAGCCATTACGGAAACGTTAAAATCTTCGCCCGGACAGGGACTTGAACCCTGGACCCTTAGGTTAAAAGCCTAATGCTCTACCGACTGAGCTATCCGGGCTCACGCTCGTTGTGGATGGAGCGGCTGCAAGCAATGTAAATAACTGGAACGCGTGTGTAGGCGTACTACGGTAATTTCTGGCTTCTGGCGCAACTGGCGACTTCACCGACTTCCCACTGACGCTGGTAGCAGCCCAACAGCGGACCAGAGCCTCTTCTCCCTTTATTCCGGTGCCGACAGTAATTGCATCATGTGCCTGTTTTCCCCGATTACGTTCGGTCGAAGCTTCGGAAGGTGGGCGACAAACGACAGTTCGAAGGCCAAAACGTGGAGCGTTGTGTGCGCAAAAACTTCCGTTCCGGTACCGGGAATCGAACCCGGGCCTCCTGGGTGAAAGCCAGGTATCCTAGCCACTAGACCACACCGGATTTGCTCGATAAGCGTGAGGTTTTCTCCGTCTCCTCTCGTATTTCGTGCTGAATCTCGACTCAGTGCAGTTCTCCGTTTGCGAGCATATTTGCGCCTACAGACTGGCATGGCGCACAGCTCGAAATTGACTATTCATTATTTTACTCCTAACAAGGGAAGAGAAAGATCAAAGTTGTACGTTGTCATAATTGGAAATAAACATATTGACGCTGGGGCGTAGACTCCTTGTGGATAACGAACGACAATTAAGTTCGTTCCCTAGCAACAGCAACGCCGTTAATTCAGCCTTGATGTACAGCAAATTAAATGCCCCGGGTGAGGATCGAACTCACGACCTTAAGATTATGAGACTTACGCGCTACCCACTGCGCTACCGAGGCACGTTGCAAGTAACGTTACAGGAAACTTGGTAAGTCTCTCATATTAGAGATAGACAGTTTGCGCTTTCTCAAGAATCTGTTGTGTTGCTACACGTGCTTTCCCTACTTGCTAGATTAAACTGCTGCCGCAGCTTTTTCAACGGAACGCAGCACTGCCCGAGGTTACAGTACATCGCCCTTGCGGCACCTAAACACAGCGGCCTGTTGGGCCAGGCCGTCGTCAGAGTTCAGAAATAGCACGCGACCGTTCAAGTACGGTCTATTGCGTGCTGCGTGTATGGTTCTTCTCACAGCGAATCCCGCTATACATTCCTGAGGCTGACGCAGCTCAGGCGAAGAATCGGCGCGGCAGCATTATAGCGAGAACAGCAGAACGATGCATCGGCCGGGAATCGAACCCGGGCCGTCCGCATGCTAAGCGAGCATTCACCAATTTTTTTTTTTTGTTCTCATTTCTTTCGTTGCATTTGTTGGGGGCGGACGTCCGATGGCGCCCGTTCATGTTCATCGTTGACTCGGTCTTTTATTACAGAGGGCAGATAACTCTCAGACCGAACACGCTGAGCTATCGTGCCGGCAAGCCTTAAGATTATGAGACTTACGCGCTGCCTACTGCACTGCTGAGGCACATGCCATTGAACCACCGATGCTCGACAAGCTGCCCGTGCTTCCCGAGTACTTTTCTGCAGGGGAAAGTGGGATTGCCACCCAGCGACGTCGGATACAACCGAAAAAAGTGCTACGCACGCGGAGTGCTCCACTACACTGCCTTAAAACGAATGCTCATCTCTATCGTGTGAGTAACCTTGCGGCCGCGGCGGCTAGTCTTGCCCAAAGACGCAGCGTGCGTGGAGGCGCTACCCGAATGCGTGTGGATGCACCCTCCTACCTCGTAAAGCGCCTGCAGCTACTATCACCGTGGGCCGCTGCTGGCGGGCAGGAAGCCGACACAGCGGGGCGTTGCGAGCAGCGCCTGTGCGGTGGTGGTGTAATGGTGAGCATAGTTGCCTTCCAAGCAGTTGATCCGGGTTCGATTCCCGGCCGCCGCAAGTGGCGCTGGTTTTTTCGTATGAGTATGTGAGCCGCGTGCTGTTAAATGAAGGTTTTTTTCGTCGTAGCTCCACGCAGACCATCCTGTAGTATGTCCCGACTTGTCCCGACTTTGCTCGGCTGACGCGAAAGCTGACGCTTGGAATTCGCCCTTATCAAAAGGACAGGCACTATAAACGGCTGAGAGAGGCGAGGTGTGGAGAGGTACCAAAACGACAGGAAATCTGCGAAATTTTCTGCTAGTTGTTCTTAAAGAAAAAAACCGACGCAGTCGGTAGGACTCGAACCTACGCTCCCAGAGGGAATCTGATTTCTAGTCAGACGCCTTAACCACTCGGCCACGACTGCTCGTAACTGAAGTTTCCCTGGAATCGTGAAGAATCAAACCGGTCTGCGCAGAATGTTGACAGGAAACGAACTCCGTGCACTGATTACGGCAGGGTTACCATCGCTACGAGACGAGCCATTACGGAAACGTTAAAATCTTCGCCCGGACAGGGACTTGAACCCTGGACCCTTAGGTTAAAAGCCTAATGCTCTACCGACTGAGCTATCCGGGCTCACGCTCGTTGTGGATGGAGCGGCTGCAAGCAATGTAAATAACTGGAACGCGTGTGTAGGCGTACTACGGTAATTTCTGGCTTCTGGCGCAACTGGCGACTTCACCGACTTCCCACTGACGCTGGTAGCAGCCCAACAGCGGACCAGAGCCTCTTCTCCCTTTATTCCGGTGCCGACAGTAATTGCATCATGTGCCTGTTTTCCCCGATTACGTTCGGTCGAAGCTTCGGAAGGTGGGCGACAAACGACAGTTCGAAGGCCAAAACGTGGAGCGTTGTGTGCGCAAAAACTTCCGTTCCGGTACCGGGAATCGAACCCGGGCCTCCTGGGTGAAAGCCAGGTATCCTAGCCACTAGACCACACCGGATTTGCTCGATAAGCGTGAGGTTTTCTCCGTCTCCTCTCGTATTTCGTGCTGAATCTCGACTCAGTGCAGTTCTCCGTTTGCGAGCATATTTGCGCCTACAGACTGGCATGGCGCACAGCTCGAAATTGACTATTCATTATTTTACTCCTAACAAGGGAAGAGAAAGATCAAAGTTGTACGTTGTCATAATTGGAAATAAACATATTGACGCTGGGGCGTAGACTCCTTGTGGATAACGAACGACAATTAAGTTCGTTCCCTAGCAACAGCAACGCCGTTAATTCAGCCTTGATGTACAGCAAATTAAATGCCCCGGGTGAGGATGGAACTCACGACCTTAAGATTATGAGACTTACGCGCTACCTACTGCGCTACCGAGGCACGTTGGAAGTAACGTTACAGGAAACTTGGTAAGTCTCTCATATTAGAGATAGACAGTTTGCGCTTTCTCAAGAATCTGTTGTGTTGCTACACGTGCTTTCCCTACTTGCTAGATTAAACTGCTGCCGCAGCTTTTTCAACGGAACGCAGCACTGCCCGAGGTTACAGTACATCGCCCTTGCGGCACCTAAACACAGCGGCCTGTTGGGCCAGGCCGTCGTCAGAGTTCAGAAATAGCACGCGACCGTTCAAGTACGGTCTATTGCGTGCTGCGTGTATGGTTCTTCTCACAGCGAATCCCGCTATACATTCCTGAGGCTGACGCAGCTCAGGCGAAGAATCGGCGCGGCAGCATTATAGCGAGAACAGCAGAACGATGCATCGGCCGGGAATCGAACCCGGGCCGTCCGCATGCTAAGCGAGCATTCACCAATTTTTTTTTTTTTGTTCTCATTTCTTTCGTTGCATTTGTTGGGGGCGGACGTCCGATGGCGCCCGTTCATGTTCATCGTTGACTCGGTCTTTTATTACAGAGGGCAGATAACTCTCAGACCGAACACGCTGAGCTATCGTGCCGGCAAGCCTTAAGATTATGAGACTTACGCGCTGCCTACTGCACTGCTGAGGCACATGCCATTGAACCACCGATGCTCGACAAGCTGCCCGTGCTTCCCGAGTACTTTTCTGCAGGGGAAAGTGGGATTGCCACCCAGCGACGTCGGATACAACCGAAAAAAGTGCTACACACGCGGAGTGCTCCACTACACTGCCTTAAAACGAATGCTCATCTCTATCGTGTGAGTAACCTTGCGGCCGCGGCGGCTAGTCTTGCCCAAAGACGCAGCGTGCGTGGAGGCGCTACCCGAATGCGTGTGGATGCACCCTCCTACCTCGTAAAGCGCCTGCAGCTACTATCACCGTGGGCCGCTGCTGGCGGGCAGGAAGCCGACACAGCGGGGCGTTGCGAGCAGCGCCTGTGCGGTGGTGGTGTAATGGTGAGCATAGTTGCCTTCCAAGCAGTTGATCCGGGTTCGATTCCCGGCCGCCGCAAGTGGCGCTGGTTTTTTCGTATGAGTATGTGAGCCGCGTGCTGTTAAATGAAGGTTTTTTTCGTCGTAGCTCCACGCAGACCATCCTGTAGTATGTCCCGACTTGTCCCGACTTTGCTCGGCTGACGCGAAAGCTGACGCTTGGAATTCGCCCTTATCAAAAGGACAGGCACTATAAACGGCTGAGAGAGGCGAGGTGTGGAGAGGTACCAAAACGACAGGAAATCTGCGAAATTTTCTGCTAGTTGTTCTTAAAGAAAAAAACCGACGCAGTCGGTAGGACTCGAACCTACGCTCCCAGAGGGAATCTGATTTCTAGTCAGACGCCTTAACCACTCGGCCACGACTGCTCGTAACTGAAGTTTCCCTGGAATCGTGAAGAATCAAACCGGTCTGCGCAGAATGTTGACAGGAAACGAACTCCGTGCACTGATTACGGCAGGGTTACCATCGCTACGAGACGAGCCATTACGGAAACGTTAAAATCTTCGCCCGGACAGGGACTTGAACCCTGGACCCTTAGGTTAAAAGCCTAATGCTCTACCGACTGAGCTATCCGGGCTCACGCTCGTTGTGGATGGAGCGGCTGCAAGCAATGTAAATAACTGGAACGCGTGTGTAGGCGTACTACGGTAATTTCTGGCTTCTGGCGCAACTGGCGACTTCACCGACTTCCCACTGACGCTGGTAGCAGCCCAACAGCGGACCAGAGCCTCTTCTCCCTTTATTCCGGTGCCGACAGTAATTGCATCATGTGCCTGTTTTCCCCGATTACGTTCGGTCGAAGCTTCGGAAGGTGGGCGACAAACGACAGTTCGAAGGCCAAAACGTGGAGCGTTGTGTGCGCAAAAACTTCCGTTCCGGTACCGGGAATCGAACCCGGGCCTCCTGGGTGAAAGCCAGGTATCCTAGCCACTAGACCACACCGGATTTGCTCGATAAGCGTGAGGTTTTCTCCGTCTCCTCTCGTATTTCGTGCTGAATCTCGACTCAGTGCAGTTCTCCGTTTGCGAGCATATTTGCGCCTACAGACTGGCATGGCGCACAGCTCGAAATTGACTATTCATTATTTTACTCCTAACAAGGGAAGAGAAAGATCAAAGTTGTACGTTGTCATAATTGGAAATAAACATATTGACGCTGGGGCGTAGACTCCTTGTGGATAACGAACGACAATTAAGTTCGTTCCCTAGCAACAGCAACGCCGTTAATTCAGCCTTGATGTACAGCAAATTAAATGCCCCGGGTGAGGATGGAACTCACGACCTTAAGATTATGAGACTTACGCGCTACCTACTGCGCTACCGAGGCACGTTGGAAGTAACGTTACAGGAAACTTGGTAAGTCTCTCATATTAGAGATAGACAGTTTGCGCTTTCTCAAGAATCTGTTGTGTTGCTACACGTGCTTTCCCTACTTGCTAGATTAAACTGCTGCCGCAGCTTTTTCAACGGAACGCAGCACTGCCCGAGGTTACAGTACATCGCCCTTGCGGCACCTAAACACAGCGGCCTGTTGGGCCAGGCCGTCGTCAGAGTTCAGAAATAGCACGCGACCGTTCAAGTACGGTCTATTGCGTGCTGCGTGTATGGTTCTTCTCACAGCGAATCCCGCTATACATTCCTGAGGCTGACGCAGCTCAGGCGAAGAATCGGCGCGGCAGCATTATAGCGAGAACAGCAGAACGATGCATCGGCCGGGAATCGAACCCGGGCCGTCCGCATGCTAAGCGAGCATTCACCAATTTTTTTTTTTTTGTTCTCATTTCTTTCGTTGCATTTGTTGGGGGCGGACGTCCGATGGCGCCCGTTCATGTTCATCGTTGACTCGGTCTTTTATTACAGAGGGCAGATAACTCTCAGACCGAACACGCTGAGCTATCGTGCCGGCAAGCCTTAAGATTATGAGACTTACGCGCTGCCTACTGCACTGCTGAGGCACATGCCATTGAACCACCGATGCTCGACAAGCTGCCCGTGCTTCCCGAGTACTTTTCTGCAGGGGAAAGTGGGATTGCCACCCAGCGACGTCGGATACAACCGAAAAAAGTGCTACACACGCGGAGTGCTCCACTACACTGCCTTAAAACGAATGCTCATCTCTATCGTGTGAGTAACCTTGCGGCCGCGGCGGCTAGTCTTGCCCAAAGACGCAGCGTGCGTGGAGGCGCTACCCGAATGCGTGTGGATGCACCCTCCTACCTCGTAAAGCGCCTGCAGCTACTATCACCGTGGGCCGCTGCTGGCGGGCAGGAAGCCGACACAGCGGGGCGTTGCGAGCAGCGCCTGTGCGGTGGTGGTGTAATGGTGAGCATAGTTGCCTTCCAAGCAGTTGATCCGGGTTCGATTCCCGGCCGCCGCAAGTGGCGCTGGTTTTTTCGTATGAGTATGTGAGCCGCGTGCTGTTAAATGAAGGTTTTTTTCGTCGTAGCTCCACGCAGACCATCCTGTAGTATGTCCCGACTTGTCCCGACTTTGCTCGGCTGACGCGAAAGCTGACGCTTGGAATTCGCCCTTATCAAAAGGACAGGCACTATAAACGGCTGAGAGAGGCGAGGTGTGGAGAGGTACCAAAACGACAGGAAATCTGCGAAATTTTCTGCTAGTTGTTCTTAAAGAAAAAAACCGACGCAGTCGGTAGGACTCGAACCTACGCTCCCAGAGGGAATCTGATTTCTAGTCAGACGCCTTAACCACTCGGCCACGACTGCTCGTAACTGAAGTTTCCCTGGAATCGTGAAGAATCAAACCGGTCTGCGCAGAATGTTGACAGGAAACGAACTCCGTGCACTGATTACGGCAGGGTTACCATCGCTACGAGACGAGCCATTACGGAAACGTTAAAATCTTCGCCCGGACAGGGACTTGAACCCTGGACCCTTAGGTTAAAAGCCTAATGCTCTACCGACTGAGCTATCCGGGCTCACGCTCGTTGTGGATGGAGCGGCTGCAAGCAATGTAAATAACTGGAACGCGTGTGTAGGCGTACTACGGTAATTTCTGGCTTCTGGCGCAACTGGCGACTTCACCGACTTCCCACTGACGCTGGTAGCAGCCCAACAGCGGACCAGAGCCTCTTCTCCCTTTATTCCGGTGCCGACAGTAATTGCATCATGTGCCTGTTTTCCCCGATTACGTTCGGTCGAAGCTTCGGAAGGTGGGCGACAAACGACAGTTCGAAGGCCAAAACGTGGAGCGTTGTGTGCGCAAAAACTTCCGTTCCGGTACCGGGAATCGAACCCGGGCCTCCTGGGTGAAAGCCAGGTATCCTAGCCACTAGACCACACCGGATTTGCTCGATAAGCGTGAGGTTTTCTCCGTCTCCTCTCGTATTTCGTGCTGAATCTCGACTCAGTGCAGTTCTCCGTTTGCGAGCATATTTGCGCCTACAGACTGGCATGGCGCACAGCTCGAAATTGACTATTCATTATTTTACTCCTAACAAGGGAAGAGAAAGATCAAAGTTGTACGTTGTCATAATTGGAAATAAACATATTGACGCTGGGGCGTAGACTCCTTGTGGATAACGAACGACAATTAAGTTCGTTCCCTAGCAACAGCAACGCCGTTAATTCAGCCTTGATGTACAGCAAATTAAATGCCCCGGGTGAGGATCGAACTCACGACCTTAAGATTATGACACTTACGCGCTACCTACTGCGCTACCGAGGCACGTTGCAAGTAACGTTACAGGAAACTTGGTAAGTCTCTCATATTAGAGATAGACAGTTTGCGCTTTCTCAAGAATCTGTTGTGTTGCTACACGTGCTTTCCCTACTTGCTAGATTAAACTGCTGCCGCAGCTTTTTCAACGGAACGCAGCACTGCCCGAGGTTACAGTACATCGCCCTTGCGGCACCTAAACACAGCGGCCTGTTGGGCCAGGCCGTCGTCAGAGTTCAGAAATAGCACGCGACCGTTCAAGTACGGTCTATTGCGTGCTGCGTGTATGGTTCTTCTCACAGCGAATCCCGCTATACATTCCTGAGGCTGACGCAGCTCAGGCGAAGAATCGGCGCGGCAGCATTATAGCGAGAACAGCAGAACGATGCATCGGCCGGGAATCGAACCCGGGCCGTCCGCATGCTAAGCGAGCATTCACCAATTTTTTTTTTTTTTGTTCTCATTTCTTTCGTTGCATTTGTTGGGGGCGGACGTCCGATGGCGTCCGTTCATGTTCATCGTTGACTCGGTCTTTTATTACAGAGGGCAGATAACTCTCAGACCGAACACGCTGAGCTATCGTGCCGGCAAGCCTTAAGATTATGAGACTTACGCGCTGCCTACTGCACTGCTGAGGCACATGCCATTGAACCACCGATGCTCGACAAGCTGCCCGTGCTTCCCGAGTACTTTTCTGCAGGGGAAAGTGGGATTGCCACCCAGCGACGTCGGATACAACCGAAAAAAGTGCTACACACGCGGAGTGCTCCACTACACTGCCTTAAAACGAATGCTCATCTCTATCGTGTGAGTAACCTTGCGGCCGCGGCGGCTAGTCTTGCCCAAAGACGCAGCGTGCGTGGAGGCGCTACCCGAATGCGTGTGGATGCACCCTCCTACCTCGTAAAGCGCCTGCAGCTACTATCACCGTGGGCCGCTGCTGGCGGGCAGGAAGCCGACACAGCGGGGCGTTGCGAGCAGCGCCTGTGCGGTGGTGGTGTAATGGTGAGCATAGTTGCCTTCCAAACAGTTGATCCGGGTTCGATTCCCGGCCGCCGCAAGTGGCGCTGGTTTTTTCGTATGAGTATGTGAGCCGCGTGCTGTTAAATGAAGGTTTTTTTCGTCGTAGCTCCACGCAGACCATCCTGTAGTATGTCCCGACTTGTCCCGACTTTGCTCGGCTGACGCGAAAGCTGACGCTTGGAATTCGCCCTTATCAAAAGGACAGGCACTATAAACGGCTGAGAGAGGCGAGGTGTGGAGAGGTACCAAAACGACAGGCAATCTGCGAAATTTTCTGCTCGTTGTTCTTAAAGAAAAAAACCGACGCAGTCGGTAGGACTCGAACCTACGCTCCCAGAGGGAATCTGATTTCTAGTCAGACGCCTTAACCACTCGGCCACGACTGCTCGTAACTGAAGTTTCCCTGGAATCGTGAAGAATCAAACCGGTCTGCGCAGAATGTTGACAGGAAACGAACTCCGTGCACTGATTACGGCAGGGTTACCATCGCTACGAGACGAGCCATTACGGAAACGTTAAAATCTTCGCCCGGACAGGGACTTGAACCCTGGACCCTTAGGTTAAAAGCCTAATGCTCTACCGACTGAGCTATCCGGGCTCACGCTCGTTGTGGATGGAGCGGCTGCAAGCAATGTAAATAACTGGAACGCGTGTGTAGGCGTACTACGGTAATTTCTGGCTTCTGGCGCAACTGGCGACTTCACCGACTTCCCACTGACGCTGGTAGCAGCCCAACAGCGGACCAGAGCCTCTTCTCCCTTTATTCCGGTGCCGACAGTAATTGCATCATGTGCCTGTTTTCCCCGATTACGTTCGGTCGAAGCTTCGGAAGGTGGGCGACAAACGACAGTTCGAAGGCCAAAACGTGGAGCGTTGTGTGCGCAAAAACTTCCGTTCCGGTACCGGGAATCGAACCCGGGCCTCCTGGGTGAAAGCCAGGTATCCTAGCCACTTTTTTTTTTTTTTTTTTTTTTTTTTTTTTTTTTTTTTTTACGCCTTAACCACTTTTTTTTTTTTTTTTTTTTTTTTTTTTTTATAAATGCCTGCAATTCAGTCTCAGCTCATTATGAGCAAATGAAAGCGTAATTATTATTCCTCTAACAAATATGTCTATTGAAAAAAAAAAAATATTAAGGAACATCCACAACACAGCCACTTCAAAAGAAGTACACTACTGAAATTAAAATCCTAAAACATGACTATATAATGTAGACTGCTTTGTGAAATAAAGATTAAAAAAAAAAAAAAAAACAAAAAAAAAACACGGAAACTTCAGTCCTGGTGTAGAGAAGAAACATACATAAAGGCGGCAAATCCAGAAACAGTATAAAAGAAAATGGCTCACACAGGTGACCTTAGCCAACACCCTCTCTTTCAAATGTCAGGCTAAGCATATTGGCAAAATCATCTCGGAGGCCTGGCAATCGCAAGCGCTGCCAGTAAGCAGTAAGCATGTACTGCCGAAACGCTAGGTGTCCATCCTCTTCATGACAACTGTTGACAAAATGTACGAAATGGCCAATCAACCACATGACGGTATGGAGCTTCGTTCGCGGAAAAAAGGAAGAATCGGGCCGGACGATGATGTCAATAGTATAAGCGGCTTCAGCAGACCTAGTGACAAAGGCAAGTTGTTTCCTGAGCCAACGCCAATTAGCAAGGTGCCCACAGCAGGTGAATCGATGTTCAAGGGTATCCACGAGACCACACCGAGTACAGGTGTCCGTGTCAGAAAGACCAATACGGTGCAGTCGTACATTGGTGGGAACCAAATTATTTATTACCCTATACCACGTGGACGCCACGGCCATAGAGTGGATCGGCAGACTAACATTCTTCCAGACGTTCCTCCAGGACACAGATGGAGACGCCAGTTCTATTGGATTGGGACCGGCCAGCCCCTCCCAGCGGGCAATCAAGCCCTTGGTCGTTGGCACCGGTCGCCGCAAGAAGACGTCACCGAGGTAACTCACCGCAATGTAAAATTCCCGAATGTGTTTCAACTTAAAATTTAGGCGTCCGACATCGACAGGTGGAGCAAGGCTCGCCGGACGCACAACAGTAAAAAGCCTGGATGTAATCGAAGTCACTTCTTGCGTAACAATTAGAGTCGTTCGGCGGACGTACAAAGCAGACGCCTTGCGAGTAATGTCAGAGAGGCCCAAGCCTCCGGAGATACGCGGTTTCGTCATTACCTCGTAACGTAACTTGAATAGATGGCCCTTCCATATAAACCTGCTAGACAATTGGCGCAACCTTTTCGCCACCATCATGGGAAGTGGGAACAGCTGAGCAACATAATAAGCTTTACATAGAACGTAGGTGTCTAAAATTCTGACTTTTTGCAAAATGGTAGCAGAGCGCTGCTCATGGACCATCAGAGCCCCCTGTATCTTCTCGGTGACAGATTTCCAATTGAGAGCCGCCATTTTTAGAGGACACCGATCAATGATAATCCCCAAGGACGTATGGCGATCGACAACAGTGGCCCAAGGGACGTCAGCATCGCGAAATCCTCGAATATCAAGGAACTTACATTTACCCTGATTGAGACGCGCTCCAGAGACACGACAGTATGCATCAACTGCCCCTTTCAACAACGGGATATCATCACGTTGACGGAGGAGAACAACGACATCATCCGCATATGCCTTAACCGAGAGCTTCCCACCAGAGAGGGACATACCCTGAAGCTTGAGAGCAATAGTCCGAAGCAGCGGTTCCAGGGACAATACGAATAAAAACATAGAGAGCGGACTACCCTGAGGCACTCCGCGGCGGATAGCAATGGGCGGCGTCAGCTGCCCATTGACTGACACCCGAGCTGTTATTCCCCTATACAAATTGCCAAGAACACCACGTGATGAAGCGTTAAAACCTATTGTACCTAAAACACGATCTAAAAACACATGACTGACGTGATCAAAAGCCTTATGAAAATCAAGGAAGGCAAAGGCACAATGTACATTTGTAACCGCCGCAACCGAGACAACATCCCGATATTCGGCTATTGGTGTCAGAATAGATCTATCATGAAAACAACATTGATGTGCACCAATCACACCCCGAAGCAGAGAGGACAACCGGCTATTGAGCGCTCTAGCAGCTGTCTTGTAGTCAAAATTCAGCAATGTGAGCGGACGAAGATTGGCAGCAGATAAACGACCAGAAGACTTCGGAATTAAAACAATTTTCCCTACTTTAAAATCGGCAGGCACATCCATCCCCCTGACAATCTCATTTAAAATCTGCGTAAAAATGCCACCCAAAAGAGGCCAAAAACGGAGATAAAATTCTTTAGGCAGGCCGTCTGGACCCGGCGATTTACTGGACGGAGAGCGAGCAATAAAATCGAAAACCTCATCTACCTGGAACTCCCGGAGAAATTCGCCGTTCGCGTCAGGCGCGATCGTCGCAGTTAGATCCCCAAAGACATCATCCGAAAGAGACTCACCAGAATCATCGGCAGAATATAGACTAGTGTAATACTGATGAAGAGCACGAACCATTTCCTCCTGTGCAATAAGCTGTCGTCCATCATCCACCGTAAGAGAAGAGATGAAGGAGCGACGACGACGAGTGTGATGCCGTAGCAGGTGGTACAAGGATGTCAGCTCACCTTCAACAAGAGAGTGAGGTTTCGACTTGACTCGCAGACCATCCATCTGTCGTCGTTTAAGGCTCAAGAGCTTGGCTTTAATACTACGAACATCATGGATCCGCAGAGGAGAGGTACCCGCCGCGTCATATAGTTCACGCAGGACAGAGTAGTAATATTCATACGTGTTCTTAAAATCACGCGCCCTAGCAGCACAGTAGAAAATCAAAGTCTGACGAATCTTGGGCTTGGCAAACGCAGTCCACCAAACCAGCAAGGAGGGGTATCGCGGGACAGAGCGAAGACATCGCTCCCACACGCCACTTATAACATCATCCATAGCACTGTCGGCAAGGTGGGAAACATTTAACATCCACTGGGAACGATAAAGTTTTGCAGGTTGGTGACTAAGATTTACAGTGGCAGTAAAAGCACAATGGTCAGAAAAACTAGTAGGAATAACATCGACAGAAAGAATTTTATCACATAAAAAATCAGATAAATAGAATCTGTCGAGTCTACTGCATGAGGACGCGGTAAAAAACGTATATTTCACCAGGGTTGGATATTTGTGTTCCCAAACATCACGCAGATGCATCGTACGAACTAAGTCATGTAAATCACGGCAATAATTAAAATTGGGGGACTGGTCTGCAGGGCGTAAAACACAATTAAAATCGCCTCCGAGCAGGAGACTCCGAGGACTCTGGCGCAAAAGATAAATAAGCTCTTCTTTATAAAAGCGCGATCGAGCCACAGTGTGACCCGAACCAGAGGGGGCATACAAAACAATGAGGCGGAGTTCAAAAAGACGACAACCAATCCCACGGCCAGAGTCAAGGAATTCAACGTCAGTAATAGGAATGCCCTCTCGAAAGAAAAGAGCAGTTCCTGTTGAATATTCCGGCGCGACATTAAAAACAGTTTGAAATCCAGGTAGAGAGAGATCAGAAAACAACACTTCCTGCAAAAACACTACGTCCGCACAGGCGTCGTAAATAAACTGCCGCAAAGAGGCAATGCGAACGTCGGACTCAATACGGTTAACATTTAAGGTAAGAAAGGTGTATGCTTGAACCATAGAGAGAAAAGCGAGAAAACAAATCACCTACACCGACGCACCAGCGTCACAGTCCATAGCAGGGGTGACGGAGGCATCCGAGGGAGGGGGACTGCTACCCCGTTCCGTGGATCCCTTACGTTTCGGTTTTTTACGAACAGCATTAACGTTCGGCTGAACGCGTAACTTGCGTCGGCTGACGGGCAAGGAAACTTCAGCCGCCGGTGACGTAGGAGGGTCAAGTTCTGTATCCGACACCACCCGCGCCGGTCCACATGCGGGATCCGGGGTCGCGGGGGAAACATCCGACAAAACGGAATGGTCAACACCTGCACTAGCTTCCGGCAAACATGGACTGCACGGAGGCGAAACGTGAGCAGGAAGGTCCGAGGCCGCAGAGTTGGAAGGAAGCGGAGCAGCTCCGCTGGCAGAGGTATGGGGCAGCGAAGCAGGAAGTTGTCGCGGCTCCACTTGTTGTGACATCGAAGTCGGTTCGGAAGACGGCGCCAACAGGTCCGACCGACGACCCGACTCGAGAGAAGCTGCGTCGGAGGCCGGAGGGGCGCCAGCAGCCGCCACCGGAACCGCTACCTCAGGAGGGCAGGGAGCAGCTACAGTACACAGTGGCTCGGAGGATGCCGGTCGCTCGGACTGGGGCATCTCAGGGAGATCCTCATCCGTACTATTTCCATCGTGTGGGCGACGCCTCTTATTATTCAAAAGTGGCACACCCACCTGAGGGACAGACGGAACAACATCAGATTTAGCACGCAAAGGAGGAAATTCTGTGTCAGGGGTGCGCAAAACCTGTGGCGGGGCGCTACTACCACTGGACTGTGCTACACCAAGAGCAGAACCACCTGCAACGAGGTCAGCGACCGTTAACTTGCGACGCTGTTCGAGAGAATTTTTTAAAACAAAAACTCTCCGCGGACAGTCGGTACGCACGTGACCACTTTCATTGCACAAAAAACAGGTGCCAACCTGACCACTATATGTTACATGGACACGATATCCACCGATCTGCAGGTGAGATGGAATATTCTGCTTAACGTGCATTTCGACTGAACGAATACCACTGTAACATTGCAGGCGATGTTGGCTTGACCAGCGTTCAAGGCGAATGCTCTTTACATCACCATACTTCTGTAGACCCTCCTTAAGATAGACATTATCCACCTCCGGTGGAAGGTTGTAAACACGAACATTGGTATACGTGATGGAAGCATTGGAAAGCAGCACGGTACTTACAGAATCATCCCGATGCCGAAAGAGAACTTGATGACCATATTTAGAAAGAATTTTATCAACCTGAAGTGGGTCCATAAACTTAACAAAGAAAACATATAGTTCGGTATCAAAATAAGCAGTGTGCACCTGATCCGAATGAACACCAAAGGTATCTACCAACCAATCATGTATCTCAAGAGAACTAGGTTGCACATGGCGGGTTGACTTGTCAAAAGCAAAACTAACTGTAGCCTGACGAGGAATAACCTGGGACAACATTTTCAAAATATGCGGTCGAAACCGCTACACAAAAAACACTGAAATAAGGACAGAAAGTAACACAAGGTACGAAACAACGACGGAGAAACACTCTCAGAAGTTGCAACACAACACGTAAACAAAAACGATAGTCCACTATACGTAACGCTACGGCGGAGCGGAAGACTAGGCACGTCCACACTGCACGGCGTCTAAAGCGGAACTGTCTCCTGGGTGAAAGCCAGGTATCCTAGCCACTAGACCACACCGGATTTGCTCGATAAGCGTGAGGTTTTCTCCGTCTCCTCTCGTATTTCGTGCTGAATCTCGACTCAGTGCAGTTCTCCGTTTGCGAGCATATTTGCGCCTACAGACTGGCATGGCGCACAGCTCGAAATTGACTATTCATTATTTTACTCCTAACAAGGGAAGAGAAAGATCAAAGTTGTACGTTGTCATAATTGGAAATAAACATATTGACGCTGGGGCGTAGACTCCTTGTGGATAACGAACGACAATTAAGTTCGTTCCCTAGCAACAGCAACGCCGTTAATTCAGCCTTGATGTACAGCAAATTAAATGCCCCGGGTGAGAATCGAACTCACGACCTTAAGATTATGAGACTTACGCGCTACCTACTGCGCTACCGAGGCACGTTGCAAGTAACGTTACAGGAAACTTGGTAAGTCTCTCATATTAGAGATAGACAGTTTGCGCTTTCTCAAGAATCTGTTGTGTTGCTACACGTGCTTTCCCTACTTGCTAGATTAAACTGCTGCCGCAGCTTTTTCAACGGAACGCAGCACTGCCCGAGGTTACAGTACATCGCCATTGCGGCACCTAAACACAGCGGCCTGTTGGGCCAGGCCGTCGTCAGAGTTCAGAAATAGCACGCGACCGTTCAAGTACGGTCTATTGCGTGCTGCGTGTATGGTTCTTCTCACAGCGAATCCCGCTATACATTCCTGAGGCTGACGCAGCTCAGGCGAAGAATCGGCGCGGCAGCATTATAGCGAGAACAGCAGAACGATGCATCGGCCGGGAATCGAACCCGGGCCGTCCGCATGCTAAGCGAGCATTCACCAATTTTTTTTTTTTTTGTTCTCATTTCTTTCGTTGCATTTGTTGGGGGCGGACGTCCGATGGCGCCCGTTCATGTTCATCGTTGACTCGGTCTTTTATTACAGAGGGCAGATAACTCTCAGACCGAACACGCTGAGCTATCGTGCCGGCAAGCCTTAAGATTATGAGACTTACGCGCTGCCTACTGCACTGCTGAGGCACATGCCATTGAACCACCGATGCTCGACAAGCTGCCCGTGCTTCCCGAGTACTTTTCTGCAGGGGAAAGTGGGATTGCCACCCAGCGACGTCGGATACAACCGAAAAAAGTGCTACACACGCGGAGTGCTCCACTACACTGCCTTAAAACGAATGCTCATCTCTATCGTGTGAGTAACCTTGCGGCCGCGGCGGCTAGTCTTGCCCAAAGACGCAGCGTGCGTGGAGGCGCTACCCGAATGCGTGTGGATGCACCCTCCTACCTCGTAAAGCGCCTGCAGCTACTATCACCGTGGGCCGCTGCTGGCGGGCAGGAAGCCGACACAGCGGGGCGTTGCGAGCAGCGCCTGTGCGGTGGTGGTGTAATGGTGAGCATAGTTGCCTTCCAAACAGTTGATCCGGGTTCGATTCCCGGCCGCCGCAAGTGGCGCTGGTTTTTTCGTATGAGTATGTGAGCCGCGTGCTGTTAAATGAAGGTTTTTTTCGTCGTAGCTCCACGCAGACCATCCTGTAGTATGTCCCGACTTGTCCCGACTTTGCTCGGCTGACGCGAAAGCTGACGCTTGGAATTCGCCCTTATCAAAAGGACAGGCACTATAAACGGCTGAGAGAGGCGAGGTGTGGAGAGGTACCAAAACGACAGGCAATCTGCAAAATTTTCTGCTCGTTGTTCTTAAAGAAAAAAACCGACGCAGTCGGTAGGACTCGAACCTACGCTCCCAGAGGGAATCTGATTTCTAGTCAGACGCCTTAACCACTCGGCCACGACTGCTCGTAACTGAAGTTTCCCTGGAATCGTGAAGAATCAAACCGGTCTGCGCAGAATGTTGACAGGAAACGAACTCCGTGCACTGATTACGGCAGGGTTACCATCGCTACGAGACGAGCCATTACGGAAACGTTAAAATCTTCGCCCGGACAGGGACTTGAACCCTGGACCCTTAGGTTAAAAGCCTAATGCTCTACCGACTGAGCTATCCGGGCTCACGCTCGTTGTGGATGGAGCGGCTGCAAGCAATGTAAATAACTGGAACGCGTGTGTAGGCGTACTACGGTAATTTCTGGCTTCTGGCGCAACTGGCGACTTCACCGACTTCCCACTGACGCTGGTAGCAGCCCAACAGCGGACCAGAGCCTCTTCTCCCTTTATTCCGGTGCCGACAGTAATTGCATCATGTGCCTGTTTTCCCCGATTACGTTCGGTCGAAGCTTCGGAAGGTGGGCGACAAACGACAGTTCGAAGGCCAAAACGTGGAGCGTTGTGTGCGCAAAAACTTCCGTTCCGGTACCGGGAATCGAACCCGGGCCTCCTGGGTGAAAGCCAGGTATCCTAGCCACTAGACCACACCGGATTTGCTCGATAAGCGTGAGGTTTTCTCCGTCTCCTCTCGTATTTCGTGCTGAATCTCGACTCAGTGCAGTTCTCCGTTTGCGAGCATATTTGCGCCTACAGACTGGCATGGCGCACAGCTCGAAATTGACTATTCATTATTTTACTCCTAACAAGGGAAGAGAAAGATCAAAGTTGTACGTTGTCATAATTGGAAATAAACATATTGACGCTGGGGCGTAGACTCCTTGTGGATAACGAACGACAATTAAGTTCGTTCCCTAGCAACAGCAACGCCGTTAATTCAGCCTTGATGTACAGCAAATTAAATGCCCCGGGTGAGGATCGAACTCACGACCTTAAGATTATGACACTTACGCGCTACCTACTGCGCTACCGAGGCACGTTGCAAGTAACGTTACAGGAAACTTGGTAAGTCTCTCATATTAGAGATAGACAGTTTGCGCTTTCTCAAGAATCTGTTGTGTTGCTACACGTGCTTTCCCTACTTGCTAGATTAAACTGCTGCCGCAGCTTTTTCAACGGAACGCAGCACTGCCCGAGGTTACAGTACATCGCCATTGCGGCACCTAAACACAGCGGCCTGTTGGGCCAGGCCGTCGTCAGAGTTCAGAAATAGCACGCGACCGTTCAAGTACGGTCTATTGCGTGCTGCGTGTATGGTTCTTCTCACAGCGAATCCCGCTATACATTCCTGAGGCTGACGCAGCTCAGGCGAAGAATCGGCGCGGCAGCATTATAGCGAGAACAGCAGAACGATGCATCGGCCGGGAATCGAACCCGGGCCGTCCGCATGCTAAGCGAGCATTCACCAATTTTTTTTTTTTTGTTCTCATTTCTTTCGTTGCATTTGTTGGGGGCGGACGTCCGATGGCGCCCGTTCATGTTCATCGTTGACTCGGTCTTTTATTACAGAGGGCAGATAACTCTCAGACCGAACACGCTGAGCTATCGTGCCGGCAAGCCTTAAGATTATGAGACTTACGCGCTGCCTACTGCACTGCTGAGGCACATGCCATTGAACCACCGATGCTCGACAAGCTGCCCGTGCTTCCCGAGTACTTTTCTGCAGGGGAAAGTGGGATTGCCACCCAGCGACGTCGGATACAACCGAAAAAAGTGCTACACACGCGGAGTGCTCCACTACACTGCCTTAAAACGAATGCTCATCTCTATCGTGTGAGTAACCTTGCGGCCGCGGCGGCTAGTCTTGCCCAAAGACGCAGCGTGCGTGGAGGCGCTACCCGAATGCGTGTGGATGCACCCTCCTACCTCGTAAAGCGCCTGCAGCTACTATCACCGTGGGCCGCTGCTGGCGGGCAGGAAGCCGACACAGCGGGGCGTTGCGAGCAGCGCCTGTGCGGTGGTGGTGTAATGGTGAGCATAGTTGCCTTCCAAACAGTTGATCCGGGTTCGATTCCCGGCCGCCGCAAGTGGCGCTGGTTTTTTCGTATGAGTATGTGAGCCGCGTGCTGTTAAATGAAGGTTTTTTTCGTCGTAGCTCCACGCAGACCATCCTGTAGTATGTCCCGACTTGTCCCGACGCGAAAGCTGACGCTTGGAATTCGCCCTTATCAAAAGGACAGGCACTATAAACGGCTGAGAGAGGCGAGGTGTGGAGAGGTACCAAAACGACAGGCAATCTGCAAAATTTTCTGCTCGTTGTTCTTAAAGAAAAAAACCGACGCAGTCGGTAGGACTCGAACCTACGCTCCCAGAGGGAATCTGATTTCTAGTCAGACGCCTTAACCACTCGGCCACGACTGCTCGTAACTGAAGTTTCCCTGGAATCGTGAAGAATCAAACCGGTCTGCGCAGAATGTTGACAGGAAACGAACTCCGTGCACTGATTACGGCAGGGTTACCATCGCTACGAGACGAGCCATTACGGAAACGTTAAAATCTTCGCCCGGACAGGGACTTGAACCCTGGACCCTTAGGTTAAAAGCCTAATGCTCTACCGACTGAGCTATCCGGGCTCACGCTCGTTGTGGATGGAGCGGCTGCAAGCAATGTAAATAACTGGAACGCGTGTGTAGGCGTACTACGGTAATTTCTGGCTTCTGGCGCAACTGGCGACTTCACCGACTTCCCACTGACGCTGGTAGCAGCCCAACAGCGGACCAGAGCCTCTTCTCCCTTTATTCCGGTGCCGACAGTAATTGCATCATGTGCCTGTTTTCCCCGATTACGTTCGGTCGAAGCTTCGGAAGGTGGGCGACAAACGACAGTTCGAAGGCCAAAACGTGGAGCGTTGTGTGCGCAAAAACTTCCGTTCCGGTACCGGGAATCGAACCCGGGCCTCCTGGGTGAAAGCCAGGTATCCTAGCCACTAGACCACACCGGATTTGCTCGATAAGCGTGAGGTTTTCTCCGTCTCCTCTCGTATTTCGTGCTGAATCTCGACTCAGTGCAGTTCTCCGTTTGCGAGCATATTTGCGCCTACAGACTGGCATGGCGCACAGCTCGAAATTGACTATTCATTATTTTACTCCTAACAAGGGAAGAGAAAGATCAAAGTTGTACGTTGTCATAATTGGAAATAAACATATTGACGCTGGGGCGTAGACTCCTTGTGGATAACGAACGACAATTAAGTTCGTTCCCTAGCAACAGCAACGCCGTTAATTCAGCCTTGATGTACAGCAAATTAAATGCCCCGGGTGAGGATCGAACTCACGACCTTAAGATTATGACACTTACGCGCTACCTACTGCGCTACCGAGGCACGTTGCAAGTAACGTTACAGGAAACTTGGTAAGTCTCTCATATTAGAGATAGACAGTTTGCGCTTTCTCAAGAATCTGTTGTGTTGCTACACGTGCTTTCCCTACTTGCTAGATTAAACTGCTGCCGCAGCTTTTTCAACGGAACGCAGCACTGCCCGAGGTTACAGTACATCGCCATTGCGGCACCTAAACACAGCGGCCTGTTGGGCCAGGCCGTCGTCAGAGTTCAGAAATAGCACGCGACCGTTCAAGTACGGTCTATTGCGTGCTGCGTGTATGGTTCTTCTCACAGCGAATCCCGCTATACATTCCTGAGGCTGACGCAGCTCAGGCGAAGAATCGGCGCGGCAGCATTATAGCGAGAACAGCAGAACGATGCATCGGCCGGGAATCGAACCCGGGCCGTCCGCATGCTAAGCGAGCATTCACCAATTTTTTTTTTTTTGTTCTCATTTCTTTCGTTGCATTTGTTGGGGGCGGACGTCCGATGGCGCCCGTTCATGTTCATCGTTGACTCGGTCTTTTATTACAGAGGGCAGATAACTCTCAGACCGAACACGCTGAGCTATCGTGCCGGCAAGCCTTAAGATTATGAGACTTACGCGCTGCCTACTGCACTGCTGAGGCACATGCCATTGAACCACCGATGCTCGACAAGCTGCCCGTGCTTCCCGAGTACTTTTCTGCAGGGGAAAGTGGGATTGCCACCCAGCGACGTCGGATACAACCGAAAAAAGTGCTACACACGCGGAGTGCTCCACTACACTGCCTTAAAACGAATGCTCATCTCTATCGTGTGAGTAACCTTGCGGCCGCGGCGGCTAGTCTTGCCCAAAGACGCAGCGTGCGTGGAGGCGCTACCCGAATGCGTGTGGATGCACCCTCCTACCTCGTAAAGCGCCTGCAGCTACTATCACCGTGGGCCGCTGCTGGCGGGCAGGAAGCCGACACAGCGGGGCGTTGCGAGCAGCGCCTGTGCGGTGGTGGTGTAATGGTGAGCATAGTTGCCTTCCAAACAGTTGATCCGGGTTCGATTCCCGGCCGCCGCAAGTGGCGCTGGTTTTTTCGTATGAGTATGTGAGCCGCGTGCTGTTAAATGAAGGTTTTTTTCGTCGTAGCTCCACGCAGACCATCCTGTAGTATGTCCCGACTTGTCCCGACGCGAAAGCTGACGCTTGGAATTCGCCCTTATCAAAAGGACAGGCACTATAAACGGCTGAGAGAGGCGAGGTGTGGAGAGGTACCAAAACGACAGGCAATCTGCAAAATTTTCTGCTCGTTGTTCTTAAAGAAAAAAACCGACGCAGTCGGTAGGACTCGAACCTACGCTCCCAGAGGGAATCTGATTTCTAGTCAGACGCCTTAACCACTCGGCCACGACTGCTCGTAACTGAAGTTTCCCTGGAATCGTGAAGAATCAAACCGGTCTGCGCAGAATGTTGACAGGAAACGAACTCCGTGCACTGATTACGGCAGGGTTACCATCGCTACGAGACGAGCCATTACGGAAACGTTAAAATCTTCGCCCGGATAGGGACTTGAACCCTGGACCCTTAGGTTAAAAGCCTAATGCTCTACCGACTGAGCTATCCGGGCTCACGCTCGTTGTGGATGGAGCGGCTGCAAGCAATGTAAATAACTGGAACGCGTGTGTAGGCGTACTACGGTAATTTCTGGCTTCTGGCGCAACTGGCGACTTCACCGACTTCCCACTGACGCTGGTAGCAGCCCAACAGCGGACCAGAGCCTCTTCTCCCTTTATTCCGGTGCCGACAGTAATTGCATCATGTGCCTGTTTTCCCCGATTACGTTCGGTCGAAGCTTCGGAAGGTGGGCGACAAACGACAGTTCGAAGGCCAAAACGTGGAGCGTTGTGTGCGCAAAAACTTCCGTTCCGGTACCGGGAATCGAACCCGGGCCTCCTGGGTGAAAGCCAGGTATCCTAGCCACTAGACCACACCGGATTTGCTCGATAAGCGTGAGGTTTTCTCCGTCTCCTCTCGTATTTCGTGCTGAATCTCGACTCAGTGCAGTTCTCCGTTTGCGAGCATATTTGCGCCTACAGACTGGCATGGCGCACAGCTCGAAATTGACTATTCATTATTTTACTCCTAACAAGGGAAGAGAAAGATCAAAGTTGTACGTTGTCATAATTGGAAATAAACATATTGACGCTGGGGCGTAGACTCCTTGTGGATAACGAACGACAATTAAGTTCGTTCCCTAGCAACAGCAACGCCGTTAATTCAGCCTTGATGTACAGCAAATTAAATGCCCCGGGTGAGGATCGAACTCACGACCTTAAGATTATGAGACTTACGCGCTACCTACTGCGCTACCGAGGCACGTTGCAAGTAACGTTACAGGAAACTTGGTAAGTCTCTCATATTAGAGATAGACAGTTTGCGCTTTCTCAAGAATCTGTTGTGTTGCTACACGTGCTTTCCCTACTTGCTAGATTAAACTGCTGCCGCAGCTTTTTCAACGGAACGCAGCACTGCCCGAGGTTACAGTACATCGCCCTTGCGGCACCTAAACACAGCGGCCTGTTGGGCCAGGCCGTCGTCAGAGTTCAGAAATAGCACGCGACCGTTCAAGTACGGTCTATTGCGTGCTGCGTGTATGGTTCTTCTCACAGCGAATCCCGCTATACATTCCTGAGGCTGACGCAGCTCAGGCGAAGAATCGGCGCGGCAGCATTATAGCGAGAACAGCAGAACGATGCATCGGCCGGGAATCGAACCCGGGCCGTCCGCATGCTAAGCGAGCATTCACCAATTTTTTTTTTTTTGTTCTCATTTCTTTCGTTGCATTTGTTGGGGGCGGACGTCCGATGGCGCCCGTTCATGTTCATCGTTGACTCGGTCTTTTATTACAGAGGGCAGATAACTCTCAGACCGAACACGCTGAGCTATCGTGCCGGCAAGCCTTAAGATTATGAGACTTACGCGCTGCCTACTGCACTGCTGAGGCACATGCAATTGAACCACCGATGCTCGACAAGCTGCCCGTGCTTCCCGAGTACTTTTCTGCAGGGGAAAGTGGGATTGCCACCCAGCGACGTCGGATACAACCGAAAAAAGTGCTACACACGCGGAGTGCTCCACTACACTGCCTTAAAACGAATGCTCATCTCTATCGTGTGAGTAACCTTGCGGCCGCGGCGGCTAGTCTTGCCCAAAGACGCAGCGTGCGTGGAGGCGCTACCCGAATGCGTGTGGATGCACCCTCCTACCTCGTAAAGCGCCTGCAGCTACTATCACCGTGGGCCGCTGCTGGCGGGCAGGAAGCCGACACAGCGGGGCGTTGCGAGCAGCGCCTGTGCGGTGGTGGTGTAATGGTGAGCATAGTTGCCTTCCAAACAGTTGATCCGGGTTCGATTCCCGGCCGCCGCAAGTGGAGCTGGTTTTTTCGTATGAGTATGTGAGCCGCGTGCTGTTAAATGAAGGTTTTTTTCGTCGTAGCTCCACGCAGACCATCCTGTAGTATGTCCCGACTTGTCCCGACTTTGCTCGGCTGACGCGAAAGCTGACGCTTGGAATTCGCCCTTATCAAAAGGACAGGCACTATAAACGGCTGAGAGAGGCGAGGTGTGGAGAGGTACCAAAACGACAGGCAATCTGCAAAATTTTCTGCTCGTTGTTCTTAAAGAAAAAAACCGACGCAGTCGGTAGGACTCGAACCTACGCTCCCAGAGGGAATCTGATTTCTAGTCAGACGCCTTAACCACTCGGCCACGACTGCTCGTAACTGAAGTTTCCCTGGAATCGTGAAGAATCAAACCGGTCTGCGCAGAATGTTGACAGGAAACGAACTCCGTGCACTGATTACGGCAGGGTTACCATCGCTACGAGACGAGCCATTACGGAAACGTTAAAATCTTCGCCCGGACAGGGACTTGAACCCTGGACCCTTAGGTTAAAAGCCTAATGCTCTACCGACTGAGCTATCCGGGCTCACGCTCGTTGTGGATGGAGCGGCTGCAAGCAATGTAAATAACTGGAACGCGTGTGTAGGCGTACTACGGTAATTTCTGGCTTCTGGCGCAACTGGCGACTTCACCGACTTCCCACTGACGCTGGTAGCAGCCCAACAGCGGACCAGAGCCTCTTCTCCCTTTATTCCGGTGCCGACAGTAATTGCATCATGTGCCTGTTTTCCCCGATTACGTTCGGTCGAAGCTTCGGAAGGTGGGCGACAAACGACAGTTCGAAGGCCAAAACGTGGAGCGTTGTGTGCGCAAAAAATTCCGTTCCGGTACCGGGAATCGAACCCGGGCCTCCTGGGTGAAAGCCAGGTATCCTAGCCACTAGACCACACCGGATTTGCTCGATAAGCGTGAGGTTTTCTCCGTCTCCTCTCGTATTTCGTGCTGAATCTCGACTCAGTGCAGTTCTCCGTTTGCGAGCATATTTGCGCCTACAGACTGGCATGGCGCACAGCTCGAAATTGACTATTCATTATTTTACTCCTAACAAGGGAAGAGAAAGATCAAAGTTGTACGTTGTCATAATTGGAAATAAACATATTGACGCTGGGGCGTAGACTCCTTGTGGATAACGAACGACAATTAAGTTCGTTCCCTAGCAACAGCAACGCCGTTAATTCAGCCTTGATGTACAGCAAATTAAATGCCCCGGGTGAGGATCGAACTCACGACCTTAAGATTATGAGACTTACGCGCTACCTACTGCGCTACCGAGGCACGTTGCAAGTAACGTTACAGGAAACTTGGTAAGTCTCTCATATTAGAGATAGACAGTTTGCGCTTTCTCAAGAATCTGTTGTGTTGCTACACGTGCTTTCCCTACTTGCTAGATTAAACTGCTGCCGCAGCTTTTTCAACGGAACGCAGCACTGCCCGAGGTTACAGTACATCGCCCTTGCGGCACCTAAACACAGCGGCCTGTTGGGCCAGGCCGTCGTCAGAGTTCAGAAATAGCACGCGACCGTTCAAGTACGGTCTATTGCGTGCTGCGTGTATGGTTCTTCTCACAGCGAATCCCGCTATACATTCCTGAGGCTGACGCAGCTCAGGCGAAGAATCGGCGCGGCAGCATTATAGCGAGAACAGCAGAACGATGCATCGGCCGGGAATCGAACCCGGGCCGTCCGCATGCTAAGCGAGCATTCACCAATTTTTTTTTTTTGTTCTCATTTCTTTCGTTGCATTTGTTGGGGGCGGACGTCCGATGGCGCCCGTTCATGTTCATCGTTGACTCGGTCTTTTATTACAGAGGGCAGATAACTCTCAGACCGAACACGCTGAGCTATCGTGCCGGCAAGCCTTAAGATTATGAGACTTACGCGCTGCCTACTGCACTGCTGAGGCACATGCCATTGAACCACCGATGCTCGACAAGCTGCCCGTGCTTCCCGAGTACTTTTCTGCAGGGGAAAGTGGGATTGCCACCCAGCGACGTCGGATACAACCGAAAAAAGTGCTACACACGCGGAGTGCTCCACTACACTGCCTTAAAACGAATGCTCATCTCTATCGTGTGAGTAACCTTGCGGCCGCGGCGGCTAGTCTTGCCCAAAGACGCAGCGTGCGTGGAGGCGCTACCCGAATGCGTGTGGATGCACCCTCCTACCTCGTAAAGCGCCTGCAGCTACTATCACCGTGGGCCGCTGCTGGCGGGCAGGAAGCCGACACAGCGGGGCGTTGCGAGCAGCGCCTGTGCGGTGGTGGTGTAATGGTGAGCATAGTTGCCTTCCAAGCAGTTGATCCGGGTTCGATTCCCGGCCGCCGCAAGTGGCGCTGGTTTTTTCGTATGAGTATGTGAGCCGCGTGCTGTTAAATGAAGGTTTTTTTCGTCGTAGCTCCACGCAGACCATCCTGTAGTATGTCCCGACTTGTCCCGACTTTGCTCGGCTGACGCGAAAGCTGACGCTTGGAATTCGCCCTTATCAAAAGGACAGGCACTATAAACGGCTGAGAGAGGCGAGGTGTGGAGAGGTACCAAAACGACAGGCAATCTGCGAAATTTTCTGCTCGTTGTTCTTAAAGAAAAAAACCGACGCAGTCGGTAGGACTCGAACCTACGCTCCCAGAGGGAATCTGATTTCTAGTCAGACGCCTTAACCACTCGGCCACGACTGCTCGTAACTGAAGTTTCCCTGGAATCGTGAAGAATCAAACCGGTCTGCGCAGAATGTTGACAGGAAACGAACTCCGTGCACTGATTACGGCAGGGTTACCATCGCTACGAGACGAGCCATTACGGAAACGTTAAAATCTTCGCACGGACAGGGACTTGAACCCTGGACCCTTAGGTTAAAAGCCTAATGCTCTACCGACTGAGCTATCCGGGCTCACGCTCGTTGTGGATGGAGCGGCTGCAAGCAATGTAAATAACTGGAACGCGTGTGTAGGCGTACTACGGTAATTTCTGGCTTCTGGCGCAACTGGCGACTTCACCGACTTCCCACTGACGCTGGTAGCAGCCCAACAGCGGACCAGAGCCTCTTCTCCCTTTATTCCGGTGCCGACAGTAATTGCATCATGTGCCTGTTTTCCCCGATTACGTTCGGTCGAAGCTTCGGAAGGTGGGCGACAAACGACAGTTCGAAGGCCAAAACGTGGAGCGTTGTGTGCGCAAAAAATTCCGTTCCGGTACCGGGAATCGAACCCGGGCCTCCTGGGTGAAAGCCAGGTATCCTAGCCACTAGACCACACCGGATTTGCTCGATAAGCGTGAGGTTTTCTCCGTCTCCTCTCGTATTTCGTGCTGAATCTCGACTCAGTGCAGTTCTCCGTTTGCGAGCATATTTGCGCCTACAGACTGGCATGGCGCACAGCTCGAAATTGACTATTCATTATTTTACTCCTAACAAGGGAAGAGAAAGATCAAAGTTGTACGTTGTCATAATTGGAAATAAACATATTGACGCTGGGGCGTAGACTCCTTGTGGATAACGAACGACAATTAAGTTCGTTCCCTAGCAACAGCAACGCCGTTAATTCAGCCTTGATGTACAGCAAATTAAATGCCCCGGGTGAGGATCGAACTCACGACCTTAAGATTATGAGACTTACGCGCTACCTACTGCGCTACCGAGGCACGTTGCAAGTAACGTTACAGGAAACTTGGTAAGTCTCTCATATTAGAGATAGACAGTTTGCGCTTTCTCAAGAATCTGTTGTGTTGCTACACGTGCTTTCCCTACTTGCTAGATTAAACTGCTGCCGCAGCTTTTTCAACGGAACGCAGCACTGCCCGAGGTTACAGTACATCGCCCTTGCGGCACCTAAACACAGCGGCCTGTTGGGCCAGGCCGTCGTCAGAGTTCAGAAATAGCACGCGACCGTTCAAGTACGGTCTATTGCGTGCTGCGTGTATGGTTCTTCTCACAGCGAATCCCGCTATACATTCCTGAGGCTGACGCAGCTCAGGCGAAGAATCGGCGCGGCAGCATTATAGCGAGAACAGCAGAACGATGCATCGGCCGGGAATCGAACCCGGGCCGTCCGCATGCTAAGCGAGCATTCACCAATTTTTTTTTTTTTGTTCTCATTTCTTTCGTTGCATTTGTTGGGGGCGGACGTCCGATGGCGCCCGTTCATGTTCATCGTTGACTCGGTCTTTTATTACAGAGGGCAGATAACTCTCAGACCGAACACGCTGAGCTATCGTGCCGGCAAGCCTTAAGATTATGAGACTTACGCGCTGCCTACTGCACTGCTGAGGCACATGCCATTGAACCACCGATGCTCGACAAGCTGCCCGTGCTTCCCGAGTACTTTTCTGCAGGGGAAAGTGGGATTGCCACCCAGCGACGTCGGATACAACCGAAAAAAGTGCTACACACGCGGAGTGCTCCACTACACTGCCTTAAAACGAATGCTCATCTCTATCGTGTGAGTAACCTTGCGGCCGCGGCGGCTAGTCTTGCCCAAAGACGCAGCGTGCGTGGAGGCGCTACCCGAATGCGTGTGGATGCACCCTCCTACCTCGTAAAGCGCCTGCAGCTACTATCACCGTGGGCCGCTGCTGGCGGGCAGGAAGCCGACACAGCGGGGCGTTGCGAGCAGCGCCTGTGCGGTGGTGGTGTAATGGTGAGCATAGTTGCCTTCCAAGCAGTTGATCCGGGTTCGATTCCCGGCCGCCGCAAGTGGCGCTGGTTTTTTCGTATGAGTATGTGAGCCGCGTGCTGTTAAATGAAGGTTTTTTTCGTCGTAGCTCCACGCAGACCATCCTGTAGTATGTCCCGACTTGTCCCGACTTTGCTCGGCTGACGCGAAAGCTGACGCTTGGAATTCGCCCTTATCAAAAGGACAGGCACTATAAACGGCTGAGAGAGGCGAGGTGTGGAGAGGTACCAAAACGACAGGCAATCTGCGAAATTTTCTGCTCGTTGTTCTTAAAGAAAAAAACCGACGCAGTCGGTAGGACTCGAACCTACGCTCCCAGAGGGAATCTGATTTCTAGTCAGACGCCTTAACCACTCGGCCACGACTGCTCGTAACTGAAGTTTCCCTGGAATCGTGAAGAATCAAACCGGTCTGCGCAGAATGTTGACAGGAAACGAACTCCGTGCACTGATTACGGCAGGGTTACCATCGCTACGAGACGAGCCATTACGGAAACGTTAAAATCTTCGCACGGACAGGGACTTGAACCCTGGACCCTTAGGTTAAAAGCCTAATGCTCTACCGACTGAGCTATCCGGGCTCACGCTCGTTGTGGATGGAGCGGCTGCAAGCAATGTAAATAACTGGAACGCGTGTGTAGGCGTACTACGGTAATTTCTGGCTTCTGGCGCAACTGGCGACTTCACCGACTTCCCACTGACGCTGGTAGCAGCCCAACAGCGGACCAGAGCCTCTTCTCCCTTTATTCCGGTGCCGACAGTAATTGCATCATGTGCCTGTTTTCCCCGATTACGTTCGGTCGAAGCTTCGGAAGGTGGGCGACAAACGAC